>NC_134082.1:125375025-125681198 GCF_000715075.1 Nicotiana tabacum
GGGTAATTGTGACTTTAGAAATTTTATTGGCTGCTGTGTATGTCACACCATTGATGTCTTCACCTCCACTTATAACATTGACGGTCCTTTTGGGAGAAGGTGGTTTAGGGGGCTCCTGCCTATTCTTCATGTATGCTTTCTTACATTTCTCACTGAGTAACTCGGTGAGATAACCCTGTTTTAATAAATGATCAACTTCACTTTGTAAAAACCTACAGTCTGCCATTTTATGCCCGTGCTCATTGTGAAATTCGCACCAATGATCAGGATTGCGCTTGTTTGGATTCGATCTCATCTCTTTTGGCCATCGTACCTTGTCACCCATGCTTCTCAAAACAGCTACGAGCTCGGAAGTGCTCACATTGAAATTATAACCGCCAAACCTCGCCTTCAAGTTTCTATCATCATCTCGTGACTCACGCGTGTTTCGATCATTCACAAATCTTGATGACGAACCTGACTCTCTATTCCTCGACCTGTGATCGTACCTTTGATTGTCCTATTTTGACCGTGAGTCTTTTCCCGCTGGTCCCATGTATGGTTCATACTTGTTTTTACCGTACCTTTTTTCGATTTCCGCCCGTCTCGAACTTACCTTTTCTTTTTAAGACCGTGAGATAATATCTTCCTCTATCCTCAGCTTCGTGCTATACCTGTTGTAAACATCATTCCATGATGTAGCTGGGAATTCACGAAGACTTTCCTTGAGTCGCCTCGTAGCTTCTGAGCTTTTTTCATTCAAATTACTTGTGAAGGCTATAGCTGCCTAATGCCAGGTACACACGGTAATGTCATTCTTTCACATTGGAATCTGTCCACGAACTCTCTAAGCAATTCTGAGTCCCCTTGCTTGATTTTGAAAATAACTTTCATTCTTTTTTCGACTTTTTGAGCTCCCGAGTGTGCTTTGATGAAAGAATATGCAAGCTCATCAAAAGAATTTATAGAATTTTTGGGTAAAAGCGAATACCATGTTAATGCACCCTTTGTGACTGTTTCACCGAATTTCTTGACCAATACTAATTCGATCTTCTGTTTGGTCAAGTCGTTGCCTTTTACGCCTGCTGTGAATACAGTCACATGGTCTCATGGATCAGTTGTTCCATTGTATTTTGGAATATCGGGCATTTTGAATTTCTTTGGAATTGGGAGGGGAGCAACACTTGGCTTCTAGGGTTGTTGCGAATATTTATCCATATCTATCCCTTTGATTACGGGTGGCACCCCGGGTATTTGCTCTATGCAGTCACTTTGCTCCTCAGCTGAATTAACAAGCCCAGAATGAGGGCTATCCAAAGTGTTGTTATTTGGAGTGGGTGTGGGTGGTGCAGCTGGTAACTGGCTAGCAAAAGCCTCAAGAGCTTTATTGACCTGTTCAGCAATTAGTTTTTGCAAAGCTTCATCAATAGCTTCAACATTTTCAAATTGAGCGTTTCCATTTGCATGTGATCCATCAGGAGTGCCTTCTCGATACCACCGAGGAGAGCTTTGTGGAGAAGGGACCGGGATGTGATTATCCTGTAAGTTTCCCTGAAGTTGTTGGTTTTCTTGGTTTCCTTGAATGTTGTCATTATTGTTCGACATGGTTGATGCAACAAGGAAAGTTAAACTAAAAAAGAATAGATTATCAGATTTCCGGTAACGGAACCAATTTGTTTAACCAAAAAGTGAAATTTTGGTTAAAGCCTTAATTTAGAAGAACTCGGGTTACTGATATCAAATAATGAATAAAGGAAAGTGATTTTTGCCAACAATAAGATAACAAAGTAAACCAATGTATTCAGATTGTATTTCGTGTGTTTACAATTGACCCATTCTTTCCCTTTTATAGCTATCTTGGAAATATGCATTTTGCCTTTGTCAAAATAAGGCCATTATAGACAATTAAAGACATTAAATGCTACGTTACATAATTATTGTATTTTAGTATAGATTCTCTAACGTTTTTAGTATTTAATGCTCATTAAATACTGTATATGTACTCTCTTGTGCTGTCAGATTCATTTTCCTTAATTCTTGGACTTAAATAGGTACGGGCGTTGAATCTTTTGAGTATCCGCCCGTGCCTCCTCTTATGCCTTTGCTCGTATCTGTTGTAACTCGTGCCTCTTTGCCAATTATAACTCTTTGACCAGTCTACGTGTCATGACACGTCATCTTCCAATCACTTTAATATGTAAACTCAATTTTTCCCAATACAATAAGGAAAAGGTGATGGCGAAGAAGAACGAGAAAAAGAAAACAAAAAGCTAAAAAGAAGAAGAAGATATAAGGATTATTTCTTTTTCATGTAAAACTAAAAAGAAAAGGTGATGTAGCATAATTTTATCTGACGTGGATTCTAGCATCATGCGATTGAGAGTCACGCATCGTCAGAGGGGTCTAAGATATCGCTTTTGATCAACTATAAGTGCCTAGATAAAACCTCGTTGAATATAGGGACCGTAATGACAAATGTCAACAAGTATAAGTGTCTAGCAGGCTATTCTGCCTGTTGATAACAAAAGCACCTTCCATCTTAAGTTGATTGTCTATGAAGGATTAGCTTCTTAGTAAAGAGGTTATTAAAGGTAATAATTCAAACAGTAATATTGGAAAAAATAAATTAAGTATACACGAGTCAATAATCAGGTGGTGCACTGGTTATTACCTCCCATTCTATAATTACGAGTGAAATGAAAAAATAAATAACGATAATTGCTCAAGATAGCAGCTCGGGTGTGCACCAAGTCAAATATCTAGGTTCTTTCCTCGGGAGTTGGTACCTCCCGCATTCCTGTTTCTCTTCTTGGTTAGTTAAATTGTTGCCATTTTTGTTAGCATTAGTTTAATCATACTATTAGTGTGCCTGTAGTTGCAACTTGCTATCTTCTAGTTGGGTCCGTTGCCTATTTTGTTTTAGTGATTTTCCGTAGTCTGTCGTTGGTATAGTTGATGTGGTCTGGAATGGTAGAGTAAGATCATGTCCTCGGGGGATGCGGGAGTTGGGGCAGGGGTGGGATGGGAGGCAAGGGGTAAGGGGAACAAGGGAGCCTGTAGGTTGAGGATTGGGTCATGGAACATAGGTATATTGACGGGTAAGTCTATAAAGTTGGCGAAGATTTTCCAAAAGAGTAAGGTCAAGATAGCTTGTGTCCAGGAGACTAGGTGGGTAGGATCGAAGGCGAGGGATACATACGGGTATAAGCTGTGGTACTCTGGAGTCATGAAGGGAAAAAATGGAGTGGACATTTTGGTGGATAGGAAACTTAGAGGGTCTATGGTAGAGGTTAGGCGGGTGAATGATAGATTAATGTCTATTAAGTTAGTGGTTGGAGAGTGCACCCTAGACGTCGTTAGCGCTTAGGCGCCGCAAGCGGGCTTGGATGAAGAGGTTAAAAGGCGCTTCTGGGAGGGGTTGGATGAGATTGTGCGTATATATCGCCGGCTGAGAGGTTATTTATAGGAGTGAATTTCAATGGCCATATTGGGTCGATTGCTGATGGTTATGGCGAGGTGCATAACTTCTTCGACTTTGTGGATAGTAATGGAGGAGGAACTTCGTTGTTCGATTTCATTAGGATTTTGAGCTGGTGATCGAGAACTCTAGTTTTCCGAATAGGGAGGAGCATCTAGTTACTTTCTAAAGTATGGTGGCGAGGTCTCATTGATTATCTCCTTCTCAGAAGGTGTGGTAGAGGATTGTGCAGGGATTGCAAGGTTATCCTGGGTGAGCCCCTCGCGATGCAGCATAGGCTCTTAGTGATAGACGTCAGTATCATGATAAAGAGGAAGAAGAGGTCTGCTCGAGGACAACCGAGGATCAGGTGGGGAGCATTGACTAAGGATAAAGCTCAGGAATTGGGGGTGAGGTTACAACTGTGGGAGCCTGGATGAGTAGCAGGGACGGGAGCGCTATGCGGACGACGGTGGCGATCTGTGTAAGGGAGGTGGTAAGTGAGGTGTTAAGGGTCTCAAAAGGTTACTCTGGCGGGCACAAAGACAACTGGTGGTGGAATAAAGTAGTCCAAGGCAAAGTAGAAGCGAAGAAGGCAAATACCTGAAGTTAGTAGGGAGCACAGGCGAGGAGGAGAGGAGAGCGAACAAAGATAGGTATAAGCTACCGAGGAAGGAGGCGAAGCGGGCGGCCACAGAGGCTAAGACTGCAGCGTTTGGTCGTCTGTACGAGGAACTGGGGGACAAAGGCGAGGATAAGAAGTTATTTCGGCTGGCTAAGGCGAGAGAGAGGAAGACTCGGGACGTGGACCAAGTGAGGTACATCAAATAGGAGGACGGTAGAATATTGATAAAGTAGGCTCAGATTAAGCGGAGATGGCCGACTTACTTTCATGGACTTCTGAATGAAGAGGGGGTCGGAATATTGTACTAGGTGATTTGGGGCATTCGGAGAGTCACCAAAACTTTAGGTATTGTAGGCGTATTAAGGTTTAGGAGGTTGTAGGGGCTATGCATAAGATGAGTAGGGGCAGAGTAACCTGGCCAGATTAAATTCCAATGAAATTTTGGAGGTGTGTGAGTGGAACAGGCTTGGAGAGGTTGATTGGGTTGTTCAATGTTATTTTCAGGACGAAGAGGATGTCGGATAAGTGTAGGTGAAGTACGGTGGTACCGTTATACAAGAAAAAAGGTGATATCCGGTGTTGTAACAACTATAGGGGTATCAAGTTATTAAGTGATTCCATGAAAGTTTGGGAGAGGGTGGTGGAAGGGAGAGGAGGACTGTGTCTGACAACTAGTTTGGGTTCATGCAGGATTGTTCGACTACGGAAGCTATCCACCTTATTAGGAGGTTGGTGGAACAGTACAAGGTTACGAAGAAGGATATGGTGTTTATTGACCTGGAGAAAGCGTATGACAGGTTCCTTAGGGAGGTTCTCTTGAGATGCTTGGAGGCAAAAGGTGTGCCGATAGCTTACATTAGGCAATCAGGGACATGTATGATGGAGCTAAGACTCGGGTTAGGATAACGGGAGATGACTCGGAGCATTTTCCGATTCTTATAGGGTTATACCAAGGATCTGCGTTCAGCCCATTCTTATTTGCCCTGGTAATGGACACACTGATATACCATATTCAAGGAGAGGTGCCATGGTGTATGTTATTCGCTGATGACATAGTTCTGATTGATGAGACACGAGGCGGTATTAAGGAGAGGTTTGAGGTTTGGAGACAGACCTTTGAGTCTAAGGGTCTCAAGTTGAGCAAGACTAAGACAAAAAACCTGGAGTGCAACTTCAGCGCCAAGTCGAGGGAAGCGGGCATGGATTTGAGGCTTGGATCACGGGTCATCTCCAAGAGAGGTAGTTTCATGTTACACCCCATGTTTTCATACATGAAAATACACCAAGAGTAAATTGATATAAGCTCGTGAATGAGATTATTTTTGAGTTTTTAAGTATTATGTTATTTCAAACAAATTATAAGTAAATTCGTGAAGGTGAGAGGGTAAGAAAATCAAAGAAAATGAATTTTCGTTCAAGTTTGGCATGTTGGAATAGAATTCGGGCCGAGCGTTAATACCCAATATTTATGGAATAGTGTCATGCGAGGTACCACATGACCATAATAGTAAGGTGCATAAGGTATGTGAAAAGTGAGTAATATTTTAAGTAAGTGGGAATAACTCTCAATTTTGCGGGTAATTGATTAATTACCGGATAACGGAATATTACCTAATTAATTGAGGATATATTTGGATAAGATTAACCAAGTAAATTTAGCTAATTAAGTAATTTTGAATAAAGTTTGAGAAAAAAATGTGGCAGCCCATTTATATAACATTATGACTCTTACATAGTGCTTGAAAGGTGGCAAAGATTTAGTATATTATGAGACATTAGTCATCAAAGTGGTATCAGAGCAGTTCTGTCCTAGGGAGTCTACAAGCCGTGTCTAGTAGAGTCTTGTTTATGGGTGTGTCGTGCACCACACTTATAACCAGGAGGCTACAAAGCATTTAAGACTATCACTCTTTCTTCTTACTCTAGATCGTGTGGTAGACCTCACTTATAAGAATTCAAGTCCCGAGCTTCTATTTTATTCATAATAAGACGATGCCTACGTTCAGAAAGATGATCGATAAGAGATATAGCTGTGGAAGTGTTAAATTAGAGGAACTCGCCTTCGTATCATGCTTATGTTAAGTAAATATAAGGTCTTCAACAGATCATGGGTATACTGAAAGATGTAAGCTTCCTAATAAAAAGCCTTACGGCAAGAATGCCTATCCATCTTTATGGTGAAAGACAATGAGAGATTAAGAAGATAAATACAAGTTTCAACAAGCAAAAGAAACAAGATGAAGAAGGGTACGAGGCGCCCAGTTAATGAAGGTTAACAACGTTTATAATTGAGGCAGAGGAACATAAGCTTTTTGAGTTATATTCAATAGTAACATAGTTGACATTTCCGAAGGATATTGCAAATGTACTAATAGATCTCCTTGTGAGACACCCAGATGGTACACTTTAAAATAGTGCAGCCAGATATGAGTACTACAAAGACATGCACTATAAGCCTTGAAGGGATAAATATTACCTTAGTGTGGCTCGCGTCCTTAGTAAAGCGAGAACGTTAAGCAACTTGAAGAGCCATTGGATAGAGCAAAGGGAATCTAAGAGCAAAAGAATGTCATGTTCAAGTTTTCAGAATAAAGTGATAGGCATAAATGTTAGCGGAAAATAAGAAAAGAGTTAATAAAGCATTATGAGTAAGATGTGCTACATGGATGACAATGGTATATCAAAAAATGACAATATTACAAAATCTATAGTCAAGTGAAGGAAGAAACGAGAAGTGACAGGCCTTGGGACAACAAAAGAGTATAGGCCATCCAATCATGTCCTCATTTCAAGAAATAAATTCGCAACTCTAGCGTGATTATCCAGAGGAAAAGTTAGACCCCGGAGTAATAGAACCAGCATGGATTGGTGAACAAGATAAACTAAACATGAATTAGGGACTGAGTGACTGGTGATAGTCGCCATCATAAGAACTTCAGATTTTGTTATGCTAATAATAGAATGGACGACAAAAGAAGATTCATGAGAAATTCAGAGAATGATCATTCAGGAAGACGCTTCCTTACAACAAGCAATGTAAGCAAAGTTCAGCTTAAGGGACTGTATGTTCCAGTTATACTGAATTTCACCATCGTGAGTAAGGAATTCTGCTATCATTGGTACGGAAGGATTACCGCAAGGCGAGTAAGAGTCATCGATAATGTGAAAGGACGCCAAAGATGAAAAAGTGAAATATCTATAGGCAGGTCGTCGTAGCTCCAACTCTTAGTACACCCCTAATGGGGGGAATATGGAGTGATGTGGCATTAAGTCAGAATTAAGTGGTTCTAGTGACTATGGAATGGTAAAGGAAGAATGCGATAAATGAAAGAGAAATGAGATGGTACTTATCCAAATCTTATAGATACACTACGATTCAAGAATATTGTGCAAGCACGACGTCAAGGAGAGGGAGTAAAGGTTCCTGCTCGAGCTGTTATTAATAAATAAGGAGCCAGTGTGAGACGTAAGTTAAGACAAAGGAAATAACCCAAGAAAGATTACAAGGAATATTGATATGAGAATGGGCCAACGAGTAGTTAGTAATTGTCTAGGAAGATCCCAGTTATGGCTAAACAGGAGGTTACATACGAGTCATCAGATTGTGTAAGATAAACACAGTAGAACTCAACATAGAGAATTCAGCCTCGGAGAATATCATTATAATACTTGAGAAAAAATATTAAAATAGGAGTTGGGGTAGTTAAAGGTACCATATAATTGTTACAAAAGTAAAAGACCGTTCCACTGGGAAGATAGACAAAATTTCAGTTCAGAAGCAGCCGTACGAGCAGATGTGTATGGAGGTAAGTAACTATGGATTACAAGTAAGCATGAACATCAAAAATTCTATCGAGAATACGATATAATAAGCTCGCATCATTACAAGAGTTAGAGGGTCTTCCCTAAGTACTACGATGAAAGACTAGCTGAGGAAATAAGTAAGAAGGTTTCAATCTCAGTACAACGACCTAAAGAGGAAATGGTCGTGTGACAACAATATCAAAACAACATTGTATGCACTCCCTAAGAAAGTGGCACCTACAGTGGCTGAAATATGATTCAAACGGCGTTATATACACATATATATGTATGTATTCAACTGGCGTTATATACGCATATATATATGTATGTATTCAAACGACATTATATACGCGTACATATGTATATATGGGATATGGGAAAGGTTATGGCGTTATATATGCACCACCACCTGATCAGCTGGTATACGATGATGATTTTGCCACAGTGGCCGGTATGATACCCTCAGAGGCTGATGATGTAATGAAACATGTACCTATGCACGACATGACATTCATACGCACATGCATGACGCTAAAAGTAATTTATGATTTACAAAGTTATTCAGACTTGCAGGTTGAGTCATGTACTCTATATTTCTTCCATGTCTCTGATGTACTTACTTATGTGCCTTACACACTCGGTACATTATTCGTACTAACATCCCTTTTGCCTCGAGACACTGCGTTTCATGCCCGCAGGTCCCGATAGACAGGTCGAGAGCCCTCCAAGTAGGCTATCAGCTCAGCGGAAGATTTTGGTGGGCTCCATTTGCTTCGGAGTTGCTTGTTTGGTTAGTATGATTTAGTCGTGTATTATTTGGTATGGCGGGACTCTATCCCGACCTCTATGACATTTATGTATTCTTAGAGGCTTGTAGATATATGTCATATACATGAAAGATTGTACGGCCTTGTTGGCCTATATTTGAGTTTATAAATGATTATATTGGCCTACTAGGCCCGTATGTCACGTGTATATAATGATGTAATAAGAAAGATACGCTATGTTGGTACTCGGTTGGGTAAGGTACCGGGTGCCCGTTGCGACCCATCGATTTGGGTCGTGACATTTCAAGTACCTTATGTCGGTTATCCAGGGGTACAGAGAGACCGACAAGGACGTCACACACCGTATAGGGGTGAGGTGTGGAGGTTAGCATCTGGAGTCATGTGTGATAAGAAAGTGTCATCGCTACTCAAATGTAAGTTTTATATAGTAGTAGTTAGACCGACCATGTTGTATGGGGCAGAGTGCGGGCACACTAGGATGGATAAGATTAGGAATGAAGATATTCGGGAGAAGGTGGGTGTGACTCCTATGTATGACAAGATGCAGGAAGCGAGACTCAGATGGTTCGGGCACGTGCGGAGGAGAAGCCCTGATGCTCCGATGAGGAGGTGTGAGCGGGTAGATTTGGCAGGTACGAGAAGAGGTAGAGGGCGGCCTAAGAAGTATTAGGGAGAGGTGAGGAGGCGGGACATATTGTGGCTCCAGATTTCTGAGGATATGGCCCTTGATAGGAAAGTATGGAGGTCCAACATTAGGGTTGTAGGCTAGGAGGTAGTCGAGCATTTTTATACTTCGTACCGAGTCTGAGGCTAGTTTGATAGGGTTTGTCTTAGACTGCTAGTAGTTAATGTTGTGTTTACACTATCTTTCCATTTTTATAACACCAGGCCTTATTTATTGATTATTGTTATTGCATTTCATCTATTTTCTGGTTCTTATGATGCTGTTATTATTTCTATGATTTCTGTTGATGGTACTAATATATTGTCTCTTCTCATCTTTTTCGTCTTCTTGAGCCGAGGGTCTATCGGAAACAACCTCTCTACTTCATCGGGGTAAGGGTAAGATCTGCACTCATTACCCTCCCTGGACCCAGGGTAAGATCTGCACTCACTACCCTCCTCAAATCCCACTTGTGGGATTTTGTTGGGTCGTTGTTGTTGTTGCTCAAGATAGCGGCTAATTTATATAATAATAATAATTAAATAACACTAGGTAACAACCATTAGAAGTACTATTTAACGCAGTAACCATTTACATTTAAATTTTAGTTACTCCGTTTCTATCTTCTTCTATGCAATACTTTTTGTCCTCCTCCTCCTCGTAGAATTCATACATACAAACTAACGACTTCTAATAAAAAGCAAGATTGTGCAATTTCTTAAATATAAAATATTAGTCATGCACATAACTTGATCTATCAGCATTATCAAGTTATAGGTGTATGGGTCAACGACCATACACCCCTACGGCCATCGCCAAAAGAAGAATTCGACATCGCTCGAATTATAACGGGTTAACATTTCGATCATTGCTCGAAATAACACACCTACGGTCAACGGCCATCTCCAAAAGAAAAATTCTACATCGCTCAAATTATAACGGGTTGACATTTCGACCACTACTCAAAATAACACCCCTACGGCCAACGACCATCGCCAAAAAAAAAATTCGACTTCGCTCGAATTATAACGAGTTAACATTCCGACCTTGCTCGAAATGACACCCCTATGGCCAACGGCCATCACCAAAAGAAAAATTCGACTTCGCTTGAAACATTCCGACATTGCTCAAAATAACACCCCTACGGCCGTCGCCGAAAGAAGAATTCGACTTCGCTTGAATTATAAGGGGTTAACATTTCGACCATTACTCAAAATAACACCCCTACGGCCAACGCCAAAAGAATAATTCGACATCGCTCGAATGATAACAGGTTAACATTTTGACCATTGCTCGAAATAACACCCCTACGGCCAACGACCATCGCCAAAAGAAAAATTCGACATCGCTCGAATTATAACTGGTTAACATTTCGACCATTGCTCGAAATAACACCCCTACGGCCAACGACCATCGTCAAAAGAAAAATTCGACATCGCTCGAATTATAACGGGTTGATATTTCGATCATTGATCGAAATAACACCCCTACGGCCAACGGCCATAGCCAAAAGAAGAATTCGACTTCGCTCGAATTATAACGGGTTAACTTTCCGACCTTGCTCGAAATGATACCCCTATGGCCAACGGCCATCACCAAAAGAAAAATTCAACCTCGCTCGAATTGCAACGGGTTACTATTTTGATCTTGCTCGAAATAACAACCTTACAGCCACTGGACATCGTCGAATCAAATGGGTTACAATTCGACCTTACTTGAATTAACACTTTTACGGCCACTGGCCATCATCAAAACAAGAAGGTTACAATTTGACTTCGCTCGGAACAACACCTTTACAGCCACTGACCACCGTAAAATAAAAGGAAAAGTTAGAAGTCGTTCAAATAAAGTCAGAAATGGACCTCACTCCAGACAACAATTCCAAGTTCGACTCCGCTCGAGTACATCTGAAAAAGTTTACTTCGCCTAAGTCGGCAAGTCTAAACTCAATCCCACTCGAATGTTCAAGTCAAAACTGATTTCGTCCAAAAGGGCGGATCTGAATTCAACCTCGTTTAAATCAAGGATGATACCGCCTAAAGCGACGGATCAAAAGTCAGCCTCGCCCGGATGGGCAGATCCAAAGAGACTTCATTCGGACTCACGCGACAAGATCCTACTCGATCCGGTTAAGGTCGGGTTCCAAAATCGAAAAATTAGGGACTCGTCACAAAAAAAATAATCCGAAGGTCTACGCCAAAATAAAAAGATATGTAACAAGCAAGGGAAGGGAAAGAAAAACAAAAGATACACAAAGGCGAAGTAACTGTTTTATTTATATATACGTGCGCAATAGCCGCACCTTACAAAAGGCCGAAACTAGCCCTAAAAAAAATAGAGACGAAAATGAATAAAAATTATTATTATGACAAAAGCTGCAACAACTTTTCACTCGGCATCATCACCGCCGTTCTCCCCGTCATTGACTTCAGGCAACCCATCCTCAACATCAGCATCCTCGCCAGCCTACGATGTCACAGGTTCATAGCCGCAATTGATACGAGCCTAGCGCGCTGTCGCCCGAGCTTCTTCAAAGGCGGCCTCAGAAACATTGCCTGCCTCCCACAAACCCTTGTATATGTCTCATTAGGCCTCGGCATGAACCCAAAGCTCATGCAAGTGACGAGGAACGGAGGCAGAGGCAGATTTAACTTGAGCCAACAACTGCGCTCTCTCATCCTCGAGTGCCACAACCCGGTCCCCTAGGCTCGAAGCCTCCCGATCAATCTCGCCTATGCGCTCTTCGATTCGTGCCTCCCTCAGCGTGGCCGTTGCCCTCTCAGATTCATGCTCAGATTGGAGGATGCGGATAATGTCATCTAGCACTGCCGCTCTTGCCAAAGCCAACGCCCGAGCGTTCTCAGCATTTTCCATATCGACACTTCCTCTCTAGCTCGACCAACTTTCCTATCCATTCTACACTCAAATCTTCAAATTTGGAGGCATTCTGCGCAAGCTCAGGTTGTCGTACGACAACACCTTCACCTGAAGATGCTCACATTCCACAGCGACCCCCTTTCCTAACTCAAGCTCTTCGTCTTTGGCATGGAGCAGCTCCTCGAGCTCACTGCATCTGCGGATGGATTGGATTAACTCCTGGTCCCTTTTCTCCAACTCCTCACCGAGGGAATGGGTGCCGGTACCCGCCCTGAGCCAGTCATGCATCTCACGGCATTTCCTGTGATACCGCCGATACTTTTCGAGCATCTTCAAAAAATCTTGGCCCGAGTCTCGGCCCTGCGAGCACTCTTGATCTCCAGTAGGTAAGACTAAAAACAAAGAGAAGAAATGAGTCAATAAAGGCCGAAGTCACAAAAAAAACCAACAAAGAAGAGGAACTTACCCTCAGGCCCATCGCGGCCACACCACATGATAATTTGGTGTCGCTGACATCCTGAAGAGCTCTGCTTTCTGCGGCAGAGAATAGAAGGTCAAACTGCGGCACAAAATCCACTGTGTCTTGTAGAAGGTTGAGGTCCGAGGGAATCTCAAGTATTCAGGAAGGACCTCCAACTCTTACCGCAGTTCGGATTCAAACTCGTAATCATCAACCATGACGCCTTTTCCCCTCTCTTCGGCGGAAGAAGAAGCACAGTTCGGCCGGGATGTCGAAGGGGCGCCCAAGACAGCGATGGCAGCTTCGAGACTTCGTCTCTCCACCACATCAACCTGTTGACCACTCATAACAGGCATAGTCTCTACGACCGGGTTAGCATCAGCATCAATAGAGGGCACCGCCAAAGAAAGGTCGCCCCTCGAAGATGTTTCGGCTTGAGGAGCCACTTCCAACGCTACCCGTCGTCTCTTCGATAGGGCCTCTCCACTACCAGCACGGGAAGATTCGCCCATTGAGCGAACAATAGGAATCAAAGTGTTTGGTTGGGGAGTAGCCTCCACGAATGCGGCTCCGGCCGCAGGTGTAGATTGGATATTAGGTCTCGGTGCAGGCCGAATAGTATCCCTCGCCACAGGCCGGGCAGGGGGCGCTGGTAGACGGAATGGATCCCTCGTCCTTCGAACTCTCCCTATCAACAAAGAAAGACGATCATATGGCGACAAGGTTAAACTATGAGTTAAAGAATAAAGAGAAACTACAGTGGGCCGACTTACCGGTAAGAGGCTTGCGCCCGTACTTCTCATAGATGGACGCCCATTCACGAATCCCCATTGAATGGGGGAGAATTGCGCCCACCCACTTGCGGATATCATCAACTAGTGGGGGAGGTACTCTCTCGGCTGCAAAAGCAAAAATAAGTCCTTAATACCACCTGATGGAGAATGATCGACGACCGCCTCAAGAGGAATCACAAAATAAATAAAGGAAAACTCACGAGCGAAGTTCCACGTCTTTGGTAACCCTACCGAGTCCTCCACAAGGTGATTTGTACGCACATAGAAGTAGTTTTCCCAAAAGCAGCGATTGGCCTTATTGTCCATCTTCACCATTGAAGCATCACGTTGCCACCTCGCGTTAAGGGCCTCGTCTGACATATAATGTATAGATTTCTCCTAACTTTTGAATCAACAAAATCTGCTGATCAAGCTCGCTAAGAGGCAACCCCGATAGATGGAGGGACTAACTATATGAGTCAAAATCTGACTATAAGATGGTCGTTCTCAAAAGGAATGACGAGGGGTCGACCGAACCGTAGTTGTGCCCACGGCGCATGATAGAAAAGAGCACCTCGACCGTAGCCGGGGTCAAGCCATCAGAAAGCTTGCATCGTAGAACAAATGAAATGTTTGGGCAAGTAATGAAGGGTACAACCATGAGAAAGTATGCTAGTTAAAGACCATTAGATAAAAGGGAAAATGATTAATATATATAGAGTGGGGAAGATCGAAAAAGGCATCTGAACCCAGATCTGGCTACAACATCTGTAGTCATTGCTATGGAATCAACAAAGGGAGATCTCTTAGTCATCAACAGTTTTCTCTCTTCCCTTCAGTGTTCTTTCGAGTATAGCGCATACCTGTCAAAGATTTAAGCTTATCATTTACATTTGATGTATGATAATCATCATAAGAAATATTACACAAGCTTGTCCTACTTCAACTTTTGTACTCAATATGTTTGGATCTAGAGTTAATTATGTTTGGCTAAGATTTACCTTCTATTTCTCTATTAATTAGTTTAACTAAAAAGTTTAACACTTTTTTGGTCAAACAATACGATGATGGCCTGAAATTTAAATTGCCATAACTGAACTTTAGGATACTATCCTGAAGTTTGAACTAAAAAGAACTGACTTCCTGAAATTCGAAGAAGCGGTTTTTTTAAAGTTGTGACTATATTTTGTATACATTACTAATGCTGATTATGCCCTAAAAATGGCCACCGGTGCACGGGGCATTTGCATCTATACCCGCTTTTTGGGTCACGTTTTAACTTGTGCACGTTTTGCAAAAAAATTGCAAGCGTACCCGTTTTTTGCGTAACTTCAGCATACGGGGCTGAAGTAGCAAAGGCAATCACGCAAAACTTCAGCATTCTAGTTGACGGGCCTGAAGTAGCAAAGGTAATACGCTGAAGTTTTTTTGTCGTGGATAAGCTTTTTCAAAAACTTCAGCATAAGATGCTAAAGTTATTTAGTTCATTTGTGAAAACTTCAGCAACTAGATTCATTAGTTTTGTCATAAAGCTATTTGTAAAAATTTCAGCACCAAATAAGCTGAAGTTTTTTTTGTCCTGGATAAGATTTTTCAAAAAGTTCAGCAGAAGATGCTGATGTTATTTAGTTCATTTGTAAAAACTTCAGTATTATATAAGTTGAAGTTTTTGAAAAAACTTATATAGTTTTTTGACCCATACAATCACTATATTGGATCTTCATTTTTTTCCTTCTTTCTGAACGTTTTTATGGAGCAGATCAGTAATTACATTAGAAAAAGGCGCCTTCAGTGGAAATAAATCAAATAATCATAAAGTTTAAGTGATATAAAGTGAAACTATTACTTTAACCCCACAGATCAATTCATTTGATTCAAAGAAAAAAAGATTACATCAAAAATGCGAAAAGAATAAAAAGAAATCGTGCAGCTTATGTTAGTTGATTCATTGTTATTGATAAGTCGTAACAATGAAAACCAGATGTTAACCTGTGTTATCCTACTGAAAATATATCTTAAGAAAACGAAGAAGGAGAAGGAGGAGGAGAAAGTGGATTAAAGTTGTTTAAAAAGTGAATATAAATTAAAATTTAAAAAAAAATGGGTATAGGTTAAATGGGGGCGATCAAATAGGGTGCCTGTGCAATTTTTACCTGGTGCACTTAACCTAAAGTTTGCATCCGATCTGGGCCGTTTATGCTTGGCCCAATTACTGATCCAATTATCCAAGTCCAGAACGTTCAGCCCAAAGCTCTACGTGAGCAGATCCAGGGAGGTCTTTGCTACCGAGATGAACATCGGTTTTCATGGACTTGCACTCCTCAACGAAGCAAATGAATATTCTCCATTGTTTAAGTTATAGTTTCGCATTCAGTTTCTTCTTCAGTGCGCATTTACCACTAAACTCAGTTTACATTTAATCGTTTCATTGAAGCTTAAACGGAATAATTGTTGCAAAAATGATGTCCCCAAAGCCACTTCCAGAAAATCGAGGTTCATCTCACCCGGCTACCATTAGGTATGTCAATATCCTTCGAAAAATACACGCATGTTAATCGTATTTTGATCCTTATGTAGCTTCTCTCTAGAATTAATACTAAGTGATCGTTTTCCATTTCATTGCATTATGCTTACTTTGATTTGGCATTTCCTGATACAAATTTATGCTTCATTCGTTTAAATTAATCGCTGTGATAAGTAGTTGAAGCTATATGAATTTTATCTACTCCTAAGACTGAGGGTAATTGACCCCTCGAAGATATCGCAGGAATTTTTTTTCTTTTTTTTGGTTGAATATTTCTATTTGGAGTTTCGAGGGTTTACCAAAGAAATGTGCTGATTCATTGTCCAATTTACGCATTGTATTAACTGGTTAATCATTCTAATGTTCTTTTTCACATATTAATTTATTTGTTTATAGAGGCAAACAAGATTTGAAAGCATGCACATTTGACCCTGTTTAGTGTAGTTTTTTTTCGTCTTAGAGAATTATCTTCTAGTTAATTTTCCAGTGTTTGATGGTATGATGTAGTATTAGTAGAAGGTGATAAGTGAACTCTGTAGAGTGGAGTCGAAAATGACTTAAATATGATAGATATATTTTTCCCTCCTATTTGGTGAATTTTTTTCCTTTAAGTATAGAATTTAGTAATACCGGCAAGTAAGCACCGTAAAATGCTTTTGCCAAGAATACTTTTTTCTTTATGTCATACCAAATATAGGGCCTTTGTTTTCATCAGCTGGTTGAGTCTAAATATGCCAAAGAATTAGTTAAAAATCCTGGAACAACAGATTGAAATTTTGGTCTTACAACAAAAATAACAGCAACTAAGCCTAGTCCCAAACGAGTTGGGGTAGGCTATATGAATCCTCACTTCTCCATTTAAGCTCGACCCATGTCATCATCATACTAAATATAATAAAAGCAAATATAAGTTAGATATATATGAATAATAGCAATAATAATAATAATATTAGAAGTTCTTTAGCAAGACTAATAATAATGATATTTTGGTCTCACGGAGTACTAAAGTTGTCCAAGCCGATGACTTCCCGCAATATTATGTTTGTATAGATGCAACCTTTATTTTCATAACGGACACACTGTCGTTTTATCCAAGAACAGGGAGGGAGGAGGTGGGGAGAGAGAGAGAGAGAGGGAGGGACACACTATCGTTTTATCCAAGAACAGGGAGGGAGGGAGGAGGGGGAGAGAGAGAGTCAGAGAGAGCATTTTCTAACTTCTATTTTACCTTTTATATCTTCAGCGGCTTATTGGGCTGATAGTATGTTTTCCTTGTTTGGTGTGTTCTACTGTTGGTTTTCGGCAAATCGTGGCTTCCCAAGAATTCTGCTAAGTTTATGAATAGTCAGAAGCATTTATGGCTAATCCTGTTATACTATTAATATTGAGTTCAGAAATTTTAGTTAAGCAAGTTTCCAACACTCTTATATAAATAAAGCTATCAGTTGTTGATCTTTAAGTGGAAATGGTGGGGAAAAATGGATTTATCATCCTGCTTAAGAAAATGAATTTATCACTGTAGTTTTGAGTCATGTGAAGTTGGTGTACTGTACTGTGAGGCCTGCTCCGTGTTTCCCCAGAAGCTATTACTGATAGACTTGTCCCATTGTAGGCAAACTCCAGTGCAGATAATCCATATTGTTGGGAACTTTATGAGAATATGGTCAGTTTACTCCATGTACCGCTATTTGTCTCAGACAGGGGCTTCAGTTGTTCTTTTTATGTTCTGCTGTCTTCTTCCATCGTGCATCTGGTTTCTAGTAGCGCAAAAGCCTTGGAAGGGCAGGGCGCTTTCTAATACACAGGTCTAGTAGAGCTATCATTTTCTTCCTTAAATAAATGTCGAAAAAGTATTGAAAGGTCATTTCATTGTCACTCATGCTTTTTTGCTGATAATCTTTCTTCCGACAGATTGTCCCTTCAGTTGTAAATGGTGGTATAACAGCTCTTTACTTCATCTTGTGGGGAAAGGGGCTTAAATCTTGTGGTCCTGTTCGGTAAGTTCAAAGTTGAGTGATATTTTACTGTTCCTTTTTTCCTATCTTGAATTTGGTTTTTGCATTGTCCCTTTTTTCCTGTTCGGTAACTCGGGCACTAATATATATCGAACTCCTATTTGTGTACATTGCATAAGCACATGGTAGGTTATTCTGGTAAGCAAATTCTTTGGCATATCATCATTATCTCTTGCGGCCTCTTGTGGTAGTCTATACATGAAAGATTATGATCGTTTTGCTATGGTCATCTGTTTGAATTTGATTTTTCTTCTGTTAATCATCTAGTACCTCCACTTGCCATTAAAAATTCTTATCCAATCAGGGCCATATTGGGTGAGTATTCTGGTGCTGTTCTAGGAGTATTATCTGGAGTACTGTATGGCAGGAGGGACCATGTTTGGAAAAAGGTACCTTTTTTTATTAACTACTGTATTTATTTATTTGCTTTGAAATTAGAAAAAAACCTCATACTTTCATGCGACATAATTCTCATATTCTTGAAAGCATGAACTTGTGGTTGATCTTTTTCTGTCAAATTTATTGAGTATCTCACTGGACTTACACTAGGAAACTTAATTTCTTCTTTTTATGATGTAGTAGCTATAAGTTTATTTTCATGGTAGAAAATGGAATTAAGCAATTGAAAATACTCTTACTTATTAGAAAGAAAAGCAATTGTAAAATTTTCGACTTTATGGTAACTCATTGCTATTTTCCCCATCATCAGGTTGGTGGACTCCTTGCAATGCTAGCATCCTTCTACTTTTTATCACAAGGATGGGCGATGGCTACATATTCTCCATTTCATATCCTTTTTATATTGAACTCTTCTATCTAGCGAACTCATTCTACATTACCATTCTGTTCTTCAATTTCCTTCCCTGTTTCTCCCTAGCAGACTCTTATTTAGCAGCCAACTTAACAAACAATTACCATTTAGCAATGCCTCTGATGATGAGGCACGGACCGAACAGCTAGTAGGAATGAAGGAAATGGTAGTTCCCATTCTCGCTGGAATCTTGTCAGCACTTCGGAGGGTGATCGCAAGAAGGGTCTCGCTTAAGGTTTGTGTAGTCCCATCTAGCTATATGATCCATTCAACTTTCTATCCTCTGGTACTTAACCGAGCAAGTAAAAGCTATCCTTGAATATTTCCATCTCATTTGCACAGAACCAACTGAAGAGGCGACTCCATGCCATAACCCTTACTTCTGCGACATGCTTTTTGTTTCCTGTTGCCATGTGGGACATGATTATAGTGAGTACAGTTTGATACTTTCGATGGCTATGTTAAGAATCTTCTGTTTTACTGTTTTCGACATAATTTAGGAACATTTGGCCCCCCTGCTCCAAGGGTGTTCCCTTTTCTAATTCTTTTATCTCCCTTTTTTCTTCTTCGTCTTCTTCATCATCTTTATCTACTGCTTCTCTTTTAAATTTCTTTCCCTCTTTGTATGGAGATATTCAGGGATCAAACAATGTAGAGTTGCCATTTTCAGCCTGGGCTTTTTCAAGCAGCATCTTATTTGGGATGGTATTGATATTTTACATTGATAGCATTGCAGAGGAAAGGTAACATTTTGTGATCTCTGTCTGATCCTTAAAAGATCCTTTTAATTTATTGACACTTAGCTGATTGCTATTGCAAATACGGTCTGGTCCTCATCTGACCTTATTGATTAATGTTTTGATGTTTTGACCTGTTTGTCTAAAGATCTCTATTTGTGCATGGAGTATGAATTTATGTGTATCTTATCCATAACTTTTATCTTGGGGATGCACACCCATTATTGGCAATTAACTGTCAGCATTGCTTCATGACTTCTTACTTAGAATGCATTTTTCCCTCTCTTCTGCTTGCATTTCACTTTTCCATCTTTACTTTTTATATCGTGGCCCATTGCGAGGTAAGAACGTTGTGGAGTAAATGAGTTCCCTTCCGGCTGGGTACTTACTTTTATCATCTTTGATGGAGCTCAAATAGGAGAGGCATATATTGTGGTCTTTGTTATGTCTTTGGGTATGTTAGATCATATCATCAGAAATGTTAGCTTTCTCTGTTCTGACGCATTTCTTATATTCTTTGATTTCTTCACTAGACCTGCAAGTCAACGGTCTCATACGGAAATTCAATATTATTGCCAATTTGTAGGTTGCATATGGTTTTCTCTTCTCCGAGGCACTTAATGGTTGCGGGAGGATGCATCATTATCATGGAGATAATATATAAAATGGACTTCTCTTTACTCGGCTTTCTTATTTGTGCTGCCATCTTGGGATTTGGTATGATGCAAGTTATTTTTTTTCCTTTTTTTTTTTTGGAGGAACAATGAACTATAATTGAAGCAAAATGTTAAACCAAGGTACGCCATTTTGGGAAAGCTAACATTAAGAGTTGTTTCCCTCGGATTTCTTAACAGTAGAATAGGCATATAGGAAAGCTGAAACATATCCATTATGTAGTCTGCCAATTTGTTTCCCATAATGTATATACTTAAGCTTCTCTAGGGTGATAATTTTTGCATACCAGGTGAGTATTATTGGAGAATAATTTGAAGAATTGAAGTTGATTAACCATTTGTTTTTTATGTTGAGATGTTCTTCAAACGCGCATACTATTTGTTGCTTTTAGTTACTATCAGTCGTAAATTTCTTTCATTGGATCGACATATGTTATTGCATGATATTTACTTTAACTCAGTCATTTATTGGTTAGCGAGTTGATCTCACTTCTGAATTTTATAGGCATATATGAAGCTACATCCTTGGATCGTTCTAGGAGAGATTCTTTCCAAGGATCAAGCTCCAATGGCATCTTGGACGATCAAACTGAAATGTTTCCACTTCCTACTTGATGTGAGCAACCATTTCTCGAAGAATTTGGTTACTTAATTTATTTTCGCCTTTGCGACATGAAGGATGTCACAAGGATATGCTTTTGGATGAGTTAATGTGATCCAGATTCTTAGATAATGAAGTTAAAAAAATTTCATGACTAGTAACAAAGTGTTATCTAAAAGGATGTTTTGCCAAGCACTTGCTTTGCTTCATTGGGAATTATAAGCCTATAGGATGCAGTAATGAATTCAGCAAGCGCTGACTCAGAATATTGATGCTTCCTTCTGAGCTTTCATTTCTTTTGTTTGTCCAGGTGCAATAGCAATCATACTTTTGACTCTAAGACAAGTGATGCAACGAGGAGTACTTTCCATGTTATGCCCAAACCATCGAGTGCCTGGAGTCGTGGAAAGCACCGCAGGGATATATAACAAGCAGAAATGTTCTGTGCCTGTTCGCTTTGATGGTTGCCATGTTGATTGTACATTGAATTTATGTTATGGTTTGATTTATTTGACTGATAGAGTTAGCAAAATATTTGTACAAACGATATATATTCCTTTATGGATTTTTTCCTTCTCCGCTAGTCTTTCATTATTTTATGAAGGGTTAATAAAGTGCAATATGTTAATTCAAGTTAATAAAATGCAAGCCATGTGTTTGCAGTATGTTAGATTTTATTGTAATTATATATATAATATAAAGATTTGAGTAGTTTAATTCAGAGTTTTAAAATATTTTTACTATTAAAAGTATTTCTATCTTTCTTAATAAAGATTTTGTATCTAAGCCAAAATAATATCAGAAAATCTATTAAAATTTTTTGGGGTCCCAAAAGTTTGGGAGCCTAGCCACCAATAACTTACTTTCTTTTTTCTTGATGAGGAGATGCCTTTTAATTAAAATAACAAACTTACAGGATTGCAACTATGCAGCTTCTTTTGGTGTCAACTATTGAGGATGCTGCGGACAACGTTACATAATATGTCGGATATTGACACTAAAGAGAGCTGAGTTATGAATGCGGAATAATCACCGTTTCAAGAAATGAAAGACTTGGTATCCATTGAATCACGGTTCTCTGAAGCAGCTAGTGGAAGGCAATAAGGAAATACTTGGTTAGATAACCTTTATGAGGTGTGTTCTTTCCTCAAATACTATCAGTTATTGAATGAGAGAATAAATGTTTTTCATACAGGACAACGAATCAAGGAAGAAATTCTGATAGTCCACCTTCTAAAAAGGATGTACATTCACTGAAAAGTGAGTAGATTTCAACTATTTCAAGCAGTGTTGGATCAAAGATGCAACTTGCACAATTTTGTAGTTGAATGAAATTTACACTTTGTTCACTGTTACATTAGCCGAAAGCTGGCAAAAATGGTTAAATCTGTCAGCTAGTTCTAGGCTCTGTTTTCTCTGCACTACTTAGTACAGCTTTGGTGAGGAGATGAATAACAATTCCAATGGGACAAAATAGCAAACAAAGAGACACAGAATGGCGCGTTTCAATGTCATTTTGCAAACCATCATGATATACCTGCCTGTTTGAAAGAAAAAAAACAGCATTAAAATATTGGTCAGTCTGGAAGAGAGCTACTTCTACAGCAAATTCAAACTAAGCTCAACGGATTGGCTGGGGCGGGGGGATTCAGGTGGTCTTTTTGAGGGCACGTTTATCATATCTACAAAGCATATCATCTCGCTCAATTCAAGAAGAAAATAAAAGATGCAATTTTTGCAGTTCTATATTGGAGTAATTGGCCACGGAAAAAGTGATCAATTTTTCATAGGGGTATTGAATAGAGGGACCTGCTTCCTTTGCCACATCCCAAAAGAGACAGAAAACATACAACTATTGCACAAACATACGCAGCCAAGTGACACACACAGAGAGAGAGAGAGAGAGAGAGAGAGAGAGAGAGACCTTGCGGCAAAAAGATCTACAGCCAATAGGTGAATCCATGCAGATGCTAATGTCATCTCACTGGAAAACATCTTTGCTATACCAGCTAGCTGAGCAGAATGAAATATCAAAAATTCGAACCACAGAATCAGCACAAGATAACAAGTATCATCTGTTGAGCACAAGAACAAACCTCTGGAAGCCAGTATTTACTAGCAAACATCAGCCGAATTGTATCTGGTGTCCATGAGAGGTATAATAGAAACCCGTACAGAAGTCCAAGCACAACATATAGTAAGGTGCTTTTCATCAGTTTTCTGGTCTGCATTAATTATTTAATCAAGCCTTAAAGCAATATATCTAGGAAAGAAGTAAATCTTCTCAACATTCTTAATTTAAAACTTGCATGCTCTTAACCCAAAGTCAGTATCTTGCAATTAGATGACAGATTAATGCAACTGAAACCATGCCCCAGCAGTTCTACTTCCATGCATGACATAATGAGAGAACTTGGACCAAGAGTTTTTTAAGCTGATGATATAAACACAGAGTTTAAGACGAAAAAACGAAATGTTGCTTTACAGAACTGAGATAACTTACAAGTTGAGCTTTAGGTGCTACAACCATGAGGGTGTAAAACGGAAGAACGGCTGCCGTCCCCAGTGTAAAAACACTGCTAGCTATTTGAGAATTAGGCAACCCTGTAAAATATGACATCAGTTGTCCCAAAATTGTATGCTTACATATATTTCCAAAATCTCAAATGGATCAATTTGATAGTCCATATACAATATAGTGACAATGTTTTTTGAGGTAAAATCCAAATAGGTGCACTAATTAGTTTGCTTATTCACTCCACAGGAAAGAAAAATTTATAGAAAGCAGAAGGTATTGCCTGCAGCTATGTTGAATTCTGTTTGCATTATCAACAATCTGTTCTTCGATATACCACAACATACCCAAGAACTTACACATGTCGATGGATTAGCAGTTTAGCTCAAAGTTAAATATTAGCTTGGCAAGAAAATCCTCTAATTAATAACAGCGGCATAATTTTATAAATAATGTCAAAAGAGGATATTTGCATTCATCATGTATGAAACCCCCAGGTCAACATTTATGACATCGTTAATAGAGTAAGCGGACATAGATTATGACAATTCATCTCAACAATCTGTTAGTCAGAAGCTACAAACCAAAAGCTATTACACCTTTGCCACGCTTCTTGAACCGTGAAAGTAGTTTCCTGAAAGTGCAATATCATGTTCCAATTTTAATCCTACATAACAGATGTGTTAGAAGGGAGGTGTCATCCATACCCAAAAGTGCATTATTCTGAGATGAATGTAAATTAAGATGAATAACCAGATTTCAGATAGAATATAGCTGCTTCTCCAGAATTATGCCAAGGAAAAAAAAGTACCAAAGCACATCAAGAACTAAGATAACTGATAAGACTAAAGAAGTAATAAGATGAAAATATTACATATAGCAGACACCCTGCAGCTTTTTCTTTGCTGAAGATTTTGGAGGTTTGGCTGAAGTATTACTCTTGATCCTCCCAGAAAGCTCCACCCATTTCTATGCTTACTTCCCCATTTTCCAACTTGTTGACTTGAAAGGTCAGGGGTTATTGTTTCAAGTGCAGAGGAGACTGGCTGGTTCCTCCTGATATTTCGTATGAAATCTGATGTCAACGCAGGTGCATAGCTATCCGTCTACAACAAGTAGTAAACATTAATTACTTCTAATAACTAATTGCAAAATCATTCAGCAGAACGACATTTCATTGTAGCTTCAAACTTGCTAGTGTTTAGTGAGTAAGACAGCCTTATTTCTTTCTTTTCATTACCAAGTAAAGATCAATCTCTGGAAGTTGTCGAACACCAAGTCTATGTACACATGAGAATTCAATAGCGTCAGACTGACATTTACTCGCTAAGCCTCCAGACATTAGTGTACCTTATTATTAAAAGGTTTTTCTTCCCAAACACCCCTATCCCACCCCTTTTCTCTCCCATCCCCCGCCCTCAAAGCATAAGAGGCGTCACAAGTGCTGTAATTCAAAACCAGATTTCAGTCCTTGGAAAAAGTAACAAATTGATCCCAGCTGAAATGGAAGAAAAGGTAACCCAACTGAAGCATGTGTTTGGTGCCTCCTATTGCCAAAAACATCTCCAAATAATAGAAAATACCATGTAATCTCTGCTTCTGATTGCTTAGTTACTCAACACTATCTACCTGAAGTCTTCACTTACATTTTATGCTCTTAAATGTGAGATTTTCAATTTTAATTGTTATTATATTGCAATGGAATGGAGTTTCAGATCTAACCTGAACAGTACTAGTAAAAAGTGTCTCCGAGTATAACAACAAACCAAACATGAATATCCCGGTCAGAGCAAGTAAGAAGAGGTTGGAAAATATTCCAAATAAGACTGACACTTTGAGAAAAATAAACGAAGAATTTTTAGGCAAAAGATATATTACAAGCTATCAGTACACCCCTACCATCCCCCCTACCCCTCCCAAAAAAAGAAGACGATACCTTGAGTGAGAATTGGGAGTGACAAAAGCAAGTGGAAGATAAGGCCATGGTTGATGGGTTAGGGAATTGACCAAGAATTTGGAGGAATAATAACAATAGCAAGAATTAAAAGATAATTGCCTCCTCATTCGGTGCAGAAATACAAATTAAAGAGAGCAATTGTAGTAAGAGAGAGCTTTTAGCAGGGGGAAACAAGACTAGCTTTTCGAGCAAATAGAGTGTGGTAAAATCTAAATTGGACATGCTCACTACTGAAGTATACAGTATATACACTCACATAGTGAACTTGGCCAACTTCAGATCAGAGTCAGACGTAAAGGAAATTTCACCAAATCCAAAAACACACCCCCTATTGGAGGAGGAGTTGTTTTGTTCGTTTAGAGACAATAGAGTTTGTCACTCTCTTTCATTCTCTATTTCTGATTGGCTTATCCTCTTACTTAGTTTTGTTATTTTTTGGACTAGGAGGACACGATAATGAAAGAATAAAAATATAGCACAAAGTAGTGAAAACGTTTTTTGAATTAGGATTTTAATATTCTGTATTCCTTCATATTCTTTTATCTAAACTGTAACAATATTTTCTTCCTTTTATACCACATTAAGTGAAATGCGCCAACAGTTTCCATTTACAGGTCATGTGTCAAACATCTCTATACCAACCTCGTTTGTTTCGAATATTTTTGAATGTTATTGTGAAGTGCTGTTATAGAGAACATATATTATAATATAACACAAAAATTAATTTCGGTAAAACTGGGCTTTTATAATGAAGTGTTGATATATAAGGATGCTATTATAAAAAGGTCTGACTGTACCGCAAATGTCGACCATTATAAGGGAGCATCGTGGATTACATAACACTGGATTTTCATTTCATTCGACCAATTTCTGAGAAGTTTATCTTTTTTACTTCTTTCTCCGAATTATTCTTTTTCCTTATCTTTTAAAAGTACGGAAAAAAAATGATAGGTTAAAGTAGTGGTTTTCACTTCCCATAATGATTTATTTATCTATTAATGTGACAAAGGAGGCGTCTGAATTAGCGCGCACCTCAACTACTCCACCAAGTTCCCTCAACCTTTCACTAGCACAGGTATACAATAACTGTCCAATCATTGGTTAGGCATATTGAAAGAAATCACCTAGAAGAAATTTAAAACTGATCTCCCAAGTTTGCACTCACTCAATAAACCATTAGGCAAAAGGTTACACAATGAAATGACTTCCCTAAGAAAAATTCTGCACCAGTAAAATGCTCTTCCATTTCTCTTCCAGTCATCGAAAGAATTTTTTTTTAGCCCGTAAAGTTAAATTCAGAATGACTACATTGCTTATTATTTTCATGGAGTCCGAAACTTTTTTAATCATTTTTTGGACAAAAAACACTTTTGTATTACTTTAAAAAAAAAAGTTACATAAATAAGTAAAACACAGTATTATACTGCGAATTACTTTAACGAAAATTTTGCCGTTAAAGTAATTCGCACTATAGTACTGCGTTTTACTTAAAAAATTATTTTTTTTGTAATTCGCAGTACTATACTGCGTTTTACTAAGATACATTTGTAAAACGCAGTATAATAATGCGTTTTACATTAAATAATTGCGTTGTACTCTGGTTTTTGCCCCCAGAGTATAATGAACTGACATAACAATAATTCAATACATAAAACGTAGTATTGTACTGCGTTTTACATAGAAAAATTCTACACCCCAACGTCGGACTTGCCTTATTTAAAGGCATTTCAATTTTATAAAAATTCATTCAATACTTTATTTCAAACTTACGTTCATACTTCTCTCTTCTTCTTATCAATTATTTTTTTACAATGTCTGAAGTGGCAAAAATAAGGGTTTCACTATATTGGGGGGGGGGGGGGGGGAGGTTGTGTTGGAGAATAACTCTGTGAGGTATAGCTCACCTCCACAATGTCATGTTAAATTGCCGCTTACTATGGAGTACGATAAATTGGTATCGTTGTTACGTAAAAAAATGAATGAGAGGAGGCGTTCGGTTAACCTTAAAATAACCGGTAGATTTTCGTATTCAGTGACTCCGCAGGGGTTTGCTTATTATTCTGAGTTTAACATCGAGGATGATGAAACTCTTAGAGATTTTTTGCTGATTCCAGATGAATATAGGGAATTTATTATAATAAAATTATTGGAAATATATGTCAAGGTGGAAGACGTTCCCAATAATGAGGGCGTGCATAGTAGGGATAACCCCCAGTCATCGGGTGGTTATTCTGGAGCAGTTTTTGCCGGACAGATTGGTGATGAAAGAGCTTGCCTTGATTTAAACTTGTCACCACCGGCGAATGAGCAGCCACAAAATAATTTTTCGACTTTAGATAATCAACAAGACGACTGGTAAACTTCAATTTTACTACGCTTTAGCGATGTTTAATTTATTAACACTTGATTTATGTTTTAATTGGATTTGTATTAACACTCATATTTTTCATAGGGGGTACCGTCCGGATATGAATTTTACAAGTTATGACCCTGCTCCTAGTTGGAATATGCGTAGTTCTGGAGTATTGGACCATGGTGGTCCATCTGGGAGTCATCACCAACAAGAAAATATCCATCATGAAACGTCAAGACAGTACGACTTGTAAGTAAAGTGATATAGCTATATCTAAAGTATTTATCTAGTTGGGTAACTTATCATTTTGTTCTTTATGTGCAGTGAAAACGAGCTTCTTGAAGCTCCTGACCTCACACAGTTGCCCATAGACGACGTATTTACTCGTGATTTGGCAGATGCGCAGAGTCAGGAAGATGATAGTGATTATGACAACAATGCGGATGAGTCTGGGGATGACACACCCTTCCATGATAAGGGTGATGAAGAGGAGGAAGTGAATGTTGAACTTGAGTTGACGAGGGAGCACGTTCCTCCACCTCCAGCTAGACCAAGAGTGTACGAGTCCTACGTGCCATTTCATGAACGGAATATTCCCTACCTTGATAATTTGCCAAGCATGCCGAACGTAGATGCACTCACAAGGGATGATGATGAATTTCGGTCAGCGATGTGGGATGAGTCTAGACCAGCTGTTCTGACAAAGGGCATGTATTTCCCCGATAAAGCTCGCCTAATTAGGGTTGTAAAAATCTACAGTATAAGAGAGTGTCGTGAGATGACGGTAAGTGAATTAACTAGGGAGAAATACAAGGCTGTATGCCGTAGAGACTTTATGGGTTGTCACTGGATGTTGCGTGCCACCAAGAAGAAATCAGGTTTGTGGAAAGTGGGTAAATTTATTAGCGAGCACAGATGTGAAATGGACACATACAATGAGAATCACTTCAACTTGGATGTGGACTTGATTTCTCTTGTCTTGATTCCATATTTGGAAGTGTCCATTAGGTTCAAGATTAAAGAGTGTATTACAGCCGTCCACCAGGAGTATGGTTGTACTATAACCAAAAGAAAGGCATATCTCGGTCGCAAACGTGCCTTTGAACTTATTTATGGCGACTGGGATAAGTCTTTTTCAAATCTGCCCAGGTACATGGCCGCACTGCAACACTTTAACCCCGGGACTGTTGTTGAATGGAGGCGTGAGCGGAGTCCGGACAGACCCGAATATATTTTCAACTATGTGTTCTGGTCATTTAAACCAGCAATTGATGGTTTTGTGCATTGTCGTCCTGTTATTTCCATAGACGGTACTCATGTCTATGGAAAGTATGATATTAAGCTTTTGATTGCAGTTGCAGTAGATGCCAACGGGCAAATATTTCCACTAGCTTTTGCCATATGTGCCAACGAAAGTGAAGAGACATGGACGCTTTTTTTGAACCACTTGAAGCAGCACGTTGTCAAACAGCGTTCAGGTATTTGTCTAATATCTGATCGACATGGTGGTATTTTAAGTTCTGTACGTCACTTGCTTGAATGGCATGAACCATATGCATACCACCGTTACTGTGTGCGCCACCTGAAGGCCAATTTCCAGAAGAAATATCCTGACAAGGCATTGCATGACTTAATGTGGCTGGCTGCAACTGAGCACCAGCAGTGCAAATTCACGAGGCGCATGGAAGCGATCCAGCAGTTAGAACCACGAGCCTATACTTGGTTGATGGGGAATGAGCTTCACATGTGGACATTGCATGCTGATGTCGGAAGACGATGAGAGACCAATCAAGCTGCATCCGTCCAAGCTCAAAAATCGTATAGAAGCCCGTAGCCTGTAGGCACGCGACTACGCGGGAATGGAAAGGATGCTCCCCGATGAACTCCCATAAATCGTCAGGTCTCCTGGGGCGGAGAGGCTGCATCGATAGCTGTCCCTCCCATACAAATGAGGACCTATGGTCGTCCTGCAACACTAGTAGCTGATCCTCGACAGGTCCGGGATGCGCAGGCGGAGGAAAGTCCATGTCGTCTACTATAATTTAAACAAAATTAATTGTGTGTGTTAGCTTAATAAATTAAATAATTAATTATGTTTAAAATTGGACTGAATAATTATGTACGGGTTCCAAGCTCGATATTTGAGGCCCGGTAGCACCGAGTTATCCTTAATTATTATGCGTGTTAATTTCAACATTTTTAGAATTGTGCCTGTTAGCTTAATAAATTAAATAATTAATTATGTTTAAAATTGGACTGATTAATTATGTATGGGTTTCAGGCTCGATATTTGAGGTCCGGTAGCACCGAGTTATCCTTAATTATTATTCGTGTCAATTTTAATATTTTTAGAATTGTGTGTGCTAGCTTAATAAATTAAATAATTAATTATGTTTACAATTGTACTGAATAATTATGTATGGGTTCCAGACTCATTTTTTGAGGTCCGGTAGCACCGAGTTATCCTTAATTATTATTCGTGTCAATTTTAATATTTTTAGAATTGTGTGTGCTAGCTTAATAAATTAAATAATTAATTATGTTTACAATTGGACTAAATAATTATGTATGGGTTCCAGGCTCATTTTTTGAGGCCCGGTAGCACCGAGTTATCCTTAATTATTATTCGTGTCAATTTTAACATTTTTACAATTGTGTGTGCTAGCTTAATAAATTAAATAATTAATTATGTTTACAATTGGACTGAATAATTATGTATGAGTTCCAGACTCGATTTTTGAGGCCCGGTAGCACCGAGTTATCCTTAATTATTATGCATGTCAATTTTAACAATTTTAGAATTGTGTGTGCTAGCTTAATAAATTAAATAATTAATTATGTTTAAAATTGGACTGAATAATTATGTATGAGTTCCAGGCTCGATATTTGAGTTAATTTTACAACATATAGGAATTTGTTACTTTTGTAAGTTTATTGTTATAATTAAATAATTAATTTTGTAAAGTGTAATTGGATAGAGTTTGCAATTACTACATACTTAAACTACATAGATTCTACGCTAAAAGGCTCTACATTTTACTACGCTAAAAGGCTCTATATTTTACAACACTAACATGCTCTATATTTTACTACACTAAAAGGCTCTATATTTTACTACGCTAAAAGGCTATTTATTTTACTACGCTAAAAGGTCACTATTACATATAAAAACAACTAACATAAAATACAAATATGAACAACAAACAAAATAAATAATATTAATTTTTTAACAATGCAAATAATTTATCAAATTTAACAATTTTTTGTACCAAAGCTAATAAATCAATCCGGATATAAATAAGATACAAATTTAAACACAAACATAACACAAATTAACATGGAAACACATTAAACAATACAAATATGCATGTACTATATGAGTTTCGATATAAACAAAATTGAAATACCTCAATTTAAGTTTTTTAAATTTGATTGAAATCGAATTTTTACACCCGAAGAAGGAATCCAAAGCTTGTCTTGTATGTGTGACCTACACTCCTTGCTCTTTAGGTGACGGGTGGGGCCGATTTTTTTTTTAAAGTTTGACGCCGGGGACGCGGGGGTGACCAGCAGAATCGAAGGTGTTGGTTTTCTTCGGTTCAGTGGTCCAAGGAAGAAGAAGGGGCTATATTTTATTGAAGCTGTTCGCAGTATTATACTGCGTTTTAAGTAAAACGCAGTATAATACTGCGAACAGCTTTAATAAAATATAGCTGGGCCCATCATCTTAGTAAAACGCAGTATAGTACTGCGAATTACAACAAAAAATATAATTTTTTAAGTAAAACGCAGTACTATACTGCGAATTACTTAAAGTAGTACAAAAGTGTTTTTTGTCCAAAAAATGATTAAAAAGGTTTCAGACTCTTATTTTCATGTACACATAAATGAACCTTGTTCGGTTCTTTTTAATGTTACACAATGAAATAACTTCCTCATTTGTTCTACCATTCATTCTTACCAGATAAATTAATTAGTTTCTTGCTTTCAGATCTTCCCCACTTTCCCCCTAAACACAGAAAAAAGGAAATTGCAGAAATGGCTAGGAGATGGTATGCTCATTCAGCCATGAAATAATGTCACCAAAAACTCGAAGTATCATTTCATCCGGTTCACCCTCAAGCAAGGCATGATAAGCATCCTCATAAAGGATCAGTTTCTTGTCCGAACTACTTGCCCTCTCATACAGTGCTTTGCTAACCGATGGATCTGTCACCATATCATTCTTTCCGTGCAAGATTAACAATGGCAGAGAGACCTGTAAAATAACGTTACCATCACTATGCAGCTTACATTTGATGTAACAAAGATTATATCACAGGCAAATTTGCAAGATAGCTGGAGTTCAATCACGCTTAATACCAAGACCCTGGCAGAAGTCACAGTATAATTGAGGCTTATATAACATAGAAGTTTCAGTTTTGAGTAGTAAAGACACTGGATTACTGTAGAAACATATATATCATGCAGGTATAGAATAACAGAGACATCAACTCCCTCCAATTCACCTTGACACAGGCACTAACAATCACCATTAGCAAAGAAAGTATACAATCAACTGTGTAACCAAGAAACTCAACTATGCCTCGATCCTTTTTATCAACTTTTATATTATCACATATATAGGGATCTGGAAAGATCCAATTCTGTGAAGTTACAAACTAATTCACAATTAAGAAAAAGAAAACAAAACTGAAGGTTCTCTAAATCTTCCACTTATTCTTACATAGATAACACATGTAATCTAACTAGTTGGTATCCTCTATATTGTTTTATTCTAAGTTAAACCCTTTGACTTTTACAGTTTTAGGTTTTTTTAAGAGAACTTCCCTCCAAGTGATTTTAAGTCTACCCTTCCTTTTTATCAACTTTTATATTATAAGGTGCATTTGGAAAGAGTATCTGGAAAGATCCAATTTCTGTGAAGTTCTTGCTTCCTACATTAATCAGTCCTCGAAGTGATGGAGGGAAGATTTTTGTGGATCCAGGGTCAACCTCATCTTTGTAAAGAGATTCAAGTAATTTCAGAATACTAACCTGCTTGAATACAAAATTTGAGATAACTAATATCTAGTGTTCTGGTGCTACACTTCCAACAATGCAGGAAAAACTAATTAACTAAGGAAAGCATCACAAAGATAAAGAGCACAATAAGGAGTTAAAATGAGGTACGTGACACTCTTTTTTGAAAGAATTAGCATAAATTAATGTTCCAGTCGTACACTCTTGCTCTTATCGCCCATTCCTTCTTATTCAAAGTACTGTTCTTTTGCAGAAAGGATAGTTCGCAACTTAATCACAGTTATGGATAGTTCCACGCTATTTGTCAAGATAAACGAGTACAAGTGTTTCCAAAACAAAAAACAGTACAATACGATACACCAGCTAGAATGAACTATAAAGTTAAAAAAAAAAACAGTTTATAATATCAAGAAACACTTAGGACCTCATTAAATACAAAAACAGGACAATAAAATTCGAGGGCAACCGCCATACTGAAAAAGGAAAAGCTTCACAAATCAACCTTTAAACAGTTAATGCGGTGATGAGTTTTTACACTACATAAAATAAAAGCTGGAAGACGTTACACACCTTTTCCAGTAGTCTCTCTATCTCTTGGGTGGCATTCAGTAACTCCAGGGCGGTCCGTATACGGGGTTTATGTTTGTAAGAGATGATATTATAGGCAGTCTGCATACAGAAGAAACAGGTCACATCTTATATGATAAATTGGGTGCGGTACATAGATGGTCAAGCAGGTGAGTGTGTGTGCCTGCATGTCATTATGAACTCCTAAAACCTATCATGTCAAGTAGGGGTGTGTGTGTGTGTGTGTGTGTGTGTGTGTGATATTTCTGGCACAAGCACTATTAGCCTCTAATATCCTGCAACCATCACTTTCCTGAACTCCTAAAACCTATCATCTTTTGAAGCTGATTTGCTACAGAAAACAAAGAAATATGTACCAGTTCTTTCTTCTTTGCATCTCTGACTGCCAATTCTCCCAAGTCCTGCGTCGGAACTAGCTTCTGTGTTGGGAGGAACTTTGCGACGCCAATTAAAATTTGTGTTACTAACCATGGTGGAACCATGTTATCTGCAATCTATATGACAAACCTGTTATTTCTCTATGCGAATCAGATATCAGAAGCATCACTAAGAATTTAGACGCATTTCCAGAAATATACTTTGCACATAGGTGCCACAAGAACAGCACCATTCCAAGCAGTAGGGTGGTTCTGGTGCACTTTCAAAGCTATAGCTCCACCCATGGATTCCCCAAATAGGAAGCTTGGTAGATCATGTAACTCCAGCTTTTCTGCAACCAACGATTAACTTGTCATTCTCCAGTAGAGTGAAATAAAGATGTTACAAGGAAATGAAACTTAAGCTCGCATTGGTCAATCCTTCACATGTAAGATCTTTTAAATTTCAATTTCTACATATTATTTGTTTCTTGAATCTCTCAAATGAACTCCAGTAAATGATGATGATGAAGTTGGTTATCCAATTGAGTCATACCTTTAACTTTCGAATAATGCTCAATAACATCATCGACCAGCTTGTCAAAACTTGGGATATAGCCATGAAGACCTTCTGAAAGACCAAATCCAGGGTAATCCATCGCGACTACTCCATAACCAAAAGATGCTAATTTCCTTGCTATGCCTAACAGATAAGGAGAGTGGTTACAATTTTTGTTTTTTTAACAGAAAAAGATAACTTGTCTGAGACTTCAAATGCTTTTAGAAGCCACAAACCTTCAACTAAAAATGTGCATGTATCCCCATAACCATGACAAAAGTAGACAACAGCTTTGGGACGTGTCTCCGGAAGCCAACTTTTGGAGAAGATTTCCAGCCCTCCAGAATTAACATCATAAGACTGTCCAGAAGAATGTCGAAAATTCATACAATTTAAATCACATCAATATTATAGCTATAACATCGAAATTCCAATAACTTATGCTAGATATGAATATATTACGCTAAAAAAAAGAGACTTCTCGTTTTGCCTTAGTACAAGCAAGGGCAAAAATGCTAATACCCAAAGCATCCTTCAGAGACCAAGTCATCTTTCACAAACTATCCCCTTTTTCACTTGCAAGAAATTTAATGAATATGATTTATAAGAACGTTTACATTATCGATAATATGTAATAAAATTTGGAGCTTATAATCTTATGAACCAAGCATATCACCTCCCAAATGAGTATTTGAAATTGTCTTATAATCTAAATTTAAGGTTGACAGTTAAAAGTGGATGTGAAATGGAAACTAAATCCCAATTTAATTCTTCTTATGCTATCCAATCATTCCTATGCTAAATCTCAATTCCCAAATAAGAAGTGAAGCAATAATCATTTATTAAAACTGCAGAACCGATACAAAATCTCACATTAGCTCCATCTCTTATTTATTTATTTATTTATTTTTACGAGCTATAAACGTCATCTCTCATTTGAAAAGGAAAAGTAGAAAGAAGGTCATATCCATAACTTTCTGTACTACAAAGTAAACAACAAGCTAATGATACACAAATTGACTGTTTTAGCAAGGCAAGTTAGGCTGCAAAGCATCAAACCTTTCCAACAACATTAGAAAAAGGAAATAAGAGCATAAGCTTTACCTCCTCCATCTTCAATCCAGCATGTGGCACCTGGTGCAAAGGTAGAAGAAGCAATCATTAAAAGAACATGAAAGATGAGTAAGAAACGCGTTACTTTCACATAGAACCACACCCATTTGGGCACTTTTCTCCATTACAGTAGACGACAAAGGTAAATAAGTACACCCGTCTCAACTGTCAATGTTTCCAAAATATATGTATACAAATCTCAATTGTCAATGTTTCCAAAAGTAACAATCTTAATGAAGATGACATAACAAGCTTACAGTGGAAAGTACATTTGCAAAGATGACGTACATAAAGCTGTTTTAACCAGATAAATGCTTCCTTTACAAGATTATACAATTGACAAATGTCCTTTCATCCTTTTAGTAATCAAATGAGGATTGACTTGATTAATAGCTATCCGTCTGACGTAAGTTGGAAAAAGCCAATTTTGTTAACAGTATTTTAAGTTTCCGAAAGCCATAAATTATTTTTGGCCTTGATTTAGGAAAAATGTGCCGTTAATGTATCACTAATTGAGAGAAAAGGGAATGCTCAATCTTGATATGCCCTTGAACTGCTAACAGTGGTCCAAAAATTCACACTTGATAGAAAACCTCTTGAATCTCTTCGTCGAGATTCAAGATGATCTACTAGCAATAATTCCCGGCAGAATAAGCAAATCCAAAGCAATGGATACTGTTACTAGCACCCCAACTGCACTGTCCTTAAATCCGCCAGCAGATTATATAAGGCGGTATGTTCAGTATGGCTGAAAACATTTTCCTCTTTCCTTAGTGTTTAGTTATCTCGAATTCTGGAGAATATTTTCGTGCAATAGTTCCATCAAAAGAGCGAAAATGACTTCACTCACTTGTTAATTTTCCTTTAAAAAGATCCTAAATCCTAATCAATGTCACTTACTTCTATTAACTGTTTTTTCTGTCAACTTTTAGTACTCAAGATCTTGGCCAAAACACTATTCTCATACCTTATCCTACATCTTGCAAAGTTACCATATATCACCAAATTTTATATCCAATCAAACGCTGGAAAATGATTCAAAAAAATTATATTTCTGGGTACAACATTGAAGAATTAACCTAAACAGCCGCCCACCTAATCTCTTAAACTAAAAATAGCCGGTAGATGTATAACATATGTATAATTCATGTATAATATGTTTATAATCAATGTATAATTTATGTATACCAGCTTAAAAAAGTAAACAGTGAATTTGGCCGGCAAACGTCCATACCAAATGCACCCTAAAGGTAGAACATTAACTAACGTTTGCAGTCTATTTAGCAAGATCCATTTAATTTATTTAGTCCCACGCAAATACTTCAGTCCTTTTGCAGTTTGCACAATTGACAAAAACCATCAAAGATAATATGACAATCCAAGATGGTTGAAATACCTTGAACAAGATATGATCAATTGAAAGCTGAATATCTTTAAATGCCTCCCTAGCACGACGTCTGGCATCCACGTTGTCCATATCTGCATCCAATATCTTCTGCAATTCCTCACTTATGCCTGGAAATTTCTTCTGATTTCCCATTGCAGAGCTCTCTCACGTCAAAGAAACTCTAGGCAGAATTAAATTGAAAAAAAAAAGGTGAACGAAAATTAAGGCGCATAGAATCTATTGAGTGCCTTTTATGATATTGCTATATGGTACTAGTCATTAGTCAATTCAATATAACGTATCATATTAATACATTTCTAGAAGGTGGAAAATTTAGAAGAAAAAGAGAAGTATGGGGATATGCAACATTGACGACAAAATTTCAGTGGTGGGGGATAAGATGTTATTTTTTTTCTGGTTTATTTTTATGCCCATTTTAATTAGTTAAACAAATTGAGAAAATTGAAAGTGAGTGGTCTCACCTTAGGTTGATTATGTCCCTTTGAATAAAGGATCATAGTATTAAAGTAATGGTTTGGCATAATCTCAAGAATGAAGTATGCGCGTCACGACTCTCATGTGTTTGACCAATTTCGGAGGTTGGCGAAGGAATAGGAAGTCAAGTACAAACATGTATTGGTCTAAAATAGGAAAACACACCTTCTTTAACCAAATCGCCCAAAATTTTAGACTATCAAGAATAGTACCGAGTAATTTGTATTTATAATATTGAAATTAGTTATCAATTGATTGGTTTGTGTCACGACCCTAAACCCGGACCCGATCGTGATGGCGTCTCTCGTGAAAACAAGGCCAACCGACTCTTTCCCATTTCAGTTTTGAACAATTAACAATAAGAATTAAGCCATTAAACATAATAAAACCCCAAAAATCCGGTGAATAATACAATTTGTGGAATACAAAACCAACACAGCCCGATACCGGGGTGTCACTAGTCATGACCAACTACCAATTCCGGATAATACAAGAAAGGTCTACAAACTACTATAGAGTCACTAATCAAGGAAAAGAAATGAGACAAAGGGGGGAGAAACACGGGACCGCGGACGCCAAGCAGCTACCTCGTGGACTCCGAAGTCTGCCGGGAGCTCTCAACTCGCGCTGGCAGGATCAGCAACGCCGGAATCTGCACACGGGGTGCAGGGAGTAAAGTGAGTACTCCAACTCAGTGAGTAATAATCATAAATAAACGACTGAGAGATATGAATACACGTAAGACACATTACAAGCTATAATGAAGCAATAAAACAGATAAGAACAGTGATTCAGTAAAGATATGTAAAATCATATAAGTTCAGTTTAAACTTCAAGAAATGCCTATTCAACAATTAAATAGGTAAATGACAGACAAATAAGACAGATAAGCACATAAAGGATTGCCCCTCGGGCATAATGTAAACAATACCAGCCCCTCGGGCTATATCTCACATCACATTAGGTACCCGCGCTCACTGGGGGTGTGCAGACTCCTGGAGGGGCCCCTTACGGCCCAAGCGCAATATCAAGCCATCTCGTGGCATCATCACTAGGCTCTCGGCCTCATATCAACAAGCCACCTCGTGGCGTACATATCTCAAGCCCTCGGCCTCATAATCATAATCAATGTTTCCTCATAATATAGGCCCTTGGCCTTACTTAGTCAGAATTTTACAGCCACTCGGGCAACAGTAAAACATAGTGCTCAACCTAAGATATCATTTAAAATACCATTTAAGTGTTAAGGAAGAGTAAACATGGTTGAGTTATGAAAAACAATAGAATATAGCATGACTGAGTTCAAGTATAAAGTCAAAACAATGAGAAAATATCAATAAAAATCTCCTAAGGTTCAAATAGTTGGCACTAGGCCCAAATGCGGCATTTAGCCCAAAACATGATGATAACAATTAGTTTTCAGTCAAATACGCGGTAAAATAGTCATTTGGGACGGACTAAGTCACAATCTCCAACAGTGCACAACCCCACGCTCGTCATCTAGCATGTGCGTCACCTCAATATAGCACAACGATGTGCAAATTCGGGGTTTCATACCCTCAGAACATAATTTACAATCATTACTCACCTCAATCCGGTCAAAACTCTAGCCCGCGACGCCTTTCCCCTCGAATTGGCCTCCAATCGCGTCGAATCTATCCAAAATCAGAATCATGGTGTCAAAATATGCTAAGGGAACAAAGCCCAAGCGAAAATAATTAATTTATGACTTAAATCCCGAAATTATCAAAACCATACCCTAGGGCCCACATCTCGGAATTGGATAAAATTCACATAAATGGATTCCTTATCTCCCCACGAGTTCGTACATATCAAAAGTACCAAAATCCGACCACAAATGCTCCCTCAAATCCTCAAGTCCAGGTCTCCAATACCAAGCCCTAGGTTCCCCAATTTTAACCCTTAAATTCCATTAATTATAGCTCTAATCTGTGAAATAATACCATAGGGACGAGTTTTAAGTCCAAAATCCTTACCTCAATGAAGTCCCCTTGAAATCCTTCTTCAAAATCGTCCAAAAAGCTCCAAAGCCGACTTAGCAATGGTGGAATAGCTCAAAAATCGCGAAGGAAACAATATATATGTTCTGGCCCAAGGATTTCGCATCTGCGGCCCAATTCCCGCTTCTGCGGTACCGCATTTGCGGTCAACAAACCGCTTCTGCGGTTTTCACTTAAGTCCCAACATTCCGCATCTGCGATCAACTATCCGCACCTGTGCCATCGCAAGTGCGGTTCTCCAACCACTTGTGCGGTTTCTACCTCCCTAGCTCCTTTCCGCTTCAGCATCCGCCTTCATCTCATATGCGGCATCGCACCTGCGTTCCCCAATCCGCAGGTGCGGAAATACCAGAAGCAGAAAAATCTGTAGCTTCATCAAAATTCCAAACTCGCCGTCAACCATCCGAAATCACCCCGAGGCCCCCGGGACCTCAACCAAAAGCACCAACATATCCCAAAACCTTATTCAAACTTATATCAATCTTCAAAACACCTCAAACAACATCGAATCAATCAAAACTCATTGGATTCAAGCCTAAGTTTCCAAAATCTTCTAAATTACGCTTTTGATCAAAAACCCAACCAAACCACGTCCGAATGACCTGAAATTTTGCACACACATTTCAAATGACACAATGGAACTACTGCAACTCTCGGAATTCCATTCCGACCCCTATATCCAAATCTCACCTATCAACCGGAAATTGCCAAAAATCCAATTTCGTCAATTCAAGCCTAAATCTACTTCGGACCTCCAAAACTCATTCCGATCACGGTCCTAAGTCCCAAATCACCTCGCGAAGCTATCTGAATCATCAGAACGCACATCCGAGCCCTCTAACACATAAGTCAACATCCTATTGACTTTTCCAACTTAAGCTTCCTCAAAAGAGACTAAGTGTCTCAAACCTTACCGAATCCTTTCCGAACATGCACGCAAGTCCAAAAATATCATATGGACTTGCTCGTGCGATCAAATCATCAAAATATCATCAACAACTGGAATTAAACCTCAAATTCATGAAATCACTCAAGAACATCAAAATTACTATTTTCTCAACTATAGGTCCGTTTTATACCAAACCAATTCTGATCTTTACCAAATTTTACAGATTTAACTTAATTATTATATAAGACCTGTACCGATATCCAGAACAAAAATACGGGCCCGATACCATTAATTTCAAACATCTTTACCTTTCCAAAAACCCTTATAATTTTTGTTAAACAATTTCTTTCAAAAATTCATTTCTCGGGCTTGAGACCTCAGAATTCAATTTCAGGTATATGCCCAAGTCCTATATTTTACTACGGACCCTACGAGACCGTCAGATCACGGGTCTGAGTCCGTTTACCAAGAATGTTGACCAAAGTCAACTTTAATCAATTTTAAAAGCCAAATTCCTTGTTTTACTTAGATTTCACATAAAAGCTTTCCAGAAACGCGCCCGGATTGCACACGCCAATCGAGGTAAGACAAAAAGAGGTTTTTAAGTCCTCAGAACATAGAATTAACTTTCAAAACGAGTGATGACCCAAAAGGTCATCACATTCTCCACCTCTAAAACAACCGTTCGTCCTTGAACGGACATAAGATAAGTACTTGAGTCGGAGAAAAGATAGGGATATCGGCTCCGCATATCGGACTCGGACTCCCAGGTCGTTGCCTCAACACTTCGTTCTCAACTGACGAACCTTCCAGTCTAGAATAGCTACCGGCTCCTCCTCATAGGACAAGTCCTTGTCCAGCTGGACAATACTGAAGTCTAACATGTGGGATGGATCGCCGTGATACTTTCGAAGCATGGACACGTGAAACACTGGATGCACGACTGATAAACTCAGTGGCAATGTAAGTCTGTAAGCCACCTCTCCCACTCGATCAAGAATCTCAAACGAGCCAATGAATCTAGGGCTAAGCTTGCCCTTCTTCCTAAATCTCGTCACTCCCTTCATAGGTGACACCCGAAGCAACACCTGCTCGCCAACCATGACTGCCACATCACGAACCTTACGGTCGCCATAACTCTTTTGCCTGGACTGAGCTGTACAAGCCCATCTTGAATGATCTTAACCTTGTACAAGGCATTCTGTACTAGATCTATATCCAACAACCGAGCCTCTCCCGGCTCAAACCACCCAACTGGCGACCGACACCGCCTACCATATAAAGCCTTATAAGGAGCCATCTGGATACTCGACTGGTAATTGTTGTTGTAGGCAAACTCCGCTAAAGGCAAAAACTGATCCCATGAGCCTCCGAAGTCAATAACACAACCTTAGAGCATATCCTCTAAAATCTGAATAGTACGCTTGGACTGCCCGTCCGTCTGAGGATGAAATGTTGTACTCAACTCGACCCATGTGCCCAACTCACGCTAAACTGCCCTCCATAAATGTGAGGTAAACTGCATACCTCGGTCCGAAATGATAGACACGGGCACACCATGAAGACGAACAATCTCTCGGATATATATCTCGGCTAACCTCTTAGAAGAATAAGAAACTGCCACCAGAATGAAATGTACTGACTTGGTCAGCCTATCAACAATAACCCACACTGCATCGAACTTCCTCTATGTCCGTGGGAGTCCAACAACGAAGTCTATAGTGATACGCTCCCACTTCCACTCAAGAATCTCAATCTTCTAGAACAAACTACCAGGTCTTTGATGCTCGTACTTTACCTACTGACAATTCAAACACCGAGCCTCATATGCAACAATATCTTTCTTCATCCTCCTCCACCAATAATGCTACCACAAATCCTGATACATCTTGGTGGCGCCCGGATGAATAGACTACCGAGAACTATGGGCCTCATCTAAAATCAACTCTCGAAGTCCATCCATATTAGGCACACAAATACGATCCTGCATCCTCAAAACTCCATTATCTCCAACTGTAACCTACTTGGCACCACCATGCCGTACCGTGTCCCTAAGGACACACAAATGTGGATCATCATACTGCCGATCTCTAATATGCTCAAATAATGAAGAACGCGCGATGGTACAAGCTAACACATGGCTGGGCTCAGAAACATCCAACCTTACGAACTGACTGGCCAAAGCTTGAACATCCAAAGCAAGCGGTCTCTCACCGACCGGAATATACGCAAGATTGCCCATACCGACTGACTTTCTACTCAAAGCATCGACCACCACATTAGCCTTTCCTGGATGATATAAGATGGTGATATCATAATCCTTCAATAGCTCCAACCACCTTCTCTACCTCAAAGTTAGCTCCTTCTGCTTGAATAAGTACTACAGACTCTTGTGATCCGTGAACACCTCATATGACACGCCATATAAATAGTGCCTCCAAATCTTCAGCGCGTGAACAATAGCTGCTAACTCTAAATCATGTACTGGGTAATTTTTCTCATGAATCTTCAATTGTCGCGAAGCATAAGCAATGACCTTGCCATCCTGCATCAACACCACACCAAGTCCAATACGAGATGCGTCACAATACACTGTATATGACCCTGAACCTGTAGGCAATACCAACATCGGCACCGTAGTCAAAGCTGTCTTGAGCTTCTGGAAGCTCTCCTCACACTCATCCGACCACCTGAACTGGGCACCCTTCTAGGTGAACCTGGTCATCGGGGCTGCAATAGATGAAAACCCCTCCACAAATCGACGGTAATAGCCTTCCAAACCCAAGAAGCTCCAGATCTATGTAGCTGATGCGAGTTTAGGCCAGTCCTTGACTGCCTCTATCTTCTTCAAATCCACCTGAATACCCTCTGCTGATATGACGTGACCCAAGAATGCAACCAATCCCAACCAAAACTCGCACTTTGAAACTTAGCATATAACTGGCTATCTCTCAAAGTCTGAAGAACAACTCTCAAATGCTGCTCATGCTCCTCTCGACTGCGGGAACAGATCAAAATATCATTAATGAAGACTATCACGAATTAATCCAAGTAAGGATTGAACACTCGGTTCATCAAATCCATGAAAGATGCTGGGGCATTTGTCAACCCGAATGACATTACCAAGAACTCATAATGCTCGTATCGAGTGCAAAAGTTGTCTTAGGGACATCGGATGCCCTAACTGAGATGGGTGTAGCCAATTGTATAGATATATGTTATTGTTGAAAGTAACTCATAATACTTATGTTTCTTTGCCTGAATTGTAAAAACTGATAATCTTCACTAACTGGATACCTCGTACCCTTCTTCACCTTGCTTGTTTTGCTTGTTGAAACTTGTATCTACCTTCTGATTCTCTTATTGCTTTTTACCATATAGGTGGATGGTATTCATGCTTTAGGGCTCCTTATCAAAAAGCTTACATGTTTTAGTACACACATAATCTACTAAAGACCTAATATTTACTCATCATAAGTGTGATGCAAAATCGAGTTCCTCTAACTCAGCTCTTCCAGAGCCACATTCAATCTCTTACCAACTGTCTTTGTGGATGTAGGTATCATTGTATTACTACTAAAGTCGAATTTAGGAGTTTGAATTCTTACAACTGAGCTCTACCACACGATCTAGAATAAGAAGAAAGAGTGACAGTCCTAGATGCCCTGTAGCCTCCTACTTATACCACTTTTGTCATGCCCTAAACCGAAGGGGTCGTAATGGACCTGGTGCCTTACTTAATCGAGTACCAACGTAACATAGCCAGAGAACCCATCATAAGATAACAAGAATAAAACATAAGGGAATACTCAACATATGATGACCCAACATGATATACAAACTTATATATACGACATACGGGCCTATAAGGCTGACATGACCATTTGTAAACTCAAAACATAGGCCGACAAGGCCATACAAGTATCCATACACCTGACATCTATCTACAAGCCTCTAAGAGTACATAAAATCATAAAGGTCGGGATAGGGCCTTGCCATACCAATCAATACATATCCAAATCATTCTAACCAAATAGGCAACTCCGGAGCAAGTGGAGTGCACCAACACCTTTCGTTGAGCTGATAACCTACTTAGAGGACTGTCAACCTATCAATCGGGACTTACGGGCATGAAACGCAGCGTGCCTAGGCAAAAGGGATGTCAGTACGAATAAATTACCGAGTATGTAAGGCAGAAAAACATAAACAAGAACAATAATGTAAAGAGAGATAAATGAGATACAACTTGTAACATCTGAGTGCCTCAGGGGGATACTGACATGAAATGCATAATACATATATATACATAAACTTTTAAAAATATGCGCCTCTATGGGCATCATCATCATCATTATATCCCACCTGGCCTCAAAGAGGACTCGGTAAAAATGTACCCGACCATCATAAGGCTTGGTAGAATGGTTTCCGGCCACGTGGATCTCACTAAACCCAACTGATCAGTGGTTGCACAATAGGTGTCGTACCCGACTGACTATAGCGCGACTTAGTAGAGTAAAATAGATACTATACATAATGCATGCCGGACTCATGGAATCACGTTCTAAACCTTTCGGAGTGACGTAAGGTCGTTGCACCTTCGATTAACATTATGTACATCCATACCATCAATATGAACCTCAGTAGAATTTAAAGATCATGCATACTTGCTTAGAATAACTTTATAAAGAAAGAACAACATGAGAAACTGTGATGACCCAAGGGGTCATTTTATGAATTAAGACTCCGTTCTAGGTTTATTAGCCGTAAAAAGACTAAGTTTAAATACCAAAATTTGCGTGCACAGTCCGGGCGTGAAACCAGAAAGCTTTTATGTGAAAATGTAAGAAATAATGATTTTTATAATTTATGTTTGGTTTTAGTTGACTTTGGTCAATATTTTAAGTAAACGGATCCGGATCGATGTTCCGACAATCCTGGAAGGTCCGCAGAAAAATATGGGACTTGGGCGTGTGCTTGGAATTTAATTCCAAGGTCCCAAGCCTTAGAAATCAATTTTGAAAGAAATTATTTTGTTGAATTATTAATGAAATAAAGAAAAAAATTAATGTTTGAAACTATTGGTATTGGGCTCGTATTTTGGTTCCGAAGTTCGATACAGGTTTGTCATGATATTTAAGTCTTATATGTGAAATTTGGTGAGAATCAGAGTTGATTTGACGTGATTCGGACGTCCATGTGAGAAATAGTGAAATTTAAGTGTTCTTGAGAAAAATCATGAGTTTTGAGGTTAAATTCATTGTTTTGGATGTTATTTTCATGATTGGATCCCACAAACAAGTCCGTACAATATTTTTAGACTTGCGTGCATGTTTGATTTGGAGCCCCGAGGGCTCGGGTGAGTTTCGGGTAGGCTTCAGGAAAAAAAAGCTGCTGTCATTAAAAAGAATTTGCTGTCATAACAGTTTCTGGTGCACTGGTGCTCCACGCTTTTTCTTCAAAAAGAAAAAAAACAGAATCCAACTCCGGTATCAGCTATTTGTTTTTCATATTTTCAAACTAAAATGATATTAAGTTAATTATGATTAGATTCGAGTGTATTGGAGGTGAATTCAAAAGGAAAAGCAATAATTGAGTAGTGAGTGGCCTGCGAATTTGAGATAAGTGCTTGGTATAAACTTGACTTGAGGGAATAGGAACCCCCAACCTAATTGCTATGTGAATTTTCATGTGCTTGGTGTATAGGTGAGGTGATGAGTATTTATGCAACACCAAATTATCTGTCAAACATGATCCCTTTCCTGTTTCCAATTTAATTGATCCATGACTTAATTGTTTTATGATCATTGATGTCTATATGCTTACTTGGTTTCGTTAAATTGATGTTAAGTATTGTTTCAAGTATTTTGGAAGTGTTGGTTATTCATTTAGCTTCATTGTGATACATAAAAGAGTGAGCTAGTTGACAGTGTTTTAATATATATTGCGGTTGGTTTATTTGTGAAATGATAAATGATGAAGTTATGAGTGGTACAATTTACTGTTTACAATTGTTGAGGCAAAAATAATGTGAAAGACTTTGATTTGAAATTTGTGAAATTTTTATAAATAAAAGCGATATGATTGTCTGGTGGGAGCGAGTTGTACGCCGCAACAAGGAGTGATAAGGGTGGACAGGTGGGATCGGGTTGCACGCCACAACAGGAGAAGTAAGGGTGATATTTGTATAGAGGGACACTACTAGAATTCCAGAAAAAAGCGACCAAACTTTAGCGACCAAAGTTGGTCTGTCAAGAAAAGCGACCAAGGTTGGTCGCTAAATTGGCGAAAATCATAAAACAATTATTTGATATACATTAGCGACCAAGGTTGATCGCTACTTGGTCGCTAATTTCGTTAAACTATTGACCGGACTGGTCAGACTTGCTTGGTCAAAGGTATATTGAGATTAGCGACCAACGTTGGTCGCTACAGGGGGACCCACTTATAAAATTATAATAATTATAATATTATTTTAAAAAAATTATAAAATATAAATAAATATAATTTAAAATTAGTGACCAAAGTTGGTCGCTAATTAAGGGGTAAGCAGATAGCGACCAACTTTGGTCGCTAAAATGGGACCTAGTTATAAAATTTTAATAATTATATTTTTATTTAAAAAAAGATAATTCAAATTTAGCGATCAAAGTTGGTCGCTTACAAAAATAGAGACCAACTTTGGTCGCTAATCTGGGACCCAGTTCTAACGTTTAACAATTATATTATTATTTTAAATATTATATAAAATATAAATAAATCTGATTTAAATTTAGCGACCAACTTTGGTCGCTAATTTAAATTTATGTATATTTAGCGACCAAAGTTGGTCTCTTTTCAGGTCAACAGTGGTCAAAATTAAAAATCACTTTTGTATTTACTATCTAAATAATATAAATGTAACCCATTAACACTTTTGTAATACAAAGGATGAATAGACTAAAATATACTCTAACATGCTATATATGCAGTTAAGCAGTAATACGAAGAGTTCGTGTGTCTCTCTCTCTCTCTCTCTCTCTCTATATATATATATATATATATATATAAGAACATGAAGTGCTCGGAACACAGGGACGGGTTCTTTTAGGTATTGATACACTTGTAAATTGATTCATCGACTTATAACCTACTCATATGCATGTATATATATTAACAATAAATTAAAACATCTCGACTTATATCAATTAATATATGTATATATATATATATATATATATATATATATATATATATATATATATATATATATATAAAAGCTATATTCGATATAATATTAGCTAATGCACTAATACTTAGTGCATAGTATAGTATAGTATATATATACTAAGTGTATTATATATACTAAGTGTATAGTATAGTGTATTATATATCAAGGTATATTCGATATATATAGTATAATATAGTATATAGTATATAAGCTATATATATATATATATATATATATATATATATATATATATATATATATATATAAGAACATGAAACGCTCGGAACACAGGGACAAGTTCTTTTAGGTATTGATACACTTGTAAATTGATTCATCGACTTATAACCTACTCATATGCATGTATATATATTAATAATAAATTAAAACGACTCGACTTATATCAATTAATATATATATATATAGCTTATATATATATATATATATATATAAGCTATATTCGATATAATATTAGCTAATGCACTAATACTTAGTGCATAGTATAGTATAGTATATATATACTAAGTGTATTATATATACTAAGTGTATAGTATAGTGTATTATATAATACACTATACTATATATATAGTATAGTGTATTATATATCAAGGTATATTCGATATATATAGTATAATATAGTATATAGTATATAAGCTATATATATATATAAAGAACATGAAGCGCTCGGAACACAGGGACGAGTTCTTTTAGGTATTGATACACTTGTAAATTGATTCATCGACTTATAACCTACTCATATGCATGTATATATATTAACAATAAATGAAAACGTCTATATATATATATATATATATATATATATATATATATATATATATATATATATATATATATATATATATATATATATATATATATATATATATAGCTTAAATTGAATTAAAATCCTAAATTTATACTACATATGTACATAATTTTAAATTGAATTAAAAGTAATTTAATTTTTTTAGAAATAGCGACCAACTTTGTTGCTATTTTGGTCAAAAAGTCAAAACTTATTTAGCTACCAAAATAGCGACCAACTTTGGTCGCTATTTTTAATTCCAGTTTTAAAACCGGGTTTCCCCTCCCATTCTTTCTAAAAATTTCCCCAAAATCTCTCTTTTCTCTCTCACACTAAAACCCCCCAACTCCCAGCAGCAGCGGTGCCACCCACGTCACCGACGACCACCGACGGCAGCAGCTCCACCGACGACAACCTCCATTCCCAAGGTAGGTTTCTCTCTCCTTTCTTTGTTTTTTTTCGAAATACACTGATTTTGTTTAATTTCTCCATGTTAGGGTTCCAAGTTATATATTATTTGTTCAACCATATTAGAGTTCAAAGTTAATTTCTCCATATTAGGGTTTAATTTCTCCATGTTAGGGTTCAAAGTTAGCTCAACCATGTTAGGGTTCAAAGTTATATATTATTTGCAATTTTTAGGGTTCTTATTAATACATTTAGTCCAAAATATTTAGTTTTACCTACTAATTTGGGGAAGAAATTGTTTGAAGAGAAGAAACCCTAAGAGTTGCACCTTTAGGATTATGTATTGGAATTTTAGTTTATAAATTGAAATTTTAGGATATGACTTGAACTTTTGTGGATATGAGTTGAACCTTTAGGATATGAATTGAACCTTTAGGATATGAATTGGACTTTTAGTTTATGTATTGGAATTTTAGTTTATAAATTGAAATTTTAGGATATGACTTGAACTTTTGTGGATATGAGTTGAACCTTTAGGATATGAATTGAACCTTTAGGATATGAATTGGACTTTTAGTTTATGCATTGAAATTTTAGTTTATAAATTGAAATTTTAGGATATGACTTGAACTTTTGTGGATATGAGTTGAACCTTTAGGATATGAATTGAACCTTTAGGATATGAATTGACAATTTTGGTTTATGTATTGGAATTTTAGTTTATAAATTGAAATTTTAGGATATGACTTGAACTTTTGTGGATATGAGTTGAACCTTTAGGATATGAATTGAACCTTTAAGATATTAGTTTATGTATTGAAATTTTAGTTTATAAATTGAAATTTTAGGATATGACTTGAACTTTTGTGGATATGAGTTGAACCTTTAGGATATGAATTGAAACTTTAGGATATTAGTTTATGTATTGAAATTTTAGGATATGACTTGAACTTTTGTGGATATGAGTTGAACATTTAGGATATGATGAACCTTTAGGATATGAATTGAAATTTTTGGTTTATGTATTGGAATTTTAGTTTATAAATTGAATTTTTAGGATATGAATTGGACTTTTGTGGATATGAATTGAACCTTTAGGATATGAATTGAACCCTTAGGATATGAATTGAAATTTTTGGATTATGTATTGGAATTTTAGTTTATAAATTGAAATTTTAGGATATGACTTGAACTTTTGTGGATATGAGTTGAACCTTTAGGATATGAATTGAACCTTTAGGATATGAATTGGACTTTTAGTTTATGCATTGGAATTTTAGTTTATAAATTGAAATTTTAGGATATGACTTGAACTTTTGTGGATATGAGTTGAACCTTTAGGATATGAATTGAACATTTAGGATATGAATTGAAAATTTTGGTTTATGTATTGGAATTTTAGTTTATAAATTGAAATTTTACGATATGACTTGAACTTTTGTGGATATGAGTTGAACCTTTAGGATATGAAATGATCCTTTAGGATATGAATTGAAATTTTTATGTATGAATTGAACTTTAAGGATATGAATTGAATCTTTAGGATATGAATTGAAATTTTTGTGTATGAATTGAACTTTTAGGATATGAATTGAGCCTTTAGGATATGAATTGAACTTTTGTGGATATGAATTGAAATTTAGGATTGCGGGAGGATTTTGTAGAAGGGGTTGATGACTTTATTAGACATGCAATAGAACTTCCGCCAAGAATAACTTAGACACAGTACCTGACAGAGTGTGCCTTTAATTGTTGTTCTCATTAGCAACAATGATGATGAGAAGGCAATAGCATGCGTTTCAAACAGTGATGGTGTAGGTAGGAATTTAACATTTCCTAAGTAGATGTAACGACCCAATCGGTCGTTTTGAGCTCCGGCGCGTCATTCAGCAGTTTGAGGCCATGAGTGGCTTCATCTCAGGTATATTGACTTGTGTGTATGGTCAGAATTAAAATTCAGGAAGTTTGGAGTCAAATCTAAATGGAAATTCTCATTTTGAAAGCTTAAAATTGAAGAAATGAACTAGGATTGGAATTTTGAGTAAACGACCTCAGAATTGGGATTCGAAGGTTCCAGCAGGTTCGTATGATGATTTCGGAATTGGGCGTATGCCCGGATCGGGTTTTGGATAATCCGGGAGCGTTTTGGCGCCTATTGTGGAAGATAGCATTTTAGAAGAAATTGCATCAGTTTGTTTTAAAATGCATTTCAGTGTTATTGATGTCCGTTTGGGATTCTGAGACTGGGAGTAGCTCCGTATGGTGATTCTGGATTTGGGAGCGCGATCGGAAGTGAATTCGGAGGTCCGTAGGTCATTTTGGAGCCATTCGGCTAAAGATGGAAAATTGAAGGTTTTTGAGAAAATTTGGCCGGAAGTGGAAATTTTGATATCGGATTCGAAATGCGAATTTTATGGTTTGGATAGCTTCGTTAGGTTATTTGGGACTTAGGAGTGTGTCCGGAATATCTTTGTGTTGAAATATATGAATTATGGGAAAAATTTGAAATTTTTTGATATTTAATATTGTTAAAATTGACTTTGGTCAACATTTTTGGTAAACGGACCCGGACCCGTGATTTTTCGGTCTCAAAAGGTCCATAGAAAAATATGGGAGTTGAACGTGTTTCTGAAATCGAATTCCGAGGTCCCAGGCCCGAGAAATGAATTTTTTTGTGAAATTATTTTCTGAAAATGTTTAAGGAAAATGAAAATGAAATTTGATCAGAAAGTAATGGTATCGGGCTCGTATTTTGGTTCCGATGCCCGATACAGGTCATATATGTTGGTTAAGCACTTCATGTAAAGTTTGGTTACAAACGGACGTTGTTTGACGGGTTTCGGCCTTAAATTAGAAAATTTAAAAGTTTATGAAATTTGAAAGAATTCTTGGATTTAAGGCTCAAATCATTGATTTTGATGTTATTTTGGCGATTTGATCGCTCGAGCAAGTTCGTGTGATGTTTTAGAGTTAGTGTTCATCTTTGGTTTGGCACCCCGAGGGCTCGGGAGTGTTTCGGAGGTGTCTCGGAGTGATTTCGGACTTGGGAAAAATTGCAGAAAATTGCAGAAAATTCTGTTGTGCCCAGAAAATTTTAGGCGCGAGTAGTCCAGTTTGGAAGCTCATATCTTGTAATTTATAAGAAATCAGAAAAAGTAGAAAACATGAAAGTTGTAGCCCATACATTCTAATTTTGGGAAAGTTAAACCATTTGCGATTTGGATATCATTTCAGAAAGTTACGATGGATCGAAAAGGGCTGCTGGAGCAATTTCGGCAGAATTTACGATGTACTTTAGAAGCTCATACCTCGGGATATATAAAGAGTTATATGGTGTACAACCTATCAAATTAAAGATCTTTGAGTCTAGTTTCTAAATCTTCAAACTGTTTGTCATTTGGATATTTATACAAGACGTTATGGGTGTTTAAACAGAAGGTGTCCGACAAGGAACAATTTTAATAGGATGTACAACTTGTATAGCACAAGTGCAAGGTACAACTCGACGAAGCACAGGCAGATTCTTTTATACACGGATTTAACTCACTTTTCTTCATTTCTTCAAAGTATGGACGATTTTTGGGGAGCTTCAAGAGGGAATTTTCATCATCAATGTGAAGGTAAGTTATCCCCACCTATTTTGAGTTAAGTACATCAATTATGTATGGATTTGAGCATGAAAATTGTAGAAAAATTGAGGATTTAGGCCTAGGGATTTGAAAATAAGATTTGGTGATTTGAGGGGTTAAATGAACTTAGATTTTGGTAAATTTTATATGTACAGACTCGTGGAGAGACGAGGAATCCGGTGATGTGACTTTCATAATTTTTAGAGAAGTGGGCCCCAGGCTCGGGTTTTGCAAATTTCGTGATTTTCGATATTTTTCGAGTCTTTTCGATTGAGTTATATTCCCTTAGCCTATTGTAATATATTCCTTGTGGTTTTGGCAAGATTCGACACACGAGGAGGTCGATTCGAAAGGAAAGGGCATCACAGAGTAGACTTTTGGCCATCTTGAGGTGAGTAATAGATGTAAATGCTGTTCTGAGGGTTTGAAACCCCGTACTTTCACATCGTAACGCTATATTGAGGCGTGACACGCACTCCATGGTGAGTGCGGGGTCGGATACTATTGGGGATTGTGACTTGGTCCATCCCGTGTGATGTTTATACTATACTGGTGATTGATACACATACTTCATTAATATTACTGGGCTTGATGCCATGTTTGGGGCCTTGTGCCGATTTGTAAAATCCTTCGAGGATTGATATTACTGCTTAGCATGATTTGCATATCATTTAATTTCAGTCCAAGGTTTTAAATACTGTTTTGCAAACTCAGCCATAATTCTAAGTGTTGAAAACTTAAATGATATTTTTAAATGTATTCTGGGCTAGGAACTTCTGTTTTGTAAATGCCCAAGGGGCTTATTATATTATTTTCTGGACCGATTATAAAGTGACTTGAAATAGTGGTAACAATGACACTGTGTGATATACTTGAAACAGTGGTAACAATGACACTATGTGATATACTTGAAACAGTGGTAACAATGACACTGTGTGATATACTTGAAACAGTGGTAACAATGACACTGTGTGATATACTTGAAATAGTGGTAACAATGACACTGGATGATATACTTGAACAGTGGTAACAATGGCACTGTATGATATAAATTGGTCAGGTAACAATGGCTGACCGGTCAGGTAACAATGACTGACCAAGATATTGCGCTTGGGCTGTAGGAGCCCCTCCGGAGTCTGTACACACCCCCAGTGAGCGCCGTCGACGATAAATAAATATGGATGGCTCGGGCTGCACGCCGCAGTGGGGACTGGAGTGTACCATCATATGCATTACATTGCATTCATGTATTTGTATTTATACTGGTGTTTAGCTGCTCAGTTCCATATGTTGCTGTATATTCAGATTGTAGCTTACTTTGTGTATTTACTGGATTTTCTTATCTTCGGACTGTAGTTACTTTTATTACTCACTGGGTCGGAGTACTCACTTTACTCCCTGTACCTTGTGTGCAGATCCAGGGCAGTCTCAGGCTCAGTAGATCCAATCGATCAGCAGATCCAGCCTCTGGGAGTATCGAGGTAGCTACACAGCATTCACAACCATTGATCTTCTCCCTCCTATCCTATCTCTCTATTTCCGCATTATCGGACTTTGGATATACCATGTATTAGGATGATATTCTGTATTCTAGAGGCTCAGATTCGTGACACCGGGTCCTAGTGAGATTATATTATGTATTTTGTTAAAATCTTCAGTACTTTAATCTTTCTTAATTGATATTTCTTTCCGCTATTTTTGATAAATTGGGTTAAGTGTTGAATAATGGTCGGGCTTGCCTAGTAGTGTGCTGGGCGCCATCACGACCGGGATTTGGGTCGCGACAAGTTGGTATTAGAGCCATGGTTACTTGGTCTCGCGAGTCATGAGCTAGTTTAGTAGAGTCTCGCGGATCGGTACGGAGATGTCTGTACTTATCCTCGAGAGGCTGCCGAACCTTTAGGAAAACTTCACATTCTTGAATTCTTATCGTGCGTCCTTGATTCAGCTTGAAAAGAAACTTTTGAAATTCCTTCCGCGTGATCGTATGCACCAACGAGCGCTCAGTATCAGATGTGTCTCGATGGCTTTTGATTCCCCGATCGAGGGGCGAGGTGTAATCTCTGTGAGTTTGAAGTTAGACCAGTCTGGAGGACTTGAGGCCAAACCTTTGCCAATGGCTTGAGCACCGAGGTGCTGATTTTGTGAGCAAGTGTTTTGAACTCATATGTTCATTATTGTCCTTGTTAGCCGGAATGGCGGTTGGATATCCACGTGATGAGTATGTTAGTGTTGCGAGGTGTATTTGTACGACTTGGTAGTGGCGAAGAAGCCTACTGGATAGTAGATGAACTGTTAAGTGATTCGTTTCTTATTGTGATTTGTTGAGTAGCCCGAGTTATGGGCGCGTGAAGAATATTTTTCGTGTCTCCTAGTTAGATAAGTCTGGGAGCTGAGATCGCTTCCGTAAATGTATTATGACGAAATCGTTGAGTCAAGGAGACCACCTTGAGGGTCAAAAATATTAAAGGAAGAATATGTTCCTACTTGGTTGAAGAGTATTTTCTATGTGTTATGATTCAAATAGGTGCAACGCATGTCCATGTATCAATTTAGATTTATGTAATTGATATGCATTGTGATGCTTTGTCAAGTTGTGGATGTGTTGTTAGGATGATTTTGGTGATTCTCTGGCAGGTGGATAGGACCAATTACAAAGGAGGCTCTGCCGAAATTTTTGAAAAATTTAGGACTTAAAAAAAAATAAAAAAATTGGTCGCCTAGAGAGTGGGCTTAACTGTTGTGTGAGTAAATGCAATAATTGAAGAAGAGTTAAAATTCCAGATGATTCGTGTTTCCACGAGCTTATGATGGAGTGAGTTTAATCTCACCCTGATATTACGACAGCAATAGAGTATATGTGTTGTGATCTATGGCTTCGAGCCAAGTTGGCGAGCTTGCTGTTGATTAGATGATTGCACGGTTTATTACCTGCGTGAATTCTAGTTATTGGCGTATTGTTGGGTTATTGCAGCTACAGAAAAGTACCATGAGTGGTAATTTGAGTAAATGAATTGTTGGATGCATGCTATAGTTAGCCTTATTCGCTCATGTTCAGACTTGAGGAAAGATTCACGATTTATGCCTCGTATAGGTGCAGGCTTCGAGGGAAGTGATCCCTCTAGGTGCTTTATCGAGAGAGTATTCATATGTTATAAAATTCAGTATATTTGGTTGCATTCGGGGCCAAGTCAGAGCTGGGTGGCTCTCAATAACGGTCCTAGTTAATTCAAGAGGTAAAGTGTGGTGCCTAATGATTTTGAGTCTATAAGTACGGTTAAGAGTCAAGCTTTTGAAGCAGCTTATGAAGAAAGGCACAGAATGTTCTATGATGTTTTGACTTGCGGTGTAGCATTTGAGAGACATGAAATGGTCATGGTATTTGAGACAACATGGTCTCGTGATTTAAGGTCACTCGGGGTGAGTTTGGTTGAAATAAGTTAGGTATTAAAGGGAGATATTATTATTTCTAAGGCAATCAAGGATAAATTGGAAGGAAGTAGATTGATTAGCTATAGTTGAGTTGGTATACTGGTGTTAGTGATCGGTTCGTTCAGCGTGATCGAGTTATGCATGTGAGGCTTGTCGGCCGCAGTGATTGATGTTATTCTGAAGCATTCTTTTGTTAGGGCCTATTATGAGTAGGCGGATCCCAGAAAGTGTTATGGTGGCTTGGACAACTACTTAGAGATTGGCATATTCGACGATTATGAGGATTCGCCTGTATGCTGCTATAGTTCTCCTGAAGTGAGTTAAATGGAAAGTCTTATGTGATGAAGTATTAGCCTATCGGTGGTTGCAGAGTTGTGATGGAAATCGCGTCTATCGTATATTGGCACGTGAGGTGCAGTTAGTGGTATGAAATTTGAAGTAAGGACCAAGGTTGCAGTTTGGTCAATGACTGTGATGTCACGATCTCGGATGAGCAGTATATGAGTTTCAGTGTTTTGAGTAAGATGGGTATTGACGTCAGTATCACCCGAGGTCGGTGTTCTGTGAGAAAGGCTTTGCATCCTGGTTAGGGATTCTTGATCGCTTTTCAGCGTTAGTGCAGCCGGTGGTTTGGATGTGCAGACCCGTTAATTATTTCGGAAGATGGTGGGAGCTTGTCCGACAAGAATATTGTATAAGTGTGACATGTAGTCACTTGATTAATTAGAAATTTAAACCAAGTATGAGGATTTTGGTAATATCATCCATTTGAGAATTTATGAATGGAGGGCACTCTGTTTATTAGGTTATGGACCTGTGAAAGATTATTGGCCTAGCTTGGCACGATCAGGATCGACTTGAGGTCGGTGGATAGATTTAAATGTGGAAGTGAGCCTTACGTCAGGCCAGTTGTGTTTATTTCAGCAATGCGCTCTTTATGGAAGGATAGTCGTGGTCTTATTTCGTGGTCAGTTAATTCATGTAAAGATATATTGCACTGTATGAGTTGTGAGACGGCTTGGTAAATTCCTTATGTGTTGAGGTTCCGCTCAGCGGTGATGTTATATGAGCAGGATGACACTTAGATCATGTATCGCACCTCAGTTGTGCTTCAGTTTGTAGCCTATAACGCTATATGTTTCCTTGGGAATGATATTATGCACCTTAGTGTGTTTATGACCGATATTTGGTATTTTGATGTGATGAGCTATTCAGCTCGACGTATATCTCCTTATGTGAGTTCTATATGTGGATCGGGTGGCACACCGCCATGGGTATGTTGTTTGGATTGGGTTGCACGCCGCAACAGTGTGATGTTCAGTTCAGTGCCCATATTTGCTTTTGTGTGTTCTGTTTCCCTGTTTTCTGAGGAAGTCTATGTTAGTGTGCGAGTTGAGTAGTTCCTTCTAGAGTTCGCCTTCCTTTTGTATCGCGTTCGAATTGATAGCATACTGGCACATTGTGGCGTCTTGTGGGATTTTTTATTATGTCCGAGGTGGCTTATTGCCTGAGCAGTTCGTACTGGGTGAGACGAGGTTACTATATTTGGGGTCAGTGCAAACTGATTATATGAAGTATATTATAGAGCAAAGATCATTCTTTGGTTTGGGACAAGGTAATGGAACTTGTCAGGAGTGTAGATCCAATGAATTGTTGATTCAGCAGTTGGTTGTGAATTTCGGCACATCTCTTCAGTCGTATCGGTGTTGAAAAAAAAAACTAGAGCAAGACCTGTGTAGATCATGAGATGCAATGGGAGCATCAGATTCGTGGAATTTCGACTATTATGTTTAAAGAATGTTATTGTGGTTCTATGAGTAAAGTGATGCAAAGTGTGAATTCAGCAAAGTTATGCAGTCATGTTTGGGTATAGCGTGTGGAGATTGATATGGTGGTCGTATGATGGACACAGGCTTGGCAGGGAAATTCAGGATGTTGGAATTGGGCCTAATGGCTTATTTGCTTGAATAAATAAGTATATCTACAGAATTATCGAGCTAATATGCTCAACGGAGTAGTGGTAGCATGGGAAGGTGCATGATGTGTTAAACAAGTGATTTCAGACTACTTCAGTGTAGTTCTCAGCACGTTCGAGGACAAACGTATGTTTAAGTGGGGGAGATTGTAACGACCCGACCGGTCGTTTTGAGCTCCGACGCATCATTCAGCAGTTTGAGGCCATGAGCGGCTTCATCTCAGCTATATTGACTTGTGTGTATGGTCAGAATTAAAATTCAGGAAGTTTGGAGTCAAATCTAAATGGAAATTCTCATTTTGAAAGCTTAAAATTGAAGAAATGAACTAGGATTGGAATTTTGAGTAAACGACCTCGGAATTGAGATCTGAAGGTTCCAGCAGGTTCGTATGATGATTTCGGACTTGGGCGTATGCCCGGATCGGGTTTTGGATAACCCGGGAGCGTTTTGGCGCCTATTGTGGAAGATAGCATTTTAGAAGAAATTGCATCAGTTTGGTTTAAAATGCATTTCAGTGTTATTGATGTCCGTTTGGGCTTCCGAGACTGGGAGTAGCTCCTTATGGTGATTCTGGATTTGGGAGCACGATCGGAAGTGAATTCGGAGGTCCGTAGGTCATTTTGGAGCCGTTTGGCTAAAGATGGAAAATTGAAGGTTTTTGAGAAAATTTGGTCGGAAGTGGAAATTTTGATATCGGATTCGAAATGCGAATTTTATGGTTTGGATAGCTTCGTTAGGTTATTTGGTACTTACGAGTGTGTCCGGAATATCTTTGTGTTGAAATATATGAATTATGGGAAAAATTTGAATTTTTTTGATATTTAATATGTTAAAGTTGACTTTGGTCAACATTTTTGGTAAACGGACCCGGACCCGTGATTTTTTGGTCTCGAAAGGTCCATAGAAAAATATGGGATTTGAACGTGTTTCCGGAATCGAATTCCGAGGTCCCAGGCCCGAGAAATGAATTTTTTTGTGAAATTGTTTTCTGAAAATGTTTAAGGAAAATGAAAATGAAATTTGATCAGAAAGTAATGGTATCGGGCTCGTATTTTGGTTCCGACGCCCGATACAGGTCATATATGTTGGTTAAGGGCTTCCTGTAAAGTTTGGTTACAAACGGACGTTGTTTGACGGGTTTCGGCCTTAAATTGGAAAATTTGAAAGTTTATGAAATTTGAAAGAATTCTTGGATTTAAGGCTCAAATCATTGATTTTGATGTTATTTTGGCGATTTGATCGCTCGAGCAAGTTCGTGTGATGTTTTAGAGTCAGTGTTCATATTTGGTTTGGAGCCCCGAGGGCTCGGGAGTGTTTCGGAGGTGTCTCGGAGTGATTTCGGACTTGGGAAAAATTGCAGAAAATTCTGCTGTGCCCAGAAAATTTTAGGTGCGAGTAGTCCAGTTTGGAAGCTCATATCTTGTAATTTATAAGAAATCAGAAAAAGTACAAAACATGAAAGTTGTAGCCCATACATTCTAATTTTGGGAAAGTTAAACCATTTTGCGATTTGGATATCATTTCAGAAAGTTACGATGGATCGAAAAGGGCTGCTGGAGCAATTTCGGCAGAATTTACGATGCACTTTAGAAGCTCATACCTCGGGATATATAAAGAGTTATATGGTGTACAACCTATCAAATTAAAGATCTTTGAGTCTAGTTTCTAAATCTACAAACCGTTTGTCATTTGGATATTTATACAAGACGTTATGGGTGTTTAAACAGAAGGTGTCCGACAAGGAACAATTTTAATAGGATGTACAACTTGTATAGCACAAGTGCAAGGTACAACTCGATGAAGCACAAGCAGATTCTTTTATACACGGATTTAACTCACTTTTCTTCATTTCTTCAAAGTATGGACGATTTTTGGGGAGCTTCAAGAGGGGATTTTCATCATCAATGTGAAGGTAAGTTATCCCCACCTATTTTGTGTAAGTACATCAATTATGTATGGATTTGAGCATGAAAATTGTAGAAAAATTGAGGATTTAGGCCTAGGGATTTGAAAATAAGATTTGGTGATTTGAGGGGTCAAATGAACTCCGATTTTGGTAAAATTATATGTACGGACTCGTGGCGAGACGAGGAATCCGTTGATGTGACTTTCATAATTTTTCGAGAAGTGGGTCCGGGGCCCGGGTTTTGCAAATTTCGTGATTTTCGATATTTTTCGAGTCTTTTCGATTGGATTATATTCCCTTAGCCTATTGTAATATATTCCTTGTGGTTTTGACAAGATTCGACGCGCGAGGAGGTCGATTCGAAAGGAAAGGGCATCACGGAGTAGACTTTTGGCCATCTTGAGGTGAGTAATAGATGTAAATGCTGTTCTGAGGGTTTGAAACCCCGGACATTCACATCGTAACGCTATATTGAGGCATGACACGCACTCCATGGTGAGTGCGGGGTCGGATACTATTGGGGATTGTGACTTGGTCCATCCCGTGTGATGTTTATACTATACTGGTGATTGATACACATACTTCATTGATATTACTGGGCTTGATGCCATGTTTGGGGCCTTGTGCCGATTTGTAAAATCCTTCGAGGATTGATATTACTGCTTAGCATGATTTGCATATCATTTAATTTCAGTCCAAGCTTTTAAATGTTGTTTTGCAAACTCAGCCATAATTCTAAGTGTTGAAAACTTAAATGATATTTTTAAATGTATTCTGGGTTGGGAACTTCTGTTTTGTAAATGCCCAAGGGGCTTATTATATTATTTTCTAGACTGATTATAAAGTGACTTGAAACAGTGGTAACAATGACACTGTGTGATATACTTGAAACAGTGGTAACAATGACACTATGTGATATACTTGAAACAGTGGTAACAATGACACTGTGTGATATACTTGAAATAGTGGTAACAATGACACTGTGTGATATACTTGAAATAGTGGTAACAATGACACTGGATGATATACTTGAATAGTGGTAACAATGGCACTGTATGATATAAATTGGTCAGGTAACAATGACTGACTGGTCAGGTAACAATGACTGACCAAGATATTGCGCTTGGGCTGTAGGAGCCCCTCTGGAGTCTGTACACACCCCCAGTGAGCACCGTCGATGATAAATAAATATGGATGGCTCGGGCTGCAGGCCCAGCGGGTACTGGAATGTACCATCATATGCATTGCATTGCATTCATGTATTTGTATTTATACTGGTGTTTAGCTGCTCAGTTCCATATGTTGCTGTATATTCGGATTGTAGCTTATTTTGTGTATTTACTGGATTTTCTTATATTCGGACTGTAGTTACTTTTATTACTCACTGGGTCGGTGTACTCACTTTACTCCCTGCACCTTGTGTGCAGATCCAGGGCAGTCTCAGGCTCAGTAGATCCAGTTGATCAGCAGATCCAGCCTCTGGGAGTATCGAGGTAGCTGCACGGCGTTCACTGCCATTGATCTTCTCCCTCCTATCCTATCTCTTTATTTACGCATTATCGGACTTTGGATATACCGTGTATTAGGATGATATTCTGTATTCTAGAGGTTCAGATTCGTGACACCGGGTCCTATTGAGATTATATTGTGTATTTTGTTAAAATCTTCAGTACTTTAATCTTGCTTAATTGATATTTCTTTCCACTATTTTTGATAAATTGGGTTAAGTGTTGAATAATGGTCGGGCTTGCCTAGTAGTGTGCTGGGCGCCATCACGACCGGGATTTGGGTCGCGACAGTAGATAAAAGAAGAGGTTATAGAGGAATTCTCTACTTCATTTTCCAAGAGGAAAAGAAGTTTAATTGAGAGTGACAGGGTTGATGGTAATGGAAAGAATTGGACTTCTTTTCCTCTTGACAAATGAAGTAGAGAATTCTTCTATAACCTCTTCTTTTATCTGCTTAGGAAATGCTAAATTCCTACATACACCATCACTGTTTGAAACACATGCCATTGCCAATTCATAGTCCAATTCTTTCCATTACCATTAACCTTGTCACTCTCAATTAAACTTCTTTTCCTCTTGAAAAATAAAGTAGAAAATTCCTCTATAACTTCTTCTTTTATCTGCTTAGAAAACGTTAAATTCATACCTATTCCATCACTGTTTGAAACACATGCCATTGCCTTCTCATCATCATTGTCGCTAATGAGAACAACAATTGAACAAAGACACACCCTGTCGGGTACTGTATCCAAGTTATTCTATGTATCCAAGTTCATCCCTAGTAATAGTACCACAAGGATAATCACCAAAGCCACCATATAGCTTTATGATGATAATGAAGCAAGATGCGCTATTCAATGAGACTCGTATTGTAAAAAAGAGAAAGAGACTGATCCAGAAAGGTGGGTCGAGGGTCGAGCCTCGACTATACATGTAAGTATTTTACTTTTCATTAAGTATTTTGATTTACTTTTATATAAATTTTGAAATACTAATTCAATATAATTTTTCTTATAGGTTCGCTTCACAACTGATGTGGGGGAATTCATACGCAGTCAACCACCTAATGAGTCGGGCGAGGCAATCCAACTTTTGGACAAGGATGCGGAAAGAACACTCCTTGAGTACTTTATATACTTTGAACTAGACAATAGAACCAGTTTTCGAATGGACTTGTAATAAGCGTTAACTTAGTTTTGTTTGCTTAATGTGTTAGTTCTATTGAACTTTATACTTTGTTGCTTTTTATTGTTGTTGTTGTTGTTTATTGTTGTTGTTGTTGGCATAAAATGCATGTTTAGAATTTTTGGTAAGCTGGTAGGTGGTGTAGCTGCCAAAATAGGCAGTTTCTGCCAAAAATATACCAAGAAAAGCGACCAACTTTGGTCGCTAGTTGGTCGCTTTTCCCTTAAAAAAAATAATTTTCTGGGAAATAGCGACCAACCTTGGTCGCTATTTCACCCAGATTTCTCAAAAGCGACCAACTTTGGTCGCTATTCCATTTAAAAAAAATAATTTCTGGAAATATAGCGACCAAAGTTGGTCGCTTATAAAAAAAAATTATTTCTTGAAGTTAGCTTATTTTTAAAAAAAATTAAAAAAACTAATAAAAAATCGACCAATCTTGGTCTCTATTTTTCAGATTTTAAAATATAATATTTGGATTAGAGACCAAAGTTGGTCGCTTTTTTATGATTAATAATAAATAAATAAATAATGTATTTTACATTTAGAGACCAACTTTGGTCGCCAAAAATATATTATTAAAATATTAAAGCGACCAAAGTTGGTCGGTATAGTCTTTACCCGGAATATTTGGTCCTTTTACCTTAGAGACCAAAGTTGGTCGCTAATTAGCGACCAATTTTGGTCCCTAAAATAAAGGGACCAGCAATATTGCGACCAGGCATGTTTGGTCGCTTTTTGGTCGCTTTTAGGCCTATAAGCGACTAACTTTGATCGTTTTTTGTGGTCGCTTTTTACTGGATTTCTAGTAGCAACAAGGAGCGATAAGGGAGAATATTTATGATTTATTGATTTTTAAATACAAGGAACAGAAATCTCTCTATTTTACTCTACTGTTTATCTCATATTTGACACCTACGGTTACTTTGAAAGTGAAATTTGAAATGTGGAAACTTATGTGAGAATTTGGTTATAGCTGAGACTTGGCAAGAAGTGGCTGTGTTATTTCATTTATTGCTATAGTTTATTGTTTTTGTTTAGTTTAGAATTTCTTTCTTGCTTTACTATTTATATGTTGTTAAAGGTTATATTATAATTGCCCCATCGTAGCCTCGTCACTACTTCGTCGAGGTTAGGCTCGACACTTACTCAGTAAACGGGGTTGGTTGTACTGATACTATACTCTGCACTTTGTTTTTGCAGATCCAGGTACCGTCCAGCGCTAGAGACTTTGGTAGCTGTCATTCATCACTCGGAGATCCATGGTAGATTTGCTGGCGTCCGCAGAATTCCTGGAGACTTCTCTTAGTCTTATAGAGACTGTTTATTTTACTCAAAACAAATACATTATTTCTTTCAGCGCATTATATGTAGTATTCTTAGAAGTTCGTGAATTGTGACACCAGACCCTGGGGTAGTCTTAGAGTTATATATTTAGTTCGTGGCTTGGTTTATTTATTCGTTTATTATTTTATTCATGAAGTTATTTATGGAAACTATCAGATTTAGTTATTTTTAAATTGTCTTATTATGTTTTAATAATTATTCAAAGGGAAATGGCTAATCAATTTCTAACATTGGCTTGCCTAACAAGTGTGGTGCTAGGCGCCATCATGGCCCTAAGGTTGGGAATTTGGGTCCTGTTAAGTTGGTATCAGAGCACTAGGTTACTTAGGTCTCACAATTCACGAACAAGCTTAGTAGAGTCTGAAGGATCGGTACGGAGACGTCTCTACTTATCTCTCAGAGGCTATTGAGTTAGGAAAAAACTCCTTTTTTTTATTTCTATTGTATCGTGCGATTCTTATTATCTCAAATACCGATTGGATTCTTCTATTCTCTTGTAGATGGCGAGAACACGTGCTTCCTTTTTCGCTGACCAACATTCCGGTCCTCCAGCAGTAGCAACTCCTATTAGGGGTAGAGTCTGAGGCTATGCTAAAGGCCGAGGTAGGGGCAAGACTCAGCCCATTGCTTAGGCAGCAGCCCCAGTTGTGGAATCTGAGATCGAGATTAATGAGAGGTTTCCAGCTCAGAACGTTCTAGAAGGACCAACTCAGGTACTAGGGGGTTTATTGCCACCCTGGTACTTCAAGATGCTTTGGTCCGTTTAGTGGGTATTATGGAGAGTGTAGCCCAGACTGGCACATTCCCTGTTGCAGCAGTCGTATCTCAGGATGCATGAGGGGTATAGACTCCTGCTACCCATACTCCAGTTTAGACTACTCCTCAGATTCAGACCCCAGCAGCCAATCTGGTTGGGGTTATTCATCCAGTTGCTCCAGCACCACCCATTGATGGGGCAGCTATGTCCATCGATGCTTTGTGGAGATTGGATAAGTTCATTAAGCTATTTCCTGTGCATTTCAGTGGGGAGACTTCTAAGTATCCTCAGGAATATTTGGATAGTTGTCATAAGGTTCTGCGTAATATAAGTATTTTGGAGACCAATGGGGTCGATTTTGTTGCCTTTCAGATGACCGGTTCCGCCAAAAAATGGTGGAGGGATTATTTGTTGACTAAACTAGTTGGGTTGTCTGCCTTGACCTGGGATCAGTTCTCTCATCTCTTTTTGGAGAAGTTCTTGCATGTTACTACTCGAGAGGAGAAGCGTCGTCAGTTTGAGCGACTTCAGCAGGGCAACATAACTGTGACCCATTATGAGAATCATTTTGTGGAGTTGGCTAGACATGCTATTCTTTTATTTCCCGCAAAGAGAGATAGAAGGTAAGACGGTTTATTGAAGGCCTTGATCAGCCCATCAGGTTGTAGATGGACAAGGAGATAGGGATCAAGATTTCTTTTTAGGATGCACCTAATGTGGCTAGGAGAGTTGAGTTGGTTCTCGGGATGGGAGGTCAGGGGTCTGACAAGAGACCTCGCCATTCCAGTGGTTTCAATGGTTCCTCGTCTAGAGGCATGGCTTCATTTAGCAGAGGCCAGTCTTCCAGGCCATTTCATTCAACACTATAGGCTTCACATGGTACTTTGGGTGATCATGGTTCTTATATGCCTCATTCTGCTCAGCCAGTCTACAGTGCACCATCAGCTCCTATTAGAGCACCTCCTCTACAGAGTTATTATCGAGGTCAGCCGGCTTGTCAGGGTCAGTCTTCATATTAGAATGGATGTTTTGAGTGTGGTGAATATGGGCATATTCGGAGAGCTTGTCCGAAACTCTCGGGTAATCAACATCAGTACTAGGGTTCCCATGCTATAGTTCCAGCAACACCTGCCCATCCAGCCAAGTGTAGGGGTCATATAGCTAGAGGTAGAGGCCAGAATGTTAGAGGTGGAGGTCAGGTAGCTAGGGGTAGAGGCCAGCCCACTAGAGGTGGAGGTCCTCCCAGAGATGTGGTGTAAGGTGGCGGGGCCCAACCCCAATTATATGAATTTCCATCCAGGCCTGAGGTAGAGTCCTCCGATGTTGCTATTACAGGTATCATCTCAGTTTGTGATAAAGCTACTTCAGTTTTGTTTGATCCGGGATCTACTTATTCTTATGTTTCATCGTATTTTTCCTCGTATTTGATCGTGCCCCGTGATTCCTTGAGTGTTCCTGTTTATGTGTCTACGCCGGTGGGGGATGCTATTGTGGTAGATCATGTATATCGTTCATGCATAGTAGTCATTGAGGGTCTTGAAACTAGTGTAGATCTTTTGCTTCTAGACATGGTCGATTTTGATGTTATATTGGGCATGGATTGGTTGTTGCCTTATTATACCATCTTGGATTGTCATGCCAAGACAGTTACGTTAGCCTTGTCGGGGTTGCCTTGATTATAATGGAAAGGGACTCCTAGTCATTCTCCCAGCCGAGTGATTTCATATGCTAAGGCTCGTCGCATGGTTGAAAAGGGATGTTTGGCTTATTTGGCTCATATTTGTGACTCCGATGCTGAGGTTTCTTCTATAGAGTCAGTTCTTATCGTTTGTGAGTTTCTCAAGGTACTTTCTGCAGTCCTGTCGAGGAGGCCACCCGACAGGGATATTCATTTTTGTATTGATGTGGCTCTGGGCACTCAGCCCATTTCCATTCCTCCATACCCGATGGCCTCACCAGAATTGAAAGAGTTGAAAGAACAGTTGCAAGACTTGCTTGATAAGGGTTTTATTAGACCCAATGTCTCGCATTGGGGTGCACCGATGTTGTTTGTAAAGAAGAAAGATGGGTCGATGAGGATGTGCATAGATTATTGGCAGTTGAATAAAGCTACTATCAAGAATAAATATCCATTGCCGAGAATTGATGATTTATTTGATCAGCTTCAAGGTGCCAGGGTATTTTCGAAAATTGATTTGAGATTGGGCTACCATCAGTTGAAGATTAGGGCGTCTAATGTTCCTAAGACAGCCTTTCAGACGAGGTATGTGCATTATGAATTTCAGGTCATGTCCTTTGGGTTGACTAATGCTCCAGCAGCCTTTATAGATTTGATGAATCGGGTTTTCAAGTCTCATCTGGACTCTTTCATGATCGTGTTCATTGATGACATTCTTATATACTCCTACAGTCAGGAAGAACATGAGCAACACCTCCGTATAGCGCTCCAGACTTTGAGGGATAATCAGTTGTATGCAAAGTTCTCAAAATGTGAGTTCTGGTTGGATTCAGTAGCTTTCTTGGGTCATATCGTATCAGCTGAGGGTATTCAGGTTGATCCTAAGAAAATAGAGGCAGTCAAGAACTAGCCTAGACCCACTACAACCACGGATATCAGAAGTTTCTTGGGTTTGGTGGGTTACTACCATCGTTTTGTGGAGGGGTTCTCATATATAGCAGCCCCAATGACTAAATTGACTTAGAAAGGTGCCTTATTTAAATGTTCATACGAGTGCGAGGCGAGCTTTCAAAAGCTCAAGACAGCCTTGACTTCAGCTTCGGTGTTAGTGTTACCATCAGGTTCTGGTTCTTTCACGGTGTATTGTGATGCTTCCCGAGTGGGACTTGGAGAAGTATTGATGCAGGATGGAAGGGTGATTGCATATGCATCTCGACAGTTGAAAGTCCATGAGAAGAATTATCCTGTTCATGATTTAGAGTTGGCAACCATTGTTCATGCATTGAAGATTTGGAGGCACTATCTTTATGGCATGCCGTGTGAGGTTTTCACTGACCATCATAGTTTCCAGTACTTATTCAAGTAAAAGGATCTAAATTTGAGGCAGTAGAGATGGTTAGAGTTACTGAAAGATTATGATGTCACTATATTATATCATCCAAGGAAGGACAACGTGGTGGCCGATGCATTGAGTAGAAAGGCGGTAAGTATGGGCAGCCTTGCATTTATTCTAGTCGGTGAGAGACCGTTAGCATCAGACATTCAAACTTTGGCTTATCAGTTCTTGAGGTTGGATATTTCACACAACAGTGTTCTAGTTTGTACAGCCGCTCGATCTTCTTTAATCGAGCGTATCAGAGAGCGGCATGATGATGACCCATATTTGATAGTTCTTAGGGACATTGTTTGGCGCGGTGGTGCCAAGCAGGTTACAGTTGGAGATGACAGTGTTTTGATGATGCAGGGTCGTATATGTGTGCCTAATGTTGATGGCCTTCGTGAGTTGATCCTTGAGGAGGCTCACAATTCTAAGTATTCTATTCACCCAGGTGCAACCAAAATGTACCAAGACTTGAGACATCATTATTGGTGGAGAAAGATGAACAAGGACATTATTGCGTATGTGGCTCGTTGCTTAATTTGTCAGCAGGTAAAATATGAGCATCAAAGACCCGGTGGTTTGCTTCAGCAGATAGAGATTCCGGAGTGGAAGTGGGAGCGTATCACTATGGACTTTGTTGTTGGACTCCCACAGACTTAGAGGAAATTTGATGCAGTTTGGGTTATTGTGGATAGGCTGACTAAATCAGCACATTTCATTCTTGTGGCAAGTACTTATACTTTTGAGAGGTTGGCAGAGATATATATTTGAGAGATTGTTCGCATTCACGGTGTGTCACGACCCAAACCGATGGGCCGCGACGGGTATCTGAGTCCTACCCGTCAAATATGCCTAAGCATGCATCTAAGATATGAACCCGAATAACATATGCTACATTATGAAAATAACATACGTGAAAGAAACCTGCCATCAAGGCATATGTACGTACACATGCTTGATACAGTGGGCCAGCCGGCAAGGCTGTTATAGACAACTATACATACAAAATTGAAAGCTAACAAGGCCACATACAACCCAACTAGACATACTATCCACAAACCTCTAACAGAAACATAACTATACAAAGACGGGACTGAGCCACGTCATACCCATATACATTGTTTACCGTGAAAATAGTAATAACAATTAAATTTTTAAATGAGACTCTAAAATTATGTGATCTATTTTTATGCTAGTTGTTAGTGCAGTTGATGCTAGGCATATGAAGTTTAACGACGAAGTACAAGCTAAAACGGGGTAATAATCAAACCGAAGGGCTTGCTTCCCGGGCTTCGGACTGATCAATAAAAGACCTCGAGGTCGATACCTGGCTCGAGCTTGAGCTACCGGGGGTAACTGGGAAGGGGATAATAGCTAGGATGTAATCAAAGAGGGCTCTTTAAGGCCAATACCAAGCAATAAATGAAAAACGAGTATGAAAGCAATAAATAGAAAGAGTGTCCTCGAGCGAGTAAGTTAGAAAGAAAAGAGAGAGAGAGAGTTATTATTGATCTTGGGTAGAATAGTTGGAGTGTTCCTTACAGAGTGTTAACGACTCCCCTTTTATAAGAGGGGGGAATCCAAACTTAGTACAAGATACGTTGAGTGATAAAGGAAGCAGGATGGGACATCTAACTAGCTTCATGACGTATACGTAGGCCAATGTTAGGCTGCCCAGGTAGACTTAATCAACTTTGGATGCACTCTTCGGAGGTCTCCCGTGCTCATCGGGGTCTCGGCCAACATTGTCCCCAGGCCGGGTGCCGACAGATCTTGAGGGAAATATCCAGCTCGAGGTCTCGATCCTCCGAGGCGATCTCCTGAAGCACTTTGTCAACGAGAAATTGGTCCCCCCGATTTCACTGTACACAGATAGTCTCTGCATATCTTAGAGGGAAGCGATAAGAAATGATTTTGACATCCCACTCTATGGGCTGCCATAATGACGTCGTGCTGATGGCGCAGCCCTTCATAAGTGCTGAAATATTTCACCATTTCGCTTTTTCAGGGCCGTTCGCCGTGTTGTGATTCCTTGTTCTTCGGGGTCATAACGTTGCCGTTGATTCAGCTTCCATGAACGCATTGAATGCGCATGTCGTTACGGTTTTTTAGAGGGCGATAATGGCGTCGTTGGTTACCTTGCCCTTATCTTCTATAAATGGGGCTTTTTGTGATCAGTTTTTCACCCAAGCATCCTCTAATATCTATCCTTTCCTCCTTTCTTACTATCTTTATTCTTTGCTATTTCACCATGTTTGAGGCCCATGGCCTCAAGACTTTACGTTAATATCATGCGCGCTACGGTCTGACTCCTAGACCTTCTCTAGTCGAATGATGTTGTGCTGCCTTGATGCTATTGTTGTTGTTTGTTGTTGTTGTTGTTGTTGTTGTTGTTTCTGTTGTGGTCGTTGCTATCTCTGTTAGCTCGGGGTGCTGAAGCAGAGGATCGATTTCCTCCGAGCCGAGGAAGTATTCGGATTATACACCGCTGCTCAAGAAGGGGCTCGGATTATACACCACTGCTTACCCTCCCTCCTCGGCTTGGTGTATTACACACCCTTTGGATTCCTTGGGGTATGGCGACACTTTCTACTAGCTGTTGCCTCCTAGGCCGAGGCAACGTATCAAGAAGTGGCTTTATTATAGTAATACTAGCGGAGTTCGTACTAGCCAGATTTTTCACCCAACCATTTCTTGTCTCCTTTCGGCTTCTCCTTCGTCACTTTGCTCTTCTCCATCGCTTTCCTCTTCTATATGCTCCCTTTTGAAGATGCCATTCTGGGAGGGTTGAGATGAGGTTCCCGAGGGGATTGGACTTGGAAGATATTGTCTTTGAGGTCGCACGCTTGAGGATATGATGCCGAAGATGCCGCTATTGGGGACGCACTTTTGGGAATAGGCTAGATTCTTACACTTTTGTTGTATGCATACCCTTTAACTTCTTTGTTCCTGTGTAAGGATCCCCTTGTGGGCTTTTGTAATCATATGTAAGGACCCCTCGAGGGCCGTTGTAAGCGAACATTTATGAATACAAAGATATTTTCTTGACTCCTACCATTGATACTTGCTGTATTTCTTTATGTTTGTGGTAGCTCCGAATGCACGATCCTGTTTGTCGTTGCTAATACTGAACCAAGATGTGAGTATTCCTTCCAGCCTTTGGTTGATGGAAACGACTTCGCGTGGTGTCTTTTGTGGTTCCTTGGACTGAACCCGAATAAGGCCAATAACCTCGGTCCGCTGGGACCTTGACTTCGCGCAAAAATGAGAATAATGTTTTGGGCCTCGGGGTTGTGACTTACCAGTTGAGCTTCATAATAACCTTCGAGAAGAAATTTGTTCGGGGACCCGTGGACAGGGGTGCTTGTGATTTCTTGAAAGCAGTCCCCGAGCGAAGGCTCACTCGCACTCGGACCATCTAGAAGCGCGTTTTAGTGTGAATAGCCTTATGGTGGTGTAGATAGATTATGAAAAAAGGGGGTTTGTACAACCTTGGACAGCACCCGGAGCCAGGTCCGTACGGGCGACGTTAAAAAAATGCTCATTTCTTCATAGACTGGTTCCCTTTGATGGAGATCTTCGAAGTCATGTGCCACCCTTGTGCTGGCGAAGGCGTTGTCGGCTCTTTGGAGCGCAACCTTACTTTGACGGAGATCCTCGACATTGGGTACCACCTCGAGGCTGGAAAGGACGCTATCAGTTAGCATTCCTAGTCGGCTTTGAGGTAGGCAAATTGACGAGGTCTGCTGACTCCATGGTGCCGATCGATTACGCCCTTCGTTGCTGTTGCCGGTGATGGCAGAGACCGGGCATGGACAAGTCGCTTTGCCCGAGTGCTGACTGTTGGTATTATACCTTAGGAACCTGTATTATTTATTGGAAAATGGAGCTATACTCTTAGGTGGCCGCCCCGTGTTTTACCAGTTCTGCCTATGGCGAGAGCGGATTTAGTAGCTATCACTACTACAAAAAGGTCTTTGGCGGCAATTAGGTAATTGCCACTAATGAATTATTTAAGCTAAAATATTAGCGACACATGACCATTAGCCAGTAAAATATATATTTTTAACGACAATAAAAAACAATTACCACTAAAAATCCCTAATTGAATTATATTTTTTATTATTTTAACTTTCCCTCCGTACAATCTTTTCCTCCAATTTTTAGGGACAATAAATTACATTCCCTCTAATTAGAAAACCCTACAATTATAAAAACAATAGGAAAAACAAAACCTTGTAATTAGAATGATACAAAAGAACGACGCCTGTAATTAGAACGATACAGAAGAACGACGGAAAACCTGCACGTTAACAACATTGCTGCAAAAGCCTCTGCCCTACCACGGTCTCCGGCCATCCCAGGTCATTCCCGATCGAGTTATATATAATTTTGGGTTGATGCTGCTCGATTATTATCAGTCATCTCTGTCAATCTTCTCCCTCTCATTCGTCTTCAATTTCTGTTACGTGTAGGTTTCAAGAATTATTGCATAAAGCCTTCGTCTCCTTCAATTTCTGCTTTTAATCGGCAAAAAATTTTGCTTACAAGGTTCCAATTTTGATTTTTGATATCCAACTACAGCCTTTTGGGATTAGTGAAAGTATAGCTTTTTCTGTGTTTACTAAGTCGTTTGTGATATCTGGTTGTTGTTAGATTGATAGTCGATTGATTGAATTGATTTCTCATCTGTTACTCTCTTGTTTTTGAATTTGTTCCTCTGTTTTTAAGGCTACTGTTATTTTTGTGATTTTTTAGAAATTTTCTAAGTGTTAGTTGATGCATATTGATGTTTTAGCTAGGTAGTGAATTTATGCGTGATATGATTGCATCATATAAATGTTTCAATCTCCTTTTTATGTAAATCCAAGATATTTTGAGCACTTACGTCCCTTTATATCAGAAAAGCTAACTACAAGCTTTTCTGCCTTCGGTTGACCTGACAAAGATATTAGTCCGTCAGCTTCTTCTTTTCCTTTGTAATTGGTGGCATTCACAGTACATACTGTTGATACAAAATCAAAAGGAACACCACCATTTCAACTAAAGCTAATTCCCGTTTGGCCATATTGTAGTGCTTGTCCCTTAAGGAAACACAGAAAGAAGAAGAATAAAATGCAACAACTGTAGAAAAGGTAAAATTAAGGGCTAATACGCAATGTGATAATGGAAAGTTGAGTGCTATTACTACAACAACTGTGTATCCCCTTGATGGTATACACGCGTGCATCATTTTGTTGTACTAGTTTAATTTCTGTACATTTGATAATCTGACATTAATGATAACTATATATCAATTGCAATTACTTAAGTTGGGATTAGTTTGTAAATTTTATTGTCCGAAGATGCTTCCTATTTTCCTCTTACTGTTCTGTTCCGACATTTGCAGCCCCTTGAATAGATTCACACCTCTTAGGCTCCTCTACAAGGAGAAGGAGGTTGAGTTGATGCACTGGCAATATGAGGCATACCGGAGCTCAAATTACGAGAGCCATTTGATGGAGCAGGTAACCTCTTGTAGTACGCATTTCGCTTTTTTAACCCTTAAGGTTAATCTTTTTGCCTATCTTAGTAGCAGAAAAGGACGGAGGCTCCGGAGTACCTTAGGAGTGAAGCCGACCGAGTTAGGAATGATTGTGGTGAAGTAAGATCTCAGGTGCAGGCTCAAGCTTCAGAGGAGAAGGGTGCCTTGGCTAAAGTTCCCGCCTTCGAGGCCCAACTCCGCTTGGCTCGCGACAACGCTTCAGTTCAAGCGGATATGATCGTGAAGCTCGAGTCCGAACTCTCGAAGGTCAGGGCTGAAATCGTCGATGCTCAGGCTGAAGTAGTATTGAGTCGAACTAAGGCTGATCAGGATATGGTGATTCATTTTAAGGATGCTACTGATGCCCAAGCTGAGTTGAAGAGGGCCCTCGATCATGGAAAGAGGATCGAGGAATATGTTCGTTGCAGATCCCGAGGAAAGGTACTTGAAGAGATTGGCGCAAGGGATTTTGTTCTCTTAGAAGAGCTGGTCGAGCGAGGGTGGACGAGCGTGATGCTCGCTCACTTCTTGCTGGTGCCGCGGAGAGTGAAGATGGGGCTGGTAGGTCGTAGCCTTCTGAAGCGGAGCGTAGATTCTGCCATTTTGTATGTGATATTCGCAAAGAAAATTTGTAGATGGAGAACGTACCTTTTACATATGTAGATAAAAGAAAACCTGAAGCTTTATCTCTTATGTATCCCTTTCTGCTTTGCTTTTGACCAGCGGGCTGGTTTCAGAGTTTGGCGTGAATCCTTAGATTCGTAATACGGTTCCAGAGCTCATCAAGCAGGCTCGAAGGCTCTTTCATGCTCGGTTAAATGCTGCTTCTAACACAAACTGGCGTTAGAGCTCTTATGCTTTGCTCAGCTGTTTTGGGTTTAGTCTCCGAGTCAGGTTTTGACTCGAGCCTACTTGACCTTCAATATTTTGTGCCTGCATGGGCGGATGACAATGGCTCTTACGCCTTGCCCTTGGGCATTTGTATTTTAACTATTTTTGGTTCAGTCTCCGAGTCGGGTTGTGACTCGAGCTTAATTGACCCTCAAGTTTTTTTGTGTTGGCGACTATGGCTCTTACACCTTGGGTCGAAGCGACCTTTTAAGTATGTGGCCCTGAGGCTCGTGGAGCTGGCGGCGATGGCTCTTACGCTGTGCCCTTAGGCATGTATAATTAACTATTTCGGATCCGGTCTCCGAATCGGGTTACGGCTCGAGCTCATTTTAATACTCAAGTTTTCAATTTTTTAAGCTGGTGACAGAGGCTCTTACGCTTTTGGTCGTAGCGAACTTTTAGTGTGTGGCCCTGAGGCTCGTTTGGCTGGCGACAATGGCTTTTACACTTTAGCCTGTGCGCATAAATAGGCTTTGTTTTCCTCTCATAAAGGACTTTTGAAATGATTTTTCCTATCCCGTCGTCGGTTCGGGAAGAACATCGATTTCAAGTCGTTAGCGGCGATGTTCGAGCACCTCAGAAGGTTTAGCTCATAGGCTAAGTAGCTCGAAACCTTGTGATTTGGAGCTGACATGGTCGAAGCTCGTTTGCCTGTTGAGGGTAACTTGTTTTAACCGGTTCTTTGTGAAGTAGATTCGAAGTAATGGCCTACGATTTTGTTAGCGATGGTCGGGCGTCCCCAAGTTGCGTTAATTTGGCTGGTGCAGCCATTTTTCCCGTAGTCATATATGTTTGGCTGGAGCCATTTTTGATCCCGAGTGATAGTTTAAGCGTCTACATTGAGGGTATGCCCTTTCGGGAGTCTTACAAATGTGACACACAGCCCAAACTTCGGGATTGAGTTTTATGTCTATAGTAAGGTCTTACAAAATTTTCATGCATGTTGAGGTCTTACAGTTCTTTCATGCTTGTTGAGGTTTTATAGTTTTGTCATGCCGTTGAGGTCTTACAGTTTTTTCATGTCTGTTGAGGTCTTACACTTTTTTTTGACATTGAGGTCTTACATTTTTTGTTGCTATGTTAAATAGATCTTGCTAGACCGAGTTTGCCAGCTCGGGGTCTTACGGCCTCGGGTTTTTAAGTGAGTGGCGACCGGTGATAGTCTCCAAGTCATCGAGTTTGCTTAGGCTCGAAGGCCATTGCTCGCGAGTTTGGAGATGCCTTATTGAGGGCTTACGGGCATGGGGTTCCGTCCTTTGAGGCCGTGAGTTTCTCTTTAGAACCTTTGACATCAGTCTCCGAGTACTCAAGGTACCTTCGATGTTGGTGATGCTTGGCGATTTCCGCGTTGCCTTACCTGAAGGTTTTACGATTTCGGAGTTTCGACTCAGAGGTCGCCTGAGTGTTGAATTGCTGACGTCAGTCCCTGAGTGTTCAGGACATTTTCAGTAGAGGAATTGTTACCTTATTTTGCGAAGGTATTTTTGACAAAAGGTATTCTTTGATCGTTCGGTACAATAGTACACATATTCACCGACCATAGCAAAGATTAAATAATACACCAACCATAGCAGAGATTAAAACACAAACATAAACATAATCTTGAAATAGGTTCAAGAAGCGTACCGTTAAACTCCATGGATTCAACAGTGATAACAAACGACGATTAAGCTTGAGACCAACTTCCACGATCCACTAGCTATGCGCTCTCATAGTCTGGAGAACTTGAATGATGGGACATATACCGTTACCACGTATTCAAGAGGTAGAATATGCTAGGGTTTTCTAAAAACATAGCTAGGGAAAGGGGGGTTGACCTCTATTTATAAAGAGTGCCTACCCATCACAGTCCAATAGTTATTGGGCCTCACTTATCCACACACACAATATTTAATATGAGGCCTTTTATTTATCCACCACTTGGGCCACGTCACTATCTTTTCAGGCTATAACCAATTACCGTAAGTCCAAATTCCAATATTCTTCCACTTGGACGCCAATGTTAATCGAGGATAAGAAAACAATTTTAAATATTTGAGTTTTTAAGAAAATCATTTTGAAAAAGGATTTAAGACTCTACTGTGGCCACACTACTTATATAGACAAGGATAGAATGACCCATATAACAATCCATTCAGTCTCAATAGAAAATACTAACAATGAATCGTAGCAGACATCACACCATTATAAGGTATGAATTCTATCTACGACCACATATGCTAGAATTTCCATCAACATGGATCAAACATGTGTGCTAAGCATTTTATATTTCTAATCAAGGTGAATAGATTCACACCTCTTAGCTACAATAAAAAAGGTCATTGTTATGACAAATTTTGTGAGGAGAAGGAGGTTGAGTTGATGTACTGGCGATATGAGGCGTACCAGAGCTCGAATTACGAGAGCTATTTGATGGAGCAGGTAACTTCTTGTAGTACGCATTTCGCTTTTTTAACCCTTAAGGTTAATCTTTTTGCCTATCTCAGTTGCAGAAAAGGACGGAGGCTCTAGAGTACCTTAGGGGTGAAGCCAACCGAGTTAGGAATGATTGTGGTGAAGTAAGAGCTCAGGTGCAGGCTCAAGCTTCATAGGAGAAGGGTTCCTTGGCTAAAGTTCCCGCCTTCGAGGCCCAACTCCACTTGGCTTGTGACAACGCTTCAATTCAAGCGGATATGATGGTGAAGCTCGAGTCCGAACTCTCGAAGGCCAGGGCTGAAATCGTCGATACTCGGGCTGAAGCGGTATTAAGTCGGACTAAGGCTGATCAAGAGATGATGATTCATTTGAAGGATGCTACTGATGCCCAAGCTGAGTTGAAGAGGGACCTCGATCGTGAAAAGAGGATCGAGGAATATTTTCGTTGCAGATCCCGAAAAGAGGTACTTGAAGAGATCGGCGCCAGGGGTTTTGTTCTCCTGGAAGATCTAGCTCGAGCGAGGGCGGACGAGCGTGATGCTCATTCACTTCTTGCCGGTGCCGCGGAGAGTGAAGATGAGGCTGGTAGGCCATAGCTTTCTGAAGCAGAGCATAGATTCTACCATTTTGTATGTGATATTCGCAGAGCACGTTTGTAGATGGAGAACATACCTTTTGTGTATGTAGATAAAAGAAAACATGAAGCTTTATCTCTTATGTATCCCTTTCTGCTTTGCTTTTGACCAGGTGGGCTGGTTTCAGAGTTTGGCGTGAATCCTTAGATTCGTAATATGGTTCCGGAGCTCATCAGGTAGGCCCGAAGGCTCTTTCATGCTCGGTTAAATGCGACTTTTAACATAAACTGGCGTTAGAGCTCTTATGCTTTGCTCAGCTGTTTTGGGTTTAGTCTCCGAGTCAGGTTTTGACTCGAGCCTACTTGACCTTCAATCTTTTGTGCCTGCACGGATGAACGACAATGGCTCTTACGCCTTGCCCTTGGGCATTTATATTTTAACTATTTTTGGTTTAGCTTCAGAGTCGGGTTGCGACTCGAGCTTAATTGACCCTCAAGTTTTATTTTTGTGTTGGCGACTATGGCTCTTACGCCTTGGGTCGAAGTGACCTTTTAAGTTTTTGGCCCTGAGGCTCGTAGAGCTGGAGACGATGGCTCTTACGCTGTGCCCTTAAGCATGTATAGTTAACTATTTCGGATCCGGTCTCCGAATTGGGTTACGACTCGAGCTCATTTTAATCCTCAAGTTTTCAATTTTTTAAGCTAGCGACAGAGGCTCTTACGTTTTTGGTCGCATCGACCTTTTAGTGTGTGGCCTTGAGGCTCGTTTGGCTAGCGACAATGGCTCTTACGCTTTTGCCCATGGGCATATATAGGCTTTGTTTTCCTCTTGTTAAGGACTTTTGAAATGATTTTTCCTAAACCTTCATCGGTTTGGGAAGAACCTCAATTTCAAGTCGTTAGCAGCGATGTTCGAGAACCTCGGAAGGTTTAGCTCATAGGCTGAGTAGGTTGAAGCCTTGTGATTTGGAGCTGACATGGTCAAAGCTCATTTGCCAGTTGAGGGTAGCCTGTTTTAACTAGTTCTTTTCGAAGTAGATTCGAAGTAATGGCCTATGATTTTGTTAGCGACGGTCGGGCGTCCCCGAGTTGCGTTAATTTGGCTAGTGCAACCATTTTTCCCGTAGCCATATGTGTTTTGCCGGAGCCGTTTTTGATCCCGAGTGATAGTTTAGGCGACTACATTGAGGGTATGCCCTTTCGGGAGTCTTACAAATGTGACATGTAGCCTAAACTTCAGGATTGAGTTTTATGCCTGTAGTAAGGTCTTACAAAATTTTCATGCATGTTGAGGTCTTACAGTTTTGTCATGCCTGTTGAGGTCTTATAGTTTGTCATGACTGTTGAGGTCTTATAGTTTGTTTCATGCCTGTTGAGGTCTTACACTTTTTTTTTTGACGTTAAGGTCTTACAGTTTTTATTGCTATGTTGAATAGATCTTGCTAGACTGAGTTCGCCCGCTTGGGGTCTTACGGCCTCGGGTTTTTAAATGAGTGGCGACTGGTGACAGTCTCCGAGTCGTCGAGTTTTCTTAGGCTTGAAGGCCGTTGCTCGCGAGTTCGGAGATGCCTTATTGAGGGTTTACGAGCATGGGGTTCCGTCCCCTAAGGCCGTGCGTTTCTCTTTCGAACCTTTGATGTCAGTCTCCGAGTACTCGAGGTACCTTCGATGTTGGTGATGCTTGGCGATTTTCGCGTTGCCTTACCTGAAGGTCTTATGATTTTGGAGTTTCGACTCGGAGGTCGCCTGAGTGTTGAATTGCCGACGTCAGTCCCTAAGTGTTCGAGACATTTCCGACAGAGGAATTGTTACTTTATTTTGCGAAGGTGTTTTTGACAAAAGGTATTCTTTGATTGTTTGGTACAATAGTACACGTATTCGCCGACGAGAGCCTGGCTATATGGACACGGTTCGTTTGACCGTTTGGCCCAGTACATTACTTTCATATAGGAGCCCCATTTGGCGTTTCATGACTTTTTCGAGAGGGTGGCTTTCCAAGGGAATTCCCTTCATCGTTCAAAGTCGACTGCAAAAGAAGTTTTGAGCATTTGTTGAGTTTCCCTTAGGCAGTTCGCAGATATTGCCTCATTAAAAACCTTGCCGGTAAAACCCGTCTTTTGGGACAAAATTTCAGTCAAAGGAAAAGAGTGCAACGAGTATGTTTTAGAACCTTAAGGTCTTCGGGCAGGGTTAGCGTATTGACCGCTCCGATCGAGTGACTGCACAAGGGTTAGCCTAAATTCGAAACAAAAAGGGAGATGGTCGTACCTTGAAGTGAGATATGCTGGCGACGCCTCAGGATTGATTCGCTACAATCGTGAAGGCTGATATGTTTCAATTGCCCGAGGTGAAGATGTGGTATGGTTCTTTTCTTCGTTTTGTCAAGTTCAATCGAGGGTGAGGCCTAATTCACACTTTGGTTTATTCAGGGGTGGAGGCACGAACGTTGGTACCATATCGTGTATTGTGAACATTTCCCTCGCCGCATGCTGTTCCCCGTAGACGGTTTTAATTCCGTCCTTTGTTGGAAATTTTATCATCTGGTGAAAGGTGGACGACACTGCTCTCATGCAGTGTCTCCACGGCCACCCGAATAAGGCTTTATACCTCATGTCTTTTTCGATGACATGGAATTTGGCGTCTTGGGTCATGTCGGCTACGGTGACCAAAAGGATGATTCTCCTTTTCGTTGTTTCGCTTGCCATGTTGAATCCGTTGAGGACTCGAGTGAAAAGCACGATTTTGTTGAGCAATCCGAGCTGCTCCATCACCCTCGACCTGACAATATTAGCCGAGCTACCTGGATCTACGAGTACATATTTTATTTGAAAAGAATTTACAAGGAAGGAGATTACTAGTGCGTCACTGTGGGGTTGAGACAAGGTCTCGGTGTCCTCTTCGCTGAATGTGAGGGCGTCCTTGGGAATATATCACCGAGTTCGCTTTTCTCTAGTGATGGATATTTTCGTTCTTCTCATTACGGGTTCCTGCAAGGCATCGACACCCCCCATGATCATGTGCATGACATGTTGCGGCTCATTTGCCTCGTTCTTCTTGGTTGCCTCCCTTTCCCGAAACTGATTTTTAGCTCGATCGCTAAGGAATTCCCGGAGATGTCCTTTGTTAAGCAGTCGAGCTACCTCCTCTCGTAGCTGGTGACAATCATCGGTCCTGTGGTTGTGCATGTTGTGATATTCGCATACCAAGCTGTAATTCCTTTGCGAAGGATCCGACTGTATAGGTTTGGGCCACTTAGCATCTCTAATTTAACTGATGGCGAATACGATATCCAACACATCGATGTTGAAGTTGTATTCTGACAAGTGGGGCGCATCCGTTGTCACTACGTTTCGATCAAACCTGGCTCTGTTGATGAGACCTCGAGGATCCTGTCCTCGATCCACTCTTCGATCATTGCGAGGTAGGTTGTGCCTCGGGGCGTTCCTCCTATCTTCGAGGTATGACTAATAGCTTTCTTTGTTTAGTTTTGGTTCCTTTGCCAGGAGCCTGCTCGGGTATACTGAGCCCGAAGGGGCTCCTAGATGGTCATACTCGACCCTGATCTTTGACTGGTACCGGTTGTGGACATCTGACCAGGTCATAACTGGGTACTCGATCAGGTTCTGTTTCAGCTATTTCAAAGCCACTGAGCTTCGTTCGTTCAGACCTTGAGTAAAGGCCTGCACTGCCCAGCCGTTGGAGACTGGCGGTAGATCCATCCACTCCATCTGAAAGCGAGACACGAATTCCCACAACATCTCATTCTCCCTTTGCTTGATTTTGAAAATGTTAGACTTCCTCGTCGCTACTTTGATGGCACCGGCATGTGCCTTTACGAAGGAGTCTACTAGCATGGCGAATGAATCTATGGAGTTAGGAGACAAGTTGTGATACCACATCATGGCCCCCTTCGAGAGTGTTTCCCTAATTTTTTTCAACAATACGGACTTAATCTCATCATTTTTTATATCGTTGCCTTTTACCGCACAGGTGTAGGCCGTAACATGCTCATTAGGGTCAGTGGTCCCGTTGTACTTAGGGAGTTCCGACATTTTGAACTTTTTTGGAATGGGTTTCGAGGCTGCCTCCTCAGGGAACGACCTTTGTATGAACTTCTTCAAATCCACGCCCTTGAAGACCGGTGGCGTACCCGGTATCTGGTCGACCCTAAAGTTGTAGGTCTCGACCTTCCTGTCATTGGCTGCTATTATTTTCTCGCCCGATTCGATCCTTTTGGTGTGATCCTCAAGCACTTTTACTATGACCGGGGTCGGCTATGGACCCGTTATTGCTCGATCTCTTAGGTACCTGTTCGGCTAGGAGAGCTGTTTCTGTCGCTGCTGTGCTGGGAGTCTTTGGATGCCTTTGTAACAGAGTGATGGCCAACTGTTGTGCTTGCAACATTTCAAAAAGAGCACGAAAACTAACTTCCTGTTCTTCCCGGGCTGGGTTTTTTGGGCTTCCTGTTGGTCGTCATGCCGTATGCTCCTGTCGGTGTGTGAGGTTTCGTTGACGTGCCATGCGTCCTGCGAATCTGCATCCGCTAAAATCAATCCGGACACATTATCGGGATTCTACGGTGGCGCGCCGACAACTAGAACAACCACACCATTTTCCTTGTGGTTTTTAAGGTTGTCATTCTCGACTTTGTTTACTGAGCCAAACATTTTGTCTTGAAATCGAAAGATCTTGGGCAAGAAAAAGTGTGAAAGATAACTTGCGTTTTTGTAATCCAGCAAGAAAATAATCACTATTATTTTTAGTCCCACGGTAGGCGCCAAACTATTTACCGTGAAAATGGTAATAAAAATTAAATTTGTAAATGGGACTCTAAAAATACGTGATCTATTTTTATGCTTGTTATTAGAGCAGTTGATGCTAGGCGTATGAAGTTTAACGACAAAGTACAAGCTAAAACATGGCAGTAATCAAACTGAGGGGCTTGCTTCCCGGGCTTTGAACTGATCGATAAAAGGCCTCGAGGTCAATACCCGGCTCGAGCTTGAACTATCGGGGGTAACCGGGAAAGGGATAATAGCTAGGATATAATCAAAGAGGGTTCTTTACGGCCAATACCAAGCAATAAATGAAGAATGAATATGAAAGCAATAAATAGAAAGAGTGGCCTCGAGCGAGTAAGTTAGAGAGAAAAGAGATAGAGAGAGTTATTATTGATCTTGTGTAGAATAGTTGGAGTTGTTCCTTACAGAGTGTTAACGACTCCCCTTTTATAAGAGGGGGAAATCCAAACTTAGTACAAGATACGTTGAGTGATAAAGGAAGCGAGATGGGACAACTAAATAGCTTCATGACGTATACGTAGTCCAATGTTAGGCTGCCCAAGTAGACTTAATCGACTCCGGATGCACTCTTTGGAGGTCTCCCTTGCTTGTCGGGGACTCGGCCAACATTGTCCCCAGGTCGGGTGCCGACAGATCTTGAGGGGAGTATCCGACTTGAGGTTTCAAGCCTCCAAGGCGATCTATTGAAGCTCTTTGTCAACAAGAAATTGGTCCCCCCGATTTCACCGTACACACACACACACATATATATATATATATACACACACACACACAAACGTATCGTACCAAAATCAAAAGCAGCTCCTGATCAAATGAAGCATGCCAACTCTCACTGATCAGGGATCCTAATAAGAGAGAACGTAAGCTTGCCTACCTGCACCTATAGGCATGAAACGCAAGCCCCGTGAAATAGGGTGTCAGTACGAAAAATGTACTGAGTATGTAAGGCATAAAAATTAGTACGTAAAAGACATAGATGAAACATGGAATACAAAAACACATCTTTAAATCTGAATAACTTTATAAATTCTGAAACGTTTATAATGTCATGCACGTGCGTATAAATGCCGTGCCATGCATAGGTATGGGTGTACATAATATCATCAAGCCACTGAGGGCATCCCATGATATCGTCTCGGCCACTGTGGGTAACATCATCAACATATACCAGCTGATCAGGTGGTGGTACGTATATAACGCCTTAACCTTTTCCCATATCCCATATACATATATTTACATATATACGCGTATATAACACCATCTGGTCATGGGTCAATGCACATGTATGAAATGCATGAAAAATACGTAATAATCTCAATTTTCCTTTCGGATAAACTTTTCCAACTGCGTATTATTCTGAGACCCATGAACAGAAAATAATAATAATTTTCATAGGGAATCAAGAATACAGACACCCCTACTAATTCTATGAATAAAGTAATTTATGGAAACTGTGTGTTTGCTCATTTCTTCAGTATAATTTGGACCATTCCAAAAGAAAGAAGGGAGGGCCTTAACATACCTATCCCTGAAATTATTTGAACGAATCTGCTTCTGCGAAATTTACACACAAAATATGGCTTTGGATTTTTATTGAAATTTTAGGTGAACTGCTTCTGTTCTTGCTTTGGAACTTAAATGTTCTTGGTTGATTTTTGAAATCTCACTTGAAAATTTGGACGAAAGTGTTTCTGTTCAAAGATTCTTGGCTTCAAGCCAAAGACTTGAATGATTTGGTTTCAAGCAATGAAATGAATTGAAGCTTAAAATTGGATCAGATTATTCAAGTCTTACTAAGACTTTAATGTTAAGTCATGACTTGGTTATATTAGGTAGACACCTATACCCATGTCAATATGACTCACCTTTCTTGAATAGTGGCCTTGTGCCACATTCCTTTGGGTATAATTGATTAAGTTTTGTCCGCTTATTAGTTAACTGGGTAATGTTCTATTGCCCGATAATTAATCAATTACCCGCATAATTTAAAAATTACCACAAATTATTTAAAATTCTATTTATTTTTTTAAAATACTTTATATATACTTTATATATTATACTACCATGGTCATATGGTACCTTGCATGGTACTAGTTCATAATTATCGGGTATTATCGCTTGACCCATATTTTATTCCAAATTGGCCACTTTCAACAAAACTTGTTTTCGTTAATCCGTGTACCGCTTTTTCCTTCATAACACTTATTTATCGCTTGTTATAAATAGCGAAAGTACATTAACGTCAAGATGATCCCATCGCTGCATCTATGTCGGTTAACTGAAAACAAAATTGTAACGTACGAAAATGCGAGATGTAACATCCTCCCCCCTAGAAACATTCGTCCTCGAATGTTCAACTCCCCGTGATCTATATAACTTTGGCAAGGTCCTTTGTGAAAAAACCACTACCAACTCTCCCCGTAGAAGCTTAATAATCCAATGACACACAGACCATAATTTTGAATAACGACAATGGCCTCTCATGACCAACGACAATAACCAACACAAGAATTTATACACGTACCTTATGATTATGACGTCTCAGTCGGACCCTTCTCTGGAGGAGGAAATAAGTAGGGATATGTAGACTTCATGTTTTCCTCGGCCTCTCAAGTCATTTCTTCCACATTGCTGTTTCTCTAAAGTACTTTCACGGAGGCTACCTCCTTATTCCATTGCTTGGGGATTTGTCGGTCTAGGATAGCAACCGGAACTTCCTCATATGATAAGTCTTCTGTAATCTGTACATCATTCGTGGGCACCACTCGGGTAGGATCGGCAATGCACTTCTGTAACATAGATATGTGAAAAATCGGATGGACATACTCTAACTTCGAGGGCAATTCTAACTCATAAGCTACTTGGCCTACTTTCCGAATGATCCTATAAGGCCCAATATACTGTGGGCTAAGTTTTCCTTTCTTGCCAAACCTCATCACCCCCTTCATAGATGACACTTTTAAGAATACCCAGTCATCAACCCCGAACTCTAATTCTCATTGCTGTACGTCAAAATATGACTTCTGACGACTCTGAGCTATCACTACTCGATCCCGGATAAGCTTTACTTTTTCTATAGCTTGCTGAACCAGGTCTAACCATGTAATCCAGATTCTCCAACATCAAACCACCCTATAGGCAACCTACACTTCTATCCATAAAGAGCTTTGTATGGAGCCATCCTAATTTTGGAATGGTAACTATTATTATATGCGAACTCAATAAGCGGCAAATGATCATCCCAACTACCTTTGATGTTTATTACACAAGCTCGTAACATATCCTCCAGTGTCTGAATAGTACGCTCGGCCTGTCCGTCTGTCTGGGGATGAAATGCCGTACTAAGACTTACTTGAGTCCCCAATCCTTTTTGGAAGGACCTCCAGAAGTTAGCTGTAAATTGAGCTCCTCTATCCGAGATAATAGATACAGGGACACCATGCAGTGGTACTATCTCCTTGATATAAAGCCTCGCATAATCCTATAAGGAATATGTATTTCCAACAGGTAGAAAATGGGCTGACTTTGTAAGCTTATCAATAATCACCCATATTGAATCGAACTTACGCTGGGTACGAGGTAAGCCTACGATGAAGTCCATATTGATTATTTCCATTTCCAAGTCGGAATCTCCATAGCCTGCAATAATCCACTGGGTTTTTGATGCTCAATCTTAACCTGCTGATAGTTAGGACACTGGTCAACAAATGTTTCTATATCCTTTTTCATTCCATCCCACCAATATACTTCTCTGATATCATGATACATCTTTGTCGCTCCTGGATGGATAGAATAATGAAAATAGTGAGTTTCTCCCATAATCTGCTGACGCAACCCTGCAATATTAGGTACACATAATCATCCTCAATATCTGAGGACCCCATCTTCTGTAATTTCAAACGGCGTCTTCTCCTTCTGAAGGGTGGTATCCCTATAATGAACTAGCATAAGATCCTTGTACTGGCGTTCCTTTACTTCAGTTACTAAAAAGGATGTTGTCGTATCCTGAAGAGTAATTCCAATGTCACCTGAGTCCAGTAACCGAACTCCAAGACTAGCTATCTGATGAACCTTATGGGCTATTCCCCTCTTTTCTAGCTGTAAATACGATAGGCTACCCATAGATCTATGGCTGAGGGCGTCGACTACTACGTTCGCCTTCCCCGGATGGTATAAAATATCAATGTCATAGTCTTTAAGTAGCTCCAACCATCTCCTTTGACGTAGATTCATTTCCTTTTGCTTGAAGATGTACTGGAGGCTCCTATGGTCCGTATAGATATCAACATGAATTCCATACAAGTAGTGCCTCCACATTTTTAGTGCATGAATCACCGCAGCTAACTCTAAATCGTGGGTCGGGTAGTTCTTCTCGTGCTTTCTTAGTTGTCTAGAAGCATAAGCCACAACCTTACCATATTGCACAAGCACACAACCCAATCCAACGCCTGAAGCATCGTAATAGATAACATACCATCGGTCCCTTCTGGGAGCGGTAGAACCGGTGCTGAAGTTAACCTGTCCTTCAATGCTTGGAAATTCCGTTTGCATGCATCAAACTTTGCTCCCTTCTGAGTCAACTTTGTTAAAGGTGCTGAAAAGGAAGAAAATCCTTCCACAAACCTCTTGTAATAACCTGCCAAACTGACGAAGCTACGGACCTCCATCGATGTTGTGGGCCTAGGCCAAGTCTTTATTACCTCAATCTTTTGTGTATCCACCCGGATGCCTTCACCCGAAATAGGAAAGTTACAAAGTTCAGCCAGAATTCCCATTTAGAAAATTTTGCATACAACTTCCCTTCTTGTATAACTCTGAGCACAGTACGCATATGACTAGCATGCTCTCTTTTGAACGAGAATACACCAATATATCGTCAATGTTTACCGTGAAAATGGTAACAACAATTAAATTTGTAAATGAGATTCTAAAAATATGTGATCTATTTTTATGCTAGTTGTTAGGGCAGTTGATGCTAGGAGTATGGAGTTTAATGATGAAATACAAGCTAAAATGAGATAGTAATGAAACTGAGGGGCTTACTACACGGGCTCCGGACTGGTCGATGAAGGGCCTCAGGGTCGATATCCGACTCGAGTTCGAGCTATCGGGGGTAGTCGGGAATGGGATAATAGTTAGAATATAATTAACGGAGGCTCTTTATGACCAATACCAAGCAATAAATGAAGAACAAATATGGAAGCAGTAAATGCTAAGAGTGGCCTCGAGCGAGTAAGAGCGAGTAAGTTAGAGAGAAGAAAGAGAGAGATATATTATTGATCTTGTGTGGAATAGTAGGAGCAACATAAACCCCTTACAAGGTGGTGTAGATCCCCTTTATATAGTAGGGGGAATACAATATAGTACAGAATGCATTAAATGTAAAGACATAGGGATGGGACAGCTAGGCACGATACTAGACTCTACTGATGCTAGTTGCTCGCCTCGGGAGTTCCCCACCCTCGAAATATTTGTTGGGTCGTAGGTGAACCTCGAGGGAGGGAGCTTGACCTTAGCCCTACAGCCTCGAGATATCAATATGACTCCCCAAACGCACCTTAGTGACGAGAAATGGGTCCCTCCGATTTTACCGTATACAGATAGTCTCCGCGTTTCCTAGAACGAAGTAATAGGAAACAATTTTGAACCGTCATTTTTTAGGTCATCATTGTCATGACGTCAACTGTTTAAGATCATTAAATGCCATGTTCTAGAGAACTATGCAAGGCCTCCGTCAGATGCGATAATCGAGAAGCCCACAAACTGCCATTGGCTCGTCCTTTCTGCTCCCCAAGCGGTTCCTATAAATGCATCGGTTGCTTGACACTTCCCACTTTCACCCCATTTCCAAGCTCACGAGCCAGAATCTTTTGTATTTGACACCCTTTCATCTTTTTATAGAAGAATTTTTACCATTGACATGGCTAGGACTTCTAGGACGGTTCCCCGATGGAACGATGCTGCATCATCATCCCGATATGTCAGAGGATTTTATCGTCGATGCCACTTCATCTACACCGGGATGGTGCGAGCATATGTCGTGATATGTTAGCTTCGTGACCGATATTAGCAAAGTGAGGATGGACTGCCGATGGAGCGAGGTAGTGGGGGTGGAGATTCCTAGTCCCAACTATAATATAACGGATCATAAGGTTGGCTTCCTTCACGTGTACACCTACCCATTCACCTTGGGTCCCGATAATTCTACCGAGTCCTCTCCACTGGAGATAGACCCAGTTATCCTTGATTTCTGCGACCGATACCAGGTGATGCTTGGTCAGATCTACCCTTCTTTTTGGAGGATAGTGTTGATGCTTTTCCATTTCACCGAAGGGTTTGAGGGTGAGATCTTTACCCTCAATCATCTGATCAGGATGTACAACCCTCAATTTTATAGAGGTTTAATCAGGCTCCGCTATTGGTCCAAAAAATCTTTTTTCTCGAGCGTCGATGAGGGAAATGATCGAGGATGGATGATTAGGTTCAATTGGGTAAAGACCTCGGACATCATCCTGGCCCAGAGGATGCCCTTTCCGAAGAGGTGGAATACCCGACGTAAGCAATTGTTCCCTTAGCCGCTTTTCAACTATTATTCCTTTCGAAATAATGATCTCTTTGTGCTTCCTGTAGCCGCTACTTGGTACCCGAAGGCGGTTCTAGATTTGTTGGGATGGATCAGGCGGTTGGACAAGAAGTTCCTATACTGTGTTCGGTCTTGGACCGGCCTAGCCAAGAAGCGTTGGGTGGCTAAGAATCATGGTGAGGTTCCTTTACCATATACGCCTTGTACTATATGTTTCTTTCTGAGCCCTTAGTGAAAGCGTCTTGCAGTTACTGCGGTGGTGCAGGTCTTGGAGAGAATATGCAGATAAGTCCGCCCTTTGGTGGCAAAGTAGGGGCTCTGGAGCCCGACACGAGTAAGAAGAGGAAAAGTAGGGCAACCATTATCCGTCCTGCGGTAAAGAAAACTAGGTCACTCGAGCATCGAGCTGCTGCTAGGACTGCTGCATCAACCTCAAAGGTGAATCCTGACATCGAGGGTGAGGATGATGATGAATGCCTACTAGGACGGAGAATAAGGTCGAGTGCGAGAGACTCGCAGGAGCCTCGGCTGGATGCTGCTGAGTCCGGAATGGCTGGCTCCAGTCGGGCTCATGAATCGGGGACCCTCGAAAAGGATGTTGATGTAGCTCCAAATCGCGCAACTAGATTCGATGTAGTTTCCTCCCTAGGGACCGCTGCCGTTGATCCTGAGGGGTCGGGACTCGGAGCCTTTCAAGAATGTGGGTTGCCACTTGGAGAAGTCGGGGACCTGAATGACTTCCTTTCGTACTTCCCGGTCTCGTCAAGGGAACTGCGGGATACTCAAGGGATGATCGGTGCCACTACGACGATTCCTCTCAAAGGGGGAAGCTCTATTGCCAACATCTTTGAAGGTGTTAGTGATAGAGCCGATCTTGATATTCCCGATGCCGTCAAAGAGGCGGAGAAGTTCATGCAGCAGGTGATAGCCATTTCTCGTGCATTTCTTTCATCCTTGAATGTCATTCTTCGTCTTTCTAATTTTTCCGCTGTGCTATAGTGCAAGGAGATGTACGATTATTCCATCCTTCGGCTCCGCAGGGAGCTTTCTTATTATGAAAAGGAGTGTAAGAAAGTTACCTCGAAGCTGGAGGATTCGGAGGCTCGGTCTGCCTAGGGAGGGAATGAACTGGGAGAACTTTGGGCTGCTATGGAAGCGGCCCTACGTGAGAAGGCCAATCTTGCTGCTCAGGTATTTTGCCTTGCTCGTGCCTGACTTTTATTCCTTATTCTCGTATATATTAGCTTACCTTTCTTACATAGGTCGAGCAGAGTGGCTCACAGATTAATCAACTGAATACGGAGATCTCCGAGCTGAGTGAGCAAAATGAAATAGCAGCCGGGGAGTTGGCGACATCCTGGAATCATCTCAAGGATGCTCGTAGGGAGGTCGCTGCCTTGGCCGTGGCCAAGCTCGAGTCAAACGAAACACTGTTACTTATCACGAGGATGCGGTCTAGACTCATAGAATAGCTCGTGACATATCAATAGCAGCTGAGCAGAAACTAACTCGAGCCATTAAGCATGCTAAGGAGGAGGTGAGGAGAGCGACCCTGGAGGAAATCAGAGGCAGAGGTATCGACCTGTCAGCTGATCTCAAGGAGGTCCGTGAAGTGGAGGAAGAACTGGCGTTTTTAGTTGCCCCCGATGAGGGCGAAGATAATAGCGATGAGGAGTAGTCTCCGAGTCATTTTGTATCCCTTCCTTTTCCTCTTGTATGCGGCCCCCAGGGGAATGGTTTGTGCAAAGATGTTTTTCTTTTTGACAGTGTAAAAAAAAGGGTTTTCATTCTGTCAGCCCTTCTCTTCCCCCTTTTTTAGTCTCTTTGCCCCTTTAATTTCATGTTTTCGCTTTTGCCTCTCGACGTCGGCCCTTCAGAGCCTACTCCCGGATCAACCGGGACACTGAAACTGGCCATGTCCCAGGGTTAAATCGACAGCTTCTCTTGGACTGATTCTTATGGCGTCGGGGGGGCTCCCCGAGGTCCCGTAGTTTTTGTTTTTGAGTTACGTAAGTTAACCATATTCGTATGCTCCGATAATAAAAAAAAAGAGGGAGCTAGGGTGATCCCACCAGTATGCTTCCCTAGGAGAGGGTGACGTTAACGTGTCCAGAATTAATTAGCCCTCTTGGGTAGGCGGGCAGTTGTTGCTTTGCCCCTATATATTTGTTCATCCGTCTCTCATGTGGCGAATTTGCCATTTTGAAAAGGCTGCCTCTTCTGCAGAGCCTGGTGCTTTGTGCTAGTCCTTCTGCTTCCCTATTTCAGAAAATTTTGCTCAGATCCTTATTCCCCCATACTTTACCGTAGCCATGGCTACTGCATCGACATTTGATAATCGAGTGGAGGGTAATCTCTCCTGCATTCCACATTCAGTTGGCGCCAACGGCTCGCCTCCGACATAAGGTTAGCGAGGCTTAGGATGCCTTGCCTCGAGGAGAGCTATCACACCGGGGAAACCTCCTAATGTTCCGGGTCATCGGGAGCATGCATCGAGGATCATTACATCAGTGGGGGAGGAAAACCTCAAGATGATCAGAAAATATTGCGGATGGGGGGAAGGCGTGATATTGATAGTACCTTTCCCCGAAGAGAGCGTTATGACATATGTTGAGGGATTTTTGAGCGTATATACTCATGTTTTCACGTCGGGTTCCCCCGACCAGGTTGTGCTCGATTTTTGTCGAAAATATCAAGTAACACTGGTGCAGGTTCATCCCTCCCTTTGGAGAATAGGGCAGGCGATGAGATATTTTGCTGACAAGACCGGGATAGAGTTTACCCTCATCCATCTTGTGAGATTGTATCGGCCATTGTGCTACCGGGGCCTGATTGCTCTTCAGCGTCGATCCACTCAAGCTCCTGTAGTTGGTAATGAGGAGGGCGAAGACCGAGAATGGATGAATCAATTTGTTTGGATCCGAACAACCGACGTCATTCCTGGAGAATTTTTGCCATTTCCTGAGAAATGGAACTTTACATGTAAGTACCTCATATGAACTGTCTTCGTTTCGACTGGAGGCTGGCTTCGTAATGATATCTTTCTGTTTTTTATTTGTAGCAACTCATTGGTCGCCTAGCAAGGTCCCTGATTTAGTCGAGTGGTCTCGTAAGCTGGCAGCTTGCTCGATTTATGATAGGCGCCGGTGGAGAGATTTGTCCAAAGGGAGATGGGAGGCGAAGCATCATGGTAGGTGCCCGGCGCTCTGCCTCCTAAAAATGGCACTTTTCTTGCCGGTTTATTTAATTTAACTGTCGCAGGTACCGGTGGTCCTTTCGAAGTGAGGTCGTGTCCCCCGGGGGAAGAGAAGAGATTGTTGGCCTCGGGATCAAGGAGTGTTGATAAAAGGAAATATATTCTGGGGTGTGAAAAGGCTTGCAGTGAGGTGACTCCCTCTCAGCGGTTAAGGAGAAGCAATTCGGTCGATCGACAACCTTCTGGAAGTGGTACACCATTGGATGTTGCTTCGGTCTTCGGCGAGGCTTAGTGTTTTGGCCTCAGGTAAGTTTTGACTGCTGTAAGATTGTTCCGGCCCTGCGATTTTCCTTTTCCCCTTTTTTTATTTATCTGGCTTTCTTTCATAGGCCTTCGACAGGCTTAAATTCGAACTGCTTCGTTGCGAGGCCCCGTTGCGGGAGGTTCTGGATAGGGAGAAATCTCTCAAGCCTTTTTGTGCGGCAAAGGAAAGCGAGCTCATTTCCTTATGGCATGAGGTGGACCAGAACCGGATCCGTGAGACCTGCCTGGAGAAATAGGTACCCTGTATTTCATGCTGGCTTGCACTCCCTTTCTATCTTAGCCTCTTGATGTTTTGATGTTTCAGTTGAAGGATAAGGAGGAGGAGCTGGGATAACTCTGGGGCGAGGTTGGCCAAGTCAAATGCAAATTCATCGAGCTGCAAGTGCATGTGAGTGCTCATTTTGTGGCCAAAGAGAGGGCTCAGGCCGAGGTTTTCACTCTTGAGGTGCAAATCCAGACTATTCGTACGAACGATTCTACTCGGGCGAAAATGATCACAAGGCTTTCGTCCGAGCTTTCGAAGGCAAAAACCGAGGTGGTGAATGTCCGGGCCGAGGTTGTGATGAGTAATACCAGGCGGGACAGAAAGTGGTGGCCTATTCGAGGAGCGCTGCCATTGCTAAAGCTGAGCTGAAGAGGGCCCTTGACCGTGCAATATCAAGGAGTATGTGAGGTGCAGATCCTGGAGGGAAATCCTTGAGGAGATTCATGCCAGGGGATTCGATCTCTCGGGGGAGATCTAGCAAGCCAAAGGGGAGGAGTATGATGCCAAGTTCCTTCTGTCCGATGCTGAAGACGGTGAGGAGGGGGCCACCGGGCCGTAGTTGTCTAAGGGGAACATTTTTTCCCCGCCTTCTTCTATGTGTATATAGCTTTCATAATATGTCGTTGATTGAGATTGTGCTTCACCGCCAGTATGTAAAAATAAGAGGGGGAACCCCGCAATTTGTATCTTCTGTACTCTTGTTCGTCAAGATCTCAATCGGGTCGATTCGACCTTTGGATTGGTTGAAATTTCCGAACCTGTATTATGGCCCTGATGTTTGTTAGGCCGGCGACATCAACTTTTATTTTTTGCCCTTGGGCGTACGCATTTTAACCATTTTTGGGTTTAGTCTCCGAGTCGGGCTCCGACTCGAGCTCAATTCACCCTCAAGTTTTACGTCTGCATGGGCTAGTGACAATGGCTCTTACGCCTTGGGTCAGAGCGACCTTTTATGTATGTGGCCCTGAGGCTTGTGAGCTGGCGACGATGGCACTTATGTTGTGTCCTTAGGCATGTGTAGTTAACTATTTTGGATCCGGTTTCCGAATTGGGTTACGACTCGAGCTCATTTTAATCCTCAAGTTTTCAATTTTCAATTTTCAAGCTGGCGGCAGTGGCTCTTACGCTGTTGGTCGTTGCGACCTTTTAGTGTGCGACCCTTAGGCTCTTTTGGATGGCGACAATGGCTCTTATGCTTTTGCCCGTGGGCATATTGTAGGCTTTGTTTTCCTCTCGTTAAGGTCTTTTTGAAATAATTTTGCCTGACCCGGCGTCGGTTTAGGAAGAACCTCTATTTTAAGTCGCTAGCGGCTATATTCGAGCACCTCGGAAGGTTTAGCTCGTAGGCTGAGTAGCTCGAAGCCTTTTGATTCGGAGTTATCATGGTCAAAACTCGTTTGCCTGTTGAGAGTAGCCTGTTTTAACCGGTTCTTTTCGAAGTAGATTCAAAGTAATGACCTGTGATTTTGTTAGCGACGGTCGGGCGTCCCCGAGTCGCGTTAATTTGGCTGGTGCAACCGTTTTGACCGTAGTCATATGTGTTTGGTCAGAGCCATTTTTGATCTCGAGTGATAGTTTAGGCGTCTACATCGAGGGTATTCCCTTTTGGGAGTTTTACAAATACGACATATAGTCTAAACTTCGAGATTGAGTTTTATGCCTGTAGTAAGGTCTTACAAAATTTTCATGCCTGTTGAGGTCTTACAGTTTGTCATGCCTGCTGAGGTCTTACAGTTTGTCATGCCTGTTGAGGTCTTACATTTTTTCTTGCTATGTAAAATAGATTGGCTAGACCGAGTCTGCCCGCTCGGGGTTTTACGACCTTGGGTTTTCCAGTGTATGGCGATTGACGACAGTCTCCGAGTCATCGAGTTTGCTTAGGCTCTAAGGCCGTTATTCGTGAGATAGGAATTGCCTCGTTGGGGCATTATGAGCCCAGAGTTCCGACCCTGAGATCGTGCGGGTGCCAAATTGTTGACGCTAAGTCTCCGAGTATTTTGGGACATATTCGGTGGAGGGAACCCTGTCGTGACCATGCTAAACTTTCTTATAGAGAACGAGACGCTTTTGGTGAAAGATATTCTTTGATTGCTTGTCGTGAATACATGCCGTTGGGTTGCCATAAGCTCGGCTCATGCAGGCACGGTTCGTTCGACCGTTTGGCCCAGTACATCATTTCCTATTGGAACCTCATTTGTTATTTCCCGGGACGAGGCTAATAGCAAAGAGAGTCTAGTAGGCTTATTGAATCCTTCTCGGGAAGTGTGTGGATGTTGCCTTGTTAAAAACCTTGCCGGTAAAAACCTGTTTCTGGATAAAAAACCGATCAAAGGAAAAGTGTGCAATGGACGCTTTGAAACCTCAGGGTCCTCGAGCCGGAGCGGCGTCCCGATTGCCTTGGTCGCTGGCCTGCGCAAGAGTTATCGTTAAGTAAAATATAGAAAGAGGGAGAGGTGATTATACCTTAGTGGCGATGGCACTTTTGAGTTCTGGCATTCGTTTGGAGGTTGCTATGTGGTCCTCTATTTGAATACGTTTGGGGCGAGCATCAAAAATCGTGTGGACAACGTGTTGGGGCTCGTCTACTTTGTTCTTTTTGGCTGTTTCTCTTTCTCGGGGCTGGTTTTTAGCCTGGTTGCTGAGAAATTCCCGAAGGTGCCCATTATCGAGCAGTCGGGCCACTTCCTCTAGGAGCTGCCTGCAATCCTCGGTTCGGTGCCCGTATGAGTTATGAAACTCGCAAATCAGGTTGTAGTTCCTTTGGGAAGGATATGAGTGTACAGGTCTGGGCCATCTGGCATCCCTGATTTTGCTAATGGCGAACACGATGTTCGATACATTGACGTTGAAGTTGTACTTTGATAGGCGAGGCGCCCCGTTGGCCCCGTTAAAGCCACCTCTATTGAGGGGTCCCCGATGGTTTTGTCCTCAGTGTACCAATCGGTCGTTGCGAGGCGGATTGCGTTTCGGAGAGTGTCTCCTATCATCAGGGTACGACTGGTATCTCTCTTTATTTGAACTTTACTCCTTCGCTAAGAGTCTACTCGGGTATACTAAGCCCGAAAGGGCTCCCACCTGGTCGTCCTCGACCTTGATCTTTGACTGGTATCGGTTGTGGACGTCCGACCATGTTACGGCGGGATACTCGATCAGATTCTCTTTCAGCTTCCTTGAGGCCACCGAGCTTCGTTCATTCAGGCCTTGAGTGAAGGCCTGCACTACCTAGTCATCGGAGACCAGGGGTAGCTCCACTCGTTCTGTATGGAAACGAGACACGAATTCTCGTAGCATTTCGTTCTCCCTCTGCTTAATCTTGAATATGTCAGACTTCCTTGATGCTACCTTGATGGCACCATCGTGCGCCCTTACAAAGGAGTCTTCTAGCATGGCGAATGAATCTATGGAGTTGGGAGCTAGGTTGTTGTACTAAATCATGGCCACCTTCGAGAGCGTTTCTCCAAATATCTTCAGTATGACGGACTCGATCTCATCATTTTTTATGTCGTTGCCTTTCACGCGCACGTATAGGTAGTGACGTGTTCGTTAGGATCCAAGGTCCCGTTTTATTTTGGGAGTTCTGGCATTCTGAACTTCTTTGGAATGGGTTTTGGAGCCGCCTCCTCTGGGAATGACCATTGCACGAACTTCCTAGAATCTACACCTTTTAGGACATGGGGCACGCCCGGGATTTCGTCGACTCTGAAGTTATAAGTTTCGACCTTTTTATCGTTGGTTGCTATCATTTTCTCACCTGACTCGATCCTTTTGGTGAGGTCCTCCGGCATTTTCATGATGGCAGGATCGGCTACTGACCCGTCATTGCTTGACCTCTCCGGTACCCATTCGGTTGGGGGAGCAGTTTCCGGTGCTACTGTGCTAGGAGTCTCGGGTGGCTTTGCAATTGAGCGATAGCCAACTGTTGTGCCTGCAACATTTCAAAAATATCATGAAGGCTAACTTCATGTGCTTCCCGAGCCGGGGTCTTTTGGGCTTCCTATTGGTCGCCATGCTGTATGCTTCTGTCAGTGTGTGAGGTTTCATCGACCTACTACGCGTCTTGCAAACCCACGTCCGCTGGAATCGGTCCAGGTGCGTCATCGGGGTTCTGCGATGGCGCGCCAATGACTGGAACAACCACACTATTTTTGCCATGATTTTCGAGGTAGTCGTTCTCAACCCTGTTTACCGAGCCAGACATTTCGACCTGAAATCAAGAGATCTTGGTTAGGAAAAAGTGTGAAAGATAACTTGTGTTTGTGCAATGAAACCAGCAAGAAAATAATCACTATTATTTTTAGCCCCACGGTGGGCGCCAAACTGTTTATCGTGAAAATGGTAACAACAATTAAATTTGTAAATGGGATTCTAAAAATATGTGATCTATTTTTATGCTAGTTGTTAGAGCAGTTGATGCTAGGAGTATGGAGTTTAACGATGAAATACAAGCTAAAATGAGACAGTAATCAAATCGAGGGACTTACTACCCGACCTCTGAACTGGTCGATGGAGGGCCTCGGGGTCGATATCCGGCTCGAGTTTGAGCTATCGAGGGTAGTCGGGAATGGGGTAACAGTTAGAATATAATTAACAGAGACTCTTTATGACCAATACCAAGCAATAAATGAAGAACAAGTATGAAAGCAGTAAATGCTAAGAGTGGCCTCGAGCGAGTAAGAGCGAGTAAGTTAGAGAGAAGAAAGTGAGAGGGATATTATTGATCTTGTGTGGAATAGTAGGAGCAATAGTATCCCCTTACAAAGTGGTGTGGATCCCTTTTATATAGGAGAGGGAATACAATATATTATAGAATGCATTAAATGTAAAGACACGGGGATGGGATAGCTAGGCACGATACTAGACTTTGTTGATGCTAGTTGCTCGCCTCGGGAGTTCCCCACCCTCGGAATCTTTGTTGGGTCATGGGCAAACCTCATGAGAGGGAGCTTGACTGTAGCCCTGCAGCCTCGAGATACAGATATGACTCCCCAAACTCACCTTAGTGACGAGAAACCGGTCCCTCCGATTTCACCGTATACAGTTAATAAATACAATTACAAGCAGATCTAAGAAAGTCCTGAACAAACGGTTCATCAAATCCATGAATACTTTTGGGGCATTGGTTAGACCGAACGATATAACCCGAAACTCAAAGTGCCTATATCTAGTCCTGAATGTTTTCTTCAGAATATCTTCATCCTTAACCCTTACCTGATGGTACCCGGACTACAAGTCTATCTTTGAAAATCACTTGGCACCTTGTAACTGATCGAATAAATCATTAATTCTTGGGAGAAAGTACTTATTCTTGATTGTCACCTTATTTAGTTGCCTATAATTAATACACATTCGTAAGGAACCATCTTTCTTCTTCACAAACCAGGTGCTCCCCACGGTGAAGTACTAGGTCTGATAAAGCCTTTTTCAAGTAAGTCCTTTAGTTGTTCCTTTAACTCTTTCAGCTATGCGGGGGCCAATCTATAAGGAGGAATAGATATTGGGTGAGTATCCGATAGTAGGTCAATAGAAAACTCAATTTCTTGCTCTAGCGGGAGACCCGGAAGTTCATCGGGAAAAACATCGGGAAACTCATTAACCACTGGGATGGACTGAATGGTTTGTGACTCTACTTCCATATCCTGAACCCGAACTAAGTGATAAATACAACCCTTAGTGATCATCTTCCTTTCCTTGAGATAGGAAATAAATCTACGTCTCGGCGATGCCATTTTAACTTTCCACTCCAAAACAGGCTCCCCTGGAAATTGAAATCGGACTATCTTTGATCTACAATCAATGTTGGCATGACAAGAAGCCAACCACTCCATACCCATTATAACGTCAAATTCTACCATATATAATTCGATTAAATATTCTATGGTAGGTCGACTATGAACTATTATTATACAACCCCTATATACCTGCTTAGCTATCATCGAGTCCCCAACAGGTGTAGATACCTCAAAAGTTTAACCAATTCTGGTTTTATTCCAAACTTACTAGCAACTAGCGGAGTAACGTATGATAAGGTGGAACCTGGGTCAATCAGTGTATATACATCATAGGAGGAGACTGATAATATACCTGTAACCACATCAGGCGATGACTCTTGGTCCTGTCTGTCACACCTCCTTTTTCACACCTACACCCCGTAAAGGATGTAGATTCAAGGGAGTTTTTCCAATTAAAGGATAATCGGAACGGGGATTTAGTTATTAATTAATTCAGAGTCGCCACTTGGGAGATTAATGGTGTCCCAAGTCACCGGTTGAATCCCGAACCGAGGAAAAATATAACTCTGTTAACAGTCCGCGAACCAGAAATCCGAGTAAGGAATTCTGTTAACCCGGGAGAAGGTGTTAGGCATTCCCGGGCTCCGTGGTTCTAGCACGGTCGCTTAACTGTTGTATTTGATTTAATCTGGTTTTAATACATGCTTTAGCCTATGGTGCAATTTTTACTTTATAACCGCTTTTATTTAATTATTATTTTTTTAAAAAAAGATTCAACGTCATCCAAAACACGTCTTGAACCACGTCACATAAATGCACCCGCGGTCCACGACACATTTTATTTAACGTTGTTGGGATTTGGATTCGGGTCACATGAATGCACACCCGAGTTTAGGAAGTTAAGCATCACAACTACGTCACGGGAACCGTACCCGTAGCCATGACAATTTATTTAATTAACGCACCTAAAGCAAACTACGAGAGCATGAATATTAACGGCCTAAGCATACTCCTAACGATTAAATCAACTCGGATAAACAAAAAAACCACCTAAACATTAAATTGATGCACACCGAATTCTACTTCCGTGGTCGATATCATATAGAACGGGATTATGATTATTGACAAAATTTCCAAATCAAGGACTACAAAGCAAACATGAAGTTGAAGGATTATATTGGCATTGTCCAGAAAGCACGAAAATGACATGAATCTACTAATTAAGCTAACAGGAATGTCATAACACAATTGTCGCTAAAGGAAGTTTTAAACAAAATATTTCAAGTGAAGGTGCATGAGTTCTAAACTTCTAATGTACTAATTGCTTGTTTTCCACGATACACCTTGACTAATCATGCAATAGTATTCATTGTTTTACACACCCCAGGTTTCCACACTTGAAACTTGTATCCGATATTGCTATACAAATTCTGAATTCAAGCTGAAAAACAAATAAAGCTACTTGTAATTTTTTTTGATAAGGACAGATTAATCAACGTCACCAATGTAGTACCCAACGTCCAAATACACCATAAATGGAGCAAAGGATAGCGAGAGGAACATTTTATCTATTACTTATCCTTCTTTAAGTATCAAATTAAATTTAATGAACTAAGCTTTTATGCCTCACTCTCAACCCAACAAGTCACAACCAAAACAGGGAATGAAGCAGCAACTCAAACTTTCAACAAAAATCAGAACAACACATTAGTAAAATAGACATTGTAACAGAATAACACATTCATAAATGTTGTAACAGCACAAAACGAAAGGAAGAAGTAATCTCACATTGAAACCTTGTAGAAAACGAAATGAATCACTGTTAACCGGACTAAAAGGGAAACCTCGAACGGAACCACGATTCAGACTTCGAAACTCGCTGGAAACGCGACAAAGGTCAACGACGGACATCGCATCGCAACCTCAGATTCACAAACGGACAGCTTGAACAAACCTAAATCGAGGCTACTGTTCCATTGATTTTTAGAATGTCACTCGCCACCTCCCTCTTACTCCCGATCTCCCACTGTTGCTGCCCTCCTTTTGCGCCTGTGTGCGTGTGTTTGATGGGGGTGCTGCTGTTGGCTTTGTGTTTTGGAGCCAGGGGTGAGTCGTGTGGGCTGGTGGTCTGGTTGAGGTGAAGAACAGCGGGGAAAGGGCTGCTGTATGATTTTTCTTCAGAGGATAGGGTGTGAAGAAGATGAAATTAAGGGGTGGGTCGTTTTGTGTTACGCAACGTTGCTGCTTTCTCAAGCTTCTCCCTCCTCTTCGTCCCTTTTCTTATTCTTTTTCTTCTTTTTATAGTGTAGAGTCTAGGTTGTAGGGTTTTAGGTTAAGGGGTATGGGCCTAGGAATTATGGGCTTGACAATTGTGGGCTAGGTCCAAAATTTGGCCTAACGATGGGTTGCTCGAGCCCAAGCTCTATTCTTTTGCCGCGAATGAGATTAAAAATACGCGCCCATTTATTAATTAGTCCTACTATTAAAATAATTTATTAAAACAAAACTAACCGTTAAAATAAATCTATTTTTTCTATTTTCAAACATTATATTAAAAATAAAAATACGATACTATTTTTATATTTTTCTTTTGGATTAAAAATGACTACAAATATTAATGAAATTATTATTATATTATTATATTTTATTTTTTTGTTGTAATTTTTGTTTTCTTGTACTAAAATAAAGTGAAAGAGTCAAAATTACTTAAAATATCTATATTATGCCTAAATTAAATATTTTACTCTAATATATGAAAGATCTTGGGGAGGGTCAAAAATCACATGTCTACAGCTGCCCCTCTTTGACTGAAAACGTACAGAGTTTTCAGACAAAGACTGACTAGACAGATTTCTGACCCGACCCTTATTTGGAGAGACTAAGACTAAGAGAAAAGGGGGATGTGACCGAGCTCTGGCATTTGAGCTGCCTACATATCCTTAGCTATAAAGGAATCAGGCCACGTGTAGTTTAGAGATGAGTGAGATAAAAATCAAAATCAAAAGATGAAACAGACTAGCTAAGCCTATCGACCATGAGCTACAAGATTCCTATCTATAAGTCTTCTGAAGCTTGATCTTGAGTTTTGAATGGTTCTTCATACAGACTTTAGATTTGAACCTTGACACTTGTTAGCTGCAGGTGCTAGCTCGTTCTTCTACAACTTCTGGGTCAGGACCGGACATGTAGTGCTTGTGACCTCGGCCATGTCTTGAGCATCTCACATCCTTCATCAACTTCTGAATTGCTTTCTGAATTGAATTCCCTTTTTTCCAGGTGGGCGCCTGATTGCTGAACTTGAAATTGAATGTATTCCTCTGTTATCCAGGCGGGCTCCTGATTTCCGAAACTTGAATTGTATGTCTCTATTCTCCAGGCGGACTCCTGACTTCTGAAATTTGAAATGTATTCCTCTATTATCCAGGCGAGTTCCTGATTTCCGAAATTTGAACTGTATATCTCTGTTCTTTAGGCGGGTTCCTGACTTCAAAAAAGACAAAGAAATAGATTGAGAACTAAAAATTTAAATTGTATCACCTCTGTTCTTCAGGCGGGCTCCTGATTGCTGAACTTGAATTGTATGTCTCTGTTCTCCAGGCGGACTCCTGACTTCCGAAACTTGAAATGGAATGTATCACCTCTGTTATTCAGGCGGGCTCCTGAATACTGAACTTGAACTGAATGTATTCCTTTGTTATCCAGGCGGGCTCCTAATTTCCGAAACTTGAATTGTATGTCTCTATTCTCCAGGTGGACTCCTGACTTCTCTGTTCTTCAGGCGGGCTCCTGATTGCTGAAACTTGAATTGTATGTCTCTGTTCTCCAGGCGGACTCCTGTCTTCCGAAACGTGAAATTGAATGTATCACCTCTGTTATTCAGGCGGACTCCTGACTACTGAACTTGAACTGAATGTATTCCTCTGTTATCCAGGCGGGCTCCTGACTACATAAAAATAAACGAACCAAGAAAACTTTCTGCCCCAGTTTGGAAACTGGGTACATGTTACTTGATATTAATAAGAATTTGCTTAAAACTTGACTTGAAATACCTCTATTATACAGGCGGGCTCCTGACTTCCGAAACTTGAATTGTATGCCTCTGTTCTTCAGGCGGGCTCTTGACTTCAAAAGACAAAAGGTCTATTGAAAACTAAAATTTGAATTATATCACCTCTGTTCTTCAGGCGGGCTCCTGATTGTTGAATTTGAAATTGAATGTATTCCTCTATTATCCAGGCGGGTTCCTGACTTCACAAAAATAGACAAAACAAAGAAAACTTTCTGCCCCAGTTTGGAAACTGGGTGTTTGTTACCACATACTAATAAGAACTAAAGCTTGAATTGTGATAAGACTGAAATGCAACTTTTAAAAATTTAGAGACCGCAATGTATCTTAAAATTTAAACTTTATCTTAGGTGAAAAATTCATCAGACTAAGATTCTCATCTTAGGAGAAAGGTTCAACGGACTAAGATTTATCTTTATCTTAGGTGAAAAATTCATCAGACTAAGATTTTCATCTTAGGAGAAAGGTTCAACAGACTAAGATTTCTTTATCTTTATCTTAGGTGAAAAATTCATCAGACTAAGATTTTCATCTTAGGAGAAAGATTCAACAGACTAAGATTGTGACTCTAGGTGATAATTCGTCAGACTAGGTCCATTTTTGAGTGATCCCGACTTTCTTAATTTTCCAAATTCCTTTCTTTTCAAATTCTGCCTTCCTTTCTTGTTCCCAAATTATGCCTTCCTTTCTTTTCTTTTTTTTTCGACTTCTGCCTTCCCCTTCTTTAAATTATGCCTTCCTTTCTTTCTCCTCAAATTCTGCCTTCATCTTTTCCCAAATTATGCATTCCTTTCGTTTTTCCAACTTCTGCCTTTATCTTAGGTGAAAGATTCATCGGACTAAGATTTTTATCTTAGGTGAAAAATTCGACAGACTAAGATTTATTTATCTTAGGTGAAAGATTCAACAGACTAAGATTTCTTTATCTTAGGTGAAAGATTCAATAGACTAAGATTTCTTTAACCATTTTCCTTCAAAATTTGTTTTATCTACCCACTAACTTGAATTATCTTCTTTCAGAACTGCTTCCCTAAAAACTGGTGTTGTCCTCCTTCAAAAAACCACTTCCCTAAAAACTAGTGTTTCATTCCTCCAAAAATTACTTTTCTTATAACTGGTGTTTCTTTCCTGAAAACTACTTCCCTCTCTTTTTCTCTTTTTTTTTTAAAACACTTGTATTGACCTTCATGTTCTTCAGATGGGTACCCGAAAAAAAATTCAACACGACAGAAAATTTTCTGCCCCAGTTTGATAATCTTCCTGTAGCATATCTTTCTGCCATCAATATCATTTCCATGCCCCTGTTTCAAATCAAAGAAAATTCTGTCAGTTTAAAAATGCGATGGTTGGTTGTGGTATTCCCGCTGGGATGGCTTTCCTTTTCTCCTTTCCATGCTTTGCGTTCTCCGACCATCTTTGAAACTTGGCTGATAACTTCCGCCCTTCTTGACGACTATCTCTCAATTATCACCTTTAGTCTTCTTATCTGACCCCATATGTTTTGTGACAACTTATTCTTCTTGAAGGTCTTGCATGTTTACTGACTAACCGCTTTCCCCGTCATCTGTGTCACTGAAATACCCTTTTTCCCCGTTCAATCCCAATACCCTCTATCTGTTGCATTATTCCTGAACCAACATCTACCAAACTTTGTGTTTCATAAGGATCCCAAAGTATGTTGATTATCACCAGCTCAGTGCTCTTGTCATTTTTCCTGACCTGTGACCCCATTTTGTGCAATTGGAAAGCTGGTGGAAAATTTTGAAGTCATTCCTCACTTGTTACGACCAAAAGACTCAGAAAGGGGAAATAAACAAAACAAAAGGAATAGAGTAAAAAACAATAGAAAGAGATGATTCCTAACAAGAAAATTACATAGTAGAAACCTATCGGATGTGGATACCGACTCTAATGACCTTGACATGCACCTGCTACCTATTCTGTTAAGCAAACCTGATGGTCAGCTCTTGTTGTTCCTTTTTGTCGTGAAACTGGGCTTCATTGCTCCGCTTATCCAATTTGATTTGCATTCCTTATTCGGCTTGTAGTGACCCAAAGGGTTTTTACCATCAAACCTCTCTCATTTCGTTCTTTCTCTCAACTTACTGTCGCCTCAAGGTGCCCGTGAAGGTTTTCACCAATAAGACTCTCTCATTTTTATTTCTCTCAGCTTTCATCACCTTGCGCTACCCATGAGGATTTTCATCAATAAGATTCTCTCATTTTCATTTTCCTTGTTTGGACTGGAGTGTTGCCCCTGACATGAATTACTTTACCTGCTTGACTTGGCATTTCTCAAAGACTGATTAGAAGGTTTTTCTTTGGACCGTAATGTAGGCTTTTGGATGGGTTAGAAAGAAAGGGGATAAAAGGCTCAAAACAATTTCAAAATGGGTTAAATTTACAACTTTCGGAATCCGACTTCTCACAACAACCACAATTTCTGCCCCAGTTTCTTGCTTGGGTACTTTTGGATTTTTGTTTTGGTATGACTGAACCTCAGAGAGGCTGCCTACGTATCCTTTTGGGATCAAGTCAATCGTAGTTCACGTCACAGAGACTATGTTGTTGTGATTTTCTTTCTCTTCTTTTCTTTCTATTGTGTTTTTTTGCTTTTTCCTTTCTTTTCTTCATTTTTCTTTTTCTTTCTTTTCTTTCTTCTTTTTTTTCTTTTCTTTTCTTTCTTTTCCTTTCTTTCTTTCTTTCTCCTTTTCTCTCCTACCTTTTCCTTCTTCTTTTCCTTCCCTTCCTTTCTTTTTCTTTTTTTTCCATTTGCTTATCTCCGGCACTTACGTTTCTTTGATTGTGCTGTTGATTCTGAAAGAGAGGTATGAAAGAATACCAATAAGGCTCAAAGAGGGTGACAAAAGGGTAAAGTGTTTAGATAGCAAAAAAAAACGCCTTCGTCATTTCAAACTTCAAAATATGCCAAATACAAACAAGTACAATCAGAATAAAGGACCCATACACATCATCTCTTAACCGCATCGGAATTGACGGCCATTTCACACATTTTTCTTCTACATCTGTCAGATATAATGTGCCATTCGACAACACTCTTACTCTTATTACTACGACCAGCCCCCTGTCAATTTGCCCAACTTGCTTTTACGGGGATTTTTATGTTTTACTTGCCCCAGTTTCACATGGTTCGGGCGTCAAACAATCTCAAAATGTCCCAATCTGTTCTCATTTCCTCAAGTGTCCTTATCGTTTTCAAAATGGTCTCATTGCTTCGCAACTTTTGAAGATCAGACTGAGAATTATGCGTGCATGTCATGTCACTAGAACCGACAAAAGGCAAAACAAAAAGATAGAAAAGAACTAAACAAAGAAAATGATTGGGAATAACAACAGATCGGAATTTGCATTAGACAAACGATGAAACAGTTCGAATAATAAGACAAAACAGAACAAACTGGATTGCAACCCTAGAATGAACTGAAACAAACCTAGACAACCCTAGACAAACCACTACGACTAAACAAGCTAGACAAAAATGAAAGGATAGGAGGGTTTGAATACAAGACAATATTCGGATTACAACCCTGCAAATAATCCGGACAACAGAAATGACAGCCAAATGGACCACCAAAGCTCCTCCCCAGCTGACTTAGGAATGGAGCGTCTTTCCAATTACAAGCACGACATCTTAGCCACTAAACTTCGCATCCATATTGCCATGACCACTATCTGCTTCAGTATTTTCAACTTCAGTCAACAAGTTCCCAAGAGTATTCTCATACCCCATGTCACCGGGCATCATCCTCACCAAGTGTGCCTCCTCATGTAAGGGATGCAGCGTGATATTCTGGGTGCCACTATCTTGAATCAAATTTTACTAGATCATCCTTTCTATTTCTCTTTTCAAATCCCGACAATTTTCCACATTGTGCCCCAGAGCATTGGATTGGTATTCACACCTTTTAGATGAGTCAAAGCTTCTCGCACGTCGGTCCACCTGATTTGGAGGAATGGGTGCAATCATGTCACGTTGTTTTAACTTCTCAAATAAGCTTGCATAGGACTCTCCTATTGGTGTAAAACTATCTTTCAACTTTTGTTCCCTTCTATACCCCTGGCTTGGATGTGGGTTACAAGGTAATTGAAAATTTTGCGGAGGCTGGTGGAGATTTTGTGATACTCGAGCTCGCTTTCTTGGGTGATTTGGTAGCGGGTGTGAGGTATTCGGAGGTGGATAGTAATGCTTAGGGGGGTCATGGAAAACCCGATGAGGCTGCACATACCTTCGAGATGTTCTCCTAGGACCTCTTCTCGACCCTGATATCACTATGATTTCTTCATCCCCCTCATTCGTGTTACCAGATTCAATTTGGACAGCTTGAGCTGCAGCTTTGAGGGCTGTTTGACTTATAATTCTTCCTGTCTTAAGACCGTTATCCACCATTTCTCCCATTTTGATTGCTTCCGGGAAGGATTTACCCACTACGGACGTCATGTATTGAAAATAATCTGACTCTTGAGCCTGTAGAAAGACAGTGATTAACTCGTGGTCATCCATGGGTGGCTTAGCTCTAGCTGCCTGCTCTCTCCATTTGATGGCATATTCCCTGAAACTTTCAGTTGGTTTCTTTTTCAGGTTAGAAAGGGAAATGCGGTATGGGGCGATGTCGATGTTGTATTGAAACTGTTTGACAAAAGCTCGTGCCATGTCATCCCAGACGTACCAGCAAGATGTGTCTTGATCAAAAAACCATTCAGATGCTACATCCGTGAGGCTTTCCCCAAAATAAGCTATAAGCAATTCTTCATTTCTTCCCACGCCTCTCAATTGGTCGCAATACCTTTTCAGGTGGGTTATGGGGGTCTCCATGTCCATTGTACTTTTCAAATTTTGGAACCTTGAAACCAGGCGGCAAGTGGACATCGGGGAACATGCATAGATCTCTGAAGGCAACGCTCTTTTGACCTGCCATTGCTTGCGTGTTTTTCAACCGTTGTTCTAATATTTTCACTCTTTGGGTTATTTCTTCCTGTACTCTCTTTCGGGCAGGCTTCTCGATGTTTACAGGAAGCTCAAACGAGTACGAGTGGTACTCGGGAGAGTGGTATTGTTCTTGCTGTGTAGCAAATTGTGACTCGTGACAAGGCTGTCCTTGGCCATTTGCCCAGGCTTGACGCATTTTGGTCATTTGTTGTTTCAGTGTTCTATTTTCCTCAACCACAAACCCTCTGACCCTGAGTCTCTTGAGCACTCGTAACAGCTTCGATGTCAGTTATCATTTTCCTTGGATCTTGTGTTTCCAGCTTACTATAACCGACCACCTCAACTTTCTTCACAATTCAAAACAAAACATGTTAGAATGGATTGGGTCAGTCCTCATTATTCACAACATCTTTTCCCATTTTTTTCAATTCTTCTTTTCCATTTTTCATTTTCATTTTTCATTTTTTTTTTGGTTGCGGTCGAATCTTATGGGGATTTCCTACGTATCATGACCCCGCATGAATCAGACCGTGCGTAGTTCTTGCAAATAAAAGGTAAACGACAATAAAAAATATTTTTTTTTGGAATTTTCCATTTTTATAATAACGACAAAACTGACCAACTTAACGATGCAATACAGACTCGAAAATCAAACGACCCATATACTCTAATCAAAAGAAATACAACCCAAAAACAAAATGACAGATTCCTTCCCCTATATGCCAACTCCGACCCAAAAATCCGAACGGTATTCACTTGACCACTGACTCTTTTCTTGTTTTCTCAAAATTTAAAATAAATGACCTGGTATTGCAAATACGGCCTTCCTGCGCCTCGGGACAAAGATTTTAAGGCTGTGAGGGTCAAAAATCAAAATACGACCAAAGGTGGCTGTTTATGCAAAGTCAGCCTTCCGGCGCCCCGTTTGGTAACATTTGGCTATTTTTTGACAAAACGGCATCACCTGGTTTATTTATGACAAAAATTAAATTTTTGATATTTTTCGGTTATTTTTGCAAAGTGGAGGTTGGACCCGATGAGGGTTGCCTACGTATCTCACGCCCTGTGAGAATCAAATCATGCGTAGTTCGGGCAAATTAACCGAACTATTTTAAAACATGACTCTTTTTCCATTTTTATTTTTGGCATTTCATAAGCGAATAAAACTATTTTTTGAAACAAGACTATTTTTTTTCTTTTCAACAAATAATAAAACAACCTACTTTCCAAACTAAAAATAAAAGACTCTTTTTCTATTTTTTTTCTTTGCTTTTTTTTTTAGTAAAACAAAATAAAACATTTTCCCCTTTTTTTCTCAAAATTTCGGCAGAGTTTCGCCAGTAATTGGTCATTGATTTTTTATTTCTAAAATAATCAATTAACTCCCTAACTGATATTTCTTTTTTTTTTCTTTTTTTTTCTTTTTTTCCTCAATTTTCCAACATTTTCGAGATTCAGAAACCGGTCAACATGCAGGTTCGGAACAAATAAATGTACAGAGCAAGTAGGATGCATCAGGATGGTCTTTTCATTTCAGGTTGCTGGTCCTAGACGGACCCAACCCCTGTGTTGAGTCCCCTAAGTCAAATGCAACGTGATGCAAATAAGCGTTCCTACTAGGGATCCGGCATGAAGTCACGTTATTCTATGTTCAAAACCTGGGTCGGTGTTTTAGACTGTGTACCCGAGCGGACAACTCGAGTCGAGGAGGGGGCAACTTACCGGGAACCAAAAGGCCATCCGGCTTCGTAACTTGTCCGACCTCTTTCTTATTTCAAGGTATGACACTAACAGAATAGGGAGTCTCAACCAGTAAGCACATCCCCGGAGGTGAAGAGAGAAGGGTGTCGACACAATTTATATACAGTTCATATAATATCAAAGCGGTAACATTTAGCACATTCAGCACAAAACATGTAGGAAAATCAGATACAATCAAATACAACAATTTATATAAGCTCGAATTCTGAACCCTGAACAACACGTTCTGGGTTAAAATCCCCAGCAGAGTCGGCATAGCTGTCACACCTCCTTTTTCACACCTACACCCCGTAAAGGATGTAGATTCAAGGGAGTTTTTCCAATTAAAGGACAATCGGAACGGGATTTAGTTATTAATTAATTCAGAGTCGCCACTTGGGAGATTAATGGCCAAGTCACCGGTTGAATCCCGAACCGAGGAAAAATATGACTCTGTTAACAGTCCGCGAACCAGAAATCCGAGTAAGGAATTCTGTTAACCCGGGAGAAGGTGTTAGGCATTCCCGGGCTCCGTGGTTCTAGCACGGTCGCTTAACTGTTGTATTTGATTTTATCTGGTTTTAATACATGCTTTAGCCTATGGTGCAATTTTAACTTTATAAACACTTTTATTTAATTATTTTTTTTAAAAAAAAGATTCAACGTCATCCAAAACACCTCTTGAACCACGTCACATAAATGCACCCGCGGTCCACGACACATTTTATTTAACGTTGTTGGGATTTGGATTCGGGTCACATGAATGCACACCCGAGTTTAGGAAGTTAAGCATCACAACTACGTCACGGGAACCGTACCCGTAGCCATGACAATTTATTTAATTAACGCACCTAAAGCAAACTACGAGAGCATGAATATTAACGGCCTAAGCATACTCCTAACGATTAAATCAACTCGGATAAACAAAAAAACCACCTTAACATTAAATTGATGCACACCGAATTCTACTTCCGTGGTCGATATCATATAGAACGGGATTATGATTATTGACAAAATTTCCAAATCAAGGACTACAAAGCAAACATGAAGTTGAAGGATTATATTGGCATTGTCCAGAAAGCATGAAAATGACATGAATCTACTAATTAAGCTAACAGGAATGTCATAACACAATTGTCGCTAAAGGAAGTTTTAAACAAAATATTTCAAGTGAAGGTGCATGAGTTCTAAACTTCTAATGTACTAATTGCTTGTTTTCCACGATACACCTTGACTAATCATGCAATAGTATTCATTGTTTTACCCACCCCATGTTTCCACACTTGAAACTTGTATCCGATATTGCTATACAAATTCTGAATTCAAGCTGAAAAACAAATAAAGCTACTTGTAATTTTTTTTGATAAGGACAGATTAATCAACGTCACCAATGTAGTACCCAACGTCCAAATACACCATAAATGGAGCAAAGGATAGCGAGAGGAACATTTTATCTATTACTTATCCTTCTTTAAGTATCAAATTAAATTTAATGAACTAAGCTTTTATGCCTCACTCTCAACCCAACAAGTCACAACCAAAACAGGGAATGAAGCAGCAACTCAAACTTTCAACAAAAATCAGAACAACACATTAGTAAAATAGACATTGTAACAGAATAACACATTCATAAATGTTGTAACAGCACAAAACGAAAGGGAAGAAGTAATCTCACATTGAAACCTTGTAGAAAACGGAATGAATCATTGTTAACCGGACCAAAAGGGAAACCTCGAACGGAACCACGATTCAGACTTCGAAACTCGCTGGAAACGCGACAAAGTTCAACGACGGACCTCGCATCGCAACCTCAGATTCACAAACGGACAGCTTGAACAAACCTAAATCGAGGCTACTGTTCCATTGATTTTTAGAATGTCACTCGCCACCTCCCTCTTACTCCCGATCCCCACTGTTGCTGCCCTCCTTTTGCGCCTGTGTGCGTGTGTTTGATGGGGGTGCTGCTGTTGGCTTTGTGTTTTGGAGCCAGGGGTGAGTCATGTGGGCTGGTGGTCTGATTGAGGTGAAGAACAGCGGGGAAGGGGCTGCTGTATGATTTTTCTTCAGAGGATAGGGTGTGAAGAAGATGAAATTAAGGGGTGGGTCGTTTTGTGTTGCGCAGCTTTGCTGCTTTCTCCAGCTTCTCCCTCCTTTTCGTCCCTTTTCTTATTCTTTTTCTTCTTTTTATAGTGTAGAGTCTAGGTTGTAGGGTTTTAGGTTAAGGGGTATGGGTCTAGGAATTATGGGCTTGATAATTGTGGGCTAGGTCCAAAATTAGGCCTAACGATGGGTTGCTCGAGCCCAAGCTCTATTCTTTTGCCGCGAATGAGATTAAAAATATGCGCCCATTTATTAATTAGTCCTACTATTAAAATAATTTATTAAAACAAAACTAACCGTTAAAATAAATCTATTTTTTGTATTTTCAAACATTATATTAAAAATAAAAATACGATACTATTTTTATATTTTTCTTTTGGATTAAAAATGACTACAAATATTAATGAACTTATTATTATATTATTATATTTTATTTTTTTGTTGTAATTTTTGTTTTCTTGTACTAATATAAAGTGAAAGAGTCAAAATTACTTAAAATATCTATATTATGCCTAAATTAAATATTTTACTCTAATATATGAAAGATCTTGGGGAGGGTCAAAAATCACATGTCTACACTGTCGTCCTACCAATGCATAAATGCAGTTCTGAGGGCTGCTCGAGCTAGATGCTCCACCTCTGCGTCTACCACGATTCATTGGTGCCTGGGGACCTTGCCCAGGGGGGCATACTGATGATGGTGAACCAACTACAGATCCTGCTGGCTGAGCTATGCTTGTATCACCTCTCATCGGATAATCCCTCGTAATGTGGCCTAAATAACCACAAGTATAACAAATACCTAATCCCATACGGCACTGCCCGGTATACTGCTTACCACATTGAGTACATCGTGGCAAGGGCGACCTCATCTGATTTGACTCACCCCTATACTGAGAACCTGAAGCCTTGAAATTCTGACCAGACCCTGAATATGTAGAACGATCAAATCTCTTACCGCCAAACTGAGGGGGTGTGCTAGCTGATGGCTGGGCTGGATACCTCGAGTACTACTGCTTCTGACCACCTCGAAACTCACCAGAAGGACCTGAAGACCTCACTCTCTTATTCTGGGCCCTATCATGCTCATGATCAACCCTTTATTTCTGTTTACGCTCCTCTACACCCTGAGCGTATGCTGAATACGAGAAATATCCATGTCTAGCTAAAGTGAGACCGACATACAATCGTTAAGCAAGTAAGGCTCTAATCCCATCACGAACCGGTGAACCCGATCCTCTATCTTTGATATAATAGCGGGAGCATACCTAGCCAATAAATCAAACTGAAGACTGTACTCCCGAACACTCATGTTACCCTGCCGAAGGGTCATAAACCTATCAACTCTGGCTCGTCTAAGATCTGCTGGCAGATAATGACGAAGAAAAGCTTCTGTAAACTCCTGCCATACTGTTGGAGGGGCATCCTCACCTCTGGATAATTCACAAGACTCATACTAATTAACTACAACATCTTAGAGTCTATAGGAAGCTAGCTCAACTGACTCAGTCGTAATGTCCTTCATTACCCTTAACGTCCTCTGCACCCTATCAATAAATACACGAGGGTCCTTATTTGGATCTGCTCCAGTGAATACCAGAGGGTCTAAATTAATAAAGTCACGAACCCTCGCACTCACGGACCTATCTGCGTGACTAATACCTATATCCTGACGCCGAGCCTGTGCGGCTACTAATTGGGTCAATAACCGAATAACATCTCTCATCTGCTGACCCGGTGCATCTAGCTGAGGTGTTGAATGTACCGGGGCAGGCGCTGGAGCTGCTGCCCCTCAGAGCTCTTCTGGAAATGGAGGATTATGTGAAGTCTGAGATGGAACCTCACCATGAGACTCTCCCCTAGCCCAAGTAACTCGTGGCGCTCGACTAGTAGTCTCACCAGCCACGAGCTTTCCTTTCTGGGCGGCCGTATTCTTTGGAGGCATCGCTAAAAATATAACATATCGTTAGTAGCATGAATTCTTGTATTGCACGATCTGAGATAAAAAGAGAGGATAACATCCTATATGTCCCGTAGCCTCATATTTATAAGTGTGGTGCACGACACACCCATAGACAAGATTCTACTAGACACGGTCTGCAGACAAACCTAGGACAAAACTGCTCTGATACCACTTTTGTCACGACACAAACCGATGGGCCGCGATGGGTTCCTGAGTCCTACCCGTCAAACACCCCTAAGCATGCGTCTAAGATATGAACCTGAATAACATCTGCTACATTACAAAAATAACATACGTGAAAGAAACTTGCCATCAAGGCATATGTACGTATACATGCAGGATAAGTGGGCGAGTCGGCAAGGCTGCTACAGAAAACTATACATCCAAAACTGAAAGCCGACAAGGCCACATACAACCCAACTAGACATACTGTCCACAGACCTCTAACAGAAACATAACTGTACAAAGACGGGACTGAGCCACGTCATACCCATATACATATATATATATATATATAAACGTATATATAAACGTATCATACCAAAATCAAAAGCAGCTCCTGATCAAATGGAGCACGCCAACTCTCGCTGATCAGGGATCCTAATAAGAGGGACCATCAGCTTGCCTACCTGCACTTACATGCATGAAATGCAAGCCCTGTGAAATAGGGCGCCAGTACGAAAAATGTACTGAGTATGTAAGGCATGAAAATTAGTACGTAAAAGATATAGATGAAATATGGAATACAGAAACACATCTTTAATCTTAATAACTTTATAAATTCTGAAACGTTTATAATGCCATGCACATGCGTATAAATGTCATGCCATGCATAGGTATGGGTGTATATAACATCATCAAGCCTCTGAGGGCATCCCATCATATTGTCTCGGCCACTGTGGGCAACATCATCAACATATATCAAGTGATCAGGTGGTGGTGCGTATATAACATCGTAACTTTTTTCCCGTATCCCATATGAATATAATATACATATATATATGCGTATATATGGAAACTGTATGTTTGCTCATTTCTTCAGTATAATTTGGACCATGCAAAAAGAAAGAAGGGAGGGCCTTAACATACCCGTCCTGAAATTATTTGAACGAATCTGCTTCTGCAAAATTTACACACAAAATTTGGCTTTGGGTTTTTGTTGAAATTTTAGACGAACTGCTTCTGTTCTTACTTTGGAACTTAAATGTTCTTGGTTGAGTTTTTGAAATCTCACTTGAAAATTTGGACGAAAATGTTTTTGTTTCAAGATTCTTGGCTTCAAGCCAAAGACTTGAATGATTTGGTTCAAGCAATGAAATGAATTGAAGCTTAAAATTGGATCAGATTATTCAAGTCTTACTAAGACTTTAATGTTAAGTCATGACTTGGTTATATTAGGTAGACACCTATATCCATGTCAATATGACTCACCTTTCTTGAATAGTGGCCTTGTGCCACGTTCCTTTGGGTATAATTGATTATGTTTTGTCTGTTTATTAGTTAACTAGATAATGTTCTGTTACCCGATAATTAATCAATTACCCACATAATTTAAATATTACCATAAATTATTTAAAATTATATTTATTTTTTTAAAGTACTTCATATATGCTTTATATATTATACTACCGTGGTCATATTATACCTTTCATGGTACTAGTTCATAATTATCGGGTATTATCGCTAGACCCGTATTTTATTCTAAATTGGCCACTTTTAACGAAACTCGTTTTCGTTAATTCGTGTACCCCTTTATCCTTCATAACACTTATTTATCTCTTGTTATAAATAGCAGAAGTACGTTAATGTCAAGATGATCTCATCCCCACATTTACGTCAATTAACTGAAAATGAAATTTTAACGTACGAAAATGCGAGATGTAACACGGTGTGCCCGTGTCTATCATTTTTGATCAAGGTACGCAGTTTACTTTTCACTTTTGAAGGGTAGTTCATCATGAGTTGGGTACCTGAGTTGAGTTGATCACATCATTTCATCCTTAGACTGACGGGAAGTCCGAACGTACTATTCAGATTTTGGAGGATATGCTCCATGCTTGTGTTATTGACTTTGGAGGTTCTTGGAATCAGTTCTTGTTGTTAGCGGAGTTTGCTTATAATAATAATAATTATCAGTCGAGCATTCAGATGGATCCTTATGAGGCATTATATGGTAGACGGTGCAGAAAGTTGGATGGTTTGAGCCGAGAGAGGCTCGATTATTGGGTACAGACTTAGTTCAGGAGGCCTTAGATAAGGTCAAGATTATTCACGAAAGACTTCGTGCAACTCAGTCTAGATAAAAGAGTTATGCCTATCGTAAGGTTCGTGATATGGCATTCATGGTTGGAGAGAGAGTATTGCTTCGGGTATCGCCCATGAAGGGTGTTATGAGATTCGAGAAGAAGGGCAAGTTGAGCCCCAGGTATATCGAGACATTTGAGATTCTTGATAGAGTGGGGGAGGTAGCTTATAGGCTTGCATTGCTTCCAGGGTTATCCTCAGTTCATTTGATATTCCACAATTCTATGCTTCGGAAATATCATGGTGACCCGTCCCACGTGTTAGATTTCAGCTCTGTCCAATTAGACAAAGACTTGACTTATGAGGAGTTGGTAGCCATTTTAGACCGGCAGGTTCGTTAGTTGAGGTCCAAGAGTTTTCCTTCAGTTCGAGTGCAGTGGAAAGGTCAGCCCGTTAAGGTAGCACTTGGGATTCCGAGTCGGACATGCAGACTACCACACTTGTTTGCCAATTCAGGTAATTTTCTATGTCCGTTCGAGGACGAACGTTTGTTTTAGAGGTGGAGATTGTGATGACCAAGGGGTTATTTTATTATTTAAGACTCCGTTCTAGGTTTATTAGCCATAAAAAGACTAATTTTAAATACCTCAATTTGCGTGCACAGTCCGGGCATGAAACCAGAGAGCTTTTTATGTGAAAATATAAGAAATAATGATTTATATAAATTAAGTTTGATTTTAGTTGACTTTGGTCAATATTTTGAGTAAACGGAGCCAGATCGGTATTCCGATGATCCTGGAAGGTCTGCAATAAAATATGGGACTTGTGCATGTGTCCGAAATTTAATTCCGAGGTCCCAAGCCTTAGAAATCAATTATTGAAAGAAATTATTTTGCTGAATTATTAATGAAATAAAGAAAAGAATTAATATTTAAAACCATTGCTATCGGGACCGTATTTTGGTTCTGGAGCTCGATACAGGTTTGCTATAATATTTAAGTCTTATCTGTAAAATTTGGTGAGAATTAGAGTTGATTTGACGTGATTCGGACGTCCGGTTGAGAAATAGTGAAATTTAAGTGATCTGGAGAAAAATCATGAATTTTGAGGTTAAATTCATTGTTTTAGATGTTATTTTCATGATTTGATCACACGAGCAAGTTTGTACGATATTTTTAGACTTGCGTGCATACTTGATTTAGAGCCCCGAGGGCTCGGGTGAGTTTCGGGTAGGCTTGGGGATGTTTTTAACTTGTAAAAAAATTCTGTTGTCATAAAAAAAAAATCAACTGTCATATAAAAAATATGTTGTCATAACAGTTGCTGGTGCACTGGTGCTCCACGCTTTTTCTTCAAAAAAAAAAAAAAAAAAAAAATCACAAAATCCAACTCGGGCAGCAACCATTTTTCTTCATATTTTCGAACTGAAAAGACCTAGAGGTAATTTTCTTCATACAGGTTCATACCCAAAGTGTTGGTAAACAATTGTAAACTCTTCTATTTCGATTACCCAATGTTTTTCATCACTTTTCAATCAAAAATCAAGAATTTTCATTGCAAAAATTGGGGGTTAAGGTAGAATTAGAGAATTTTGTAAAAATAAAATTTTGACCTCAGATTGGGGTCGGATTTCAAAACTAATTGCATACTCGGGCTCGGGGATGAATGGGTAGACGGAATTTGGTCCGAACCTCGAGTTTGGACCAAGCGGGACCGAGGTCGATTTTTAACTTTTTTTTGAGAAAACGTAGGAAAACCATAATTTTTCAGAAAAGTTAGTTCCTTTAGCATTAATTAATGATATTAAGTTAATTATGATTAGATTCAAGTATATTGGAGGTGAATTCAAAAGGAAAAGCTATAATTGAGCAGTGAGTGGCCTGCGAATTTGAGGTAAGTGATTGATTTAAACTTGACTTGAGGGAATAGAAACCATCAACCTAATTGCTATGTGAATTTTCATGTGTGTGGTGTATACGTGAGGTGACGAGTATCTATGCACCACCAAATTATCTATTAAACATGATCCCTTCCCCGTTTCCAATTTAATTGATCACTGGCTTAATTGTTTTATGATCATTGATGTCTATATGCTTACTTGGTTTCGTTAAATTGTTGTTAAGTATTGTTTCATGTATTTTGGAAGTGTTGGTTGTTCCTTTGGCTTCATCGTGATACATAAAATGGTGAGCTAGTTGACAATATTTTAATATATATTACGGTTGGTTTATTTGTGAAATGATAAATGATGAAGTTATGAGTGATACGGTTTACTATTTACAATAGTTGAGGCAAAAATATTGTGAAAGACATTGATTTGAAATTTGTGAAATCTTTATAAATAAAAGTGATATGATTTTCTGGTGGGAGCGGGTTGCACGTCGCAACAAGGAGTGATAAGGGTGGACAGATGTGATCGGGTTGCACGCCGCAACAGGGGAAATAAGGGTGATATTCGCATATAGGGAGGAGGAATAAGGGTGGACAGGTGGGAGCGAGTTGCACGCTGCAACAAGGAGCGATAAGGGAGAATATTTATGATTTATTAATTTTTTAAATACAAGGAACAGAAAACTCTCTATTTTACTCTACTGTTTATCTCATATTTGACACTTACGGTTACTTTGAAAGCGAAATTTGAAATGTGGAATCTTATGTGAGAATTTGGTTATAGCTAAGACCTGGCAAGAGGTGGCTGAGTTATTTCATTTATTTCTATAGTTTACTATTTTTGTTTAGTTTATAATTTCTTTCTGTCACGACTCCGGTTCGCCCTCCGTGAATCATCGTGATGACACTTAATCTCTACGACTAGGTAAGCCTAAAATGCAGAAAATAAACCAATTTGTGGAAGAAATAATTAAAAACCGAAATAGTGAGATAAAAACAGTGTTTAAAAGTGCCGATCGACATGCATAATATCAACTCTCGAAACTAATAACTTTTCCCAAAACTTAGAATCTCATGAACACAAGCCTTTGAATGTCTACAAGCATCTAACTCCAAAATATCTAACAATGAAACGGAAGTATAGAAGGGCTAATACAAAAGGGAGAATAGAAAGGGATTCTTCGGTTTGTGGACGCGGCAGATGTATACCTTGAAGTCTCTACAAGCGCCTCGTCTCAAGCATGATAAGTCTGAAGGAGGTACCTGGATTTGCACATGAAAAACATGCGTAGAAAGAGGATGAGTGCACCACAGTGGTACTAAGTAGGTGCCAAGCCTAACCTCGGTCGGGTAGTGACGAGGAAGGTCAGGGCCCTACTGAGATTAAATGAAATATATGGTATGATAGTGTAAGGTAAAGCAGTACTGTTGAAGATAACAACAAGAATTAACACAGGTTAATAAGGATAACAACAATAGAAACAGAGGCAAAAAACAATCAAAAGGAATAACACTCTTCGCAAGGATAATAACCGGGGATCTCTCAGAATCCCGAGGATCACTTACTACCCTCAATATATGCCAGGGATCTCTTGGTATCGCGAGGATCTCTTGGTATCCTCAATGTATGCTAGAGATCTGTTGGTATCCTCAATATATACTAGGGATCTCTTGGTATCCTCAATATATGTGCTGGGGATCTCTCGGTATCCCGCACTTCAAATCATAAATACGTACAGGGGATCTCCCGGGATGCCGTCCCGTAGTCCCAAAGTAAAACACACAGCAATAACACAAAGAATACTCAATTAAAGTCAATTTCGTACCAAAGTAAAACATGCAATTCTAACCTAACATGCTTCACATAATACAAATAAGGCAGTTTAAGCAATAAGGCAACTAAGTCAATTAAACATGCTCTTCTAAGCTAACAACATCCTTAAATTTCAAGTAGAATAAGCAGGAAAGGGAAACATAATTAAAGCTACTTTAGTGAAAACAGGACTTTCAACAATTAGCACAAGTATGCACTCGACACCTCACGTACAAGACATTTCAATGACCACAATACCAAATCCTAAAGGGGATGTCCCACACACAAGGTTAGGCAAGCCACTTACCTCGAACCAGCTCAAATCAATCCGAAACCTCGCTCTTGCCACGAGTACTCGACTCCAAATGGACCGAATCTATTCAATTTAATTGCATAATGTAAATAACACTTCAAGTAACTGATTTTATAAATAAATTCTAAGCTAATACGCGAAATTAGGTAAAATGACCAAAACACCCTCCGAGCCCACGTCTTGAAAATCGAGTAAAATCTACATTTTCAGAATCCACATACTCTCACGAGTTCATTTATATCAAAATTATCCCAATCTGACAACAAAATCATCATCCAAATTCAAATGTTAGGTCTAAGAACTTTTCCAACTTTTCTTCAATTTTTCCACCCCAAATGCGAATTTAAAGGATGAATTTAAGCATAAATTTGTGGAAAACAATCAAAATTGAGTAAGAATTGTTTACCTCAATCACCCAGGTGAAAATCCCTCTCAAAATCGCCAACTAGAGCTCCCAAATTAATTTCTAACTTTTTAAAACTAAACCCTCGAAACTCTGATTTTCTGCCCAGCAAATCCGCATTTGCGGTCCACCTTCCGCATCTGCGGTACCACTTCTGCGGTCAAGGGGACCGCTTCTGCGATTTCCACTTAAAACCCCTTCGCCGCACCCTGCGACCGGGAATCCGCATCTGTGGTCACGCAGGTGCGGTACATCACTCGCTTCTGCGATTCCCTACTTTTCCTTAGCTGGCCGCTTCTGCGGCTTAATTCCGCATTTGCGGGACTCGCATTTGCGGCCTCTCAATCGCAGATGTGGTTATGACAGCAGCCCAAAGAACTTCAGTTGCAAACTCCAAGTATCCAACTTCCTGTTAACCACCCGAAATCATCCTGAGGCCCATCGGGACCTCAACCAAAAGCACAGACAAGTCATATACCACTATCCAACATTATACAAATCTCCAAAACACCTCAAACAACGTCGAATCAACCAATTAGCATCGGATTAAATCCTGAGAACTTCAACAACTCTCAAAATACGCTTTCGATCAAAAAGTCTAACAAACCTCATCCGAACACGCTCCTAAACCCGAAATCACCCAACGGAGCTAACAGAACCATTAGAATTCCATTCCGAGGCCATCTTTATACTGTTCCAACTATGGTCAAATTTCCAAAACTAAAGCTCTCATTTAGGGACTAAGTGTCCCAAAACTCTCCGAAACTCCAAATAATTCCTCCCGGGAACTCACAGTAGCAGAAACAAACACAGGGAAAGCAATTAATAGAGGATCGGGGCATTAATTCTTAAGATGACCGGCCGAGTCGTCACATCCTCCTACACTTAAACATTCGTTCGTCCTCGAACAAGCATAGAGACATACCTGAAGTAGTTAAAATATGAGGGTAACGGCTGCGCATATCCTGCTCGGTCTCCTAAGCCACCTCCTCGACCGGCTAACCTCACCACTGAACCTTCACTGATGCAATGTTCTTTGACCTCAACTTTCTAACCTGCCTATCCAATATTGTTGTTGTCTCCTCAACATAAGATAGATCCTTGTACAACTAGACCGAACTGAAATCCAACACGTGCGACGGATCACCGTGATTAATTCGGAGCATCGAAACATGAAATACCGGATGAACTCCTGCCAAGTTGGGAGGTAGGGCAAGCTCATAAGCAACCTCTCCAACACGCTACAATATCTCAAAATGACCAATAACCCTCGGACTCAACTTTTCTTTCTTCCCAAATCTCATAACACCCTTCATAGGAAAAACCCAAAGCAGAACCCGCTCTCCAACTATATAGGAAACATCATGAACCTTCCGGTCCGCGTAAATCTTCTGTCTTGACTGGGTTGTACGGAGTCTATCCTCAATTACCTTAACCTTCTCCAAAGCATCCTAAACCAAGTCTATGCCCAATAATCTAGCCTCACCCGGCTCTAAACAACCCACCGGGGATCTACACCACCTACCATATAAAGCCTTATACGGTGCCATCTGAATGTTGGACTGATAGCTGTTGTTGTAGGCAAACTCCGCCAATGGAAAGAACTGATCCCAAGACCCTCCAAACTCAATCACACACGCACGAAGTATTTCCTCAAGAATCTGAATAGTGTGCTTGGACTGTCCATCCATCTGAGGGTGAAATGCTATACTCAAGTCCACCCGAGTACCCAACTCATGCTGAACGGCCCTCCAAAACCGTAATGTGAACTGAGTACCTCTATGTGAAATGATAGAAACTGGAATACCATGCATACGAACAATCTCCCGGATATAAATCTCTGGCAATCGCTCCGAAGAATAGGCAGTACACATAGGAATGAAGTGTGCAGACTTGGTCAGCCGATCCACAATCACCCAAATGTCATCGAACTTCCTCAAAGTCCGTGGGATCCCAACTACAAAGTCCATGGTGATCCGCTCCCACTTCCACTCTGGAATCTCTATCTACTAAAGCAATCCACCTAGTCTCTGGTGCTCATACTTCAGCTACTGACAGTTGAGCACCGAGCTACAAACCTAAATATATCTTTCTTCATCTGCCTCCACCAATAGTGCTGCCTCAAATCCTGGTACATCTTTGCGGCATCCGAATCGATGGAATACCATGAACTATGGGCCTCCTCTAGAATCAACTCCTGAAGCCCATCAACATTGGGTACACAAATCTGACCCTGCATCCTCAATACCCCGTCATCACCAATAGTCACATCTCTGGCATCACCATGCTGAACCATGTCCTTGAGGACAAGCAAATGAGGGTCATCATACCGCTCCCTGATATGATAAAATAAGGAAGACCAAGAAACCACGCAAGCTAGAACCCGACTGGGCTCCGAAAGATCCAATCTCACAAACTGGCTAGCTAAGGCCTGAACATCCATCACCATAGGCCTTTCCGATGCTGGTAAATAAGACAAACTCCCCAAGCTCTCTTCCCGGCAACTCAAAGCATCGGCCACCACATTGGCCTTGCGCAGGTGATACAAAATAGTGATATCATAGTCCTTCAGCAACTCTAACCACCTCCTATGGCGCAAATTTAGATTTTTTTTCTTGAACAGGTGCTGCAAGCTCCAATGATCAATATAAATCTCACAAGGAACACTGTACAAATAATGACGCCAGATCTTCAGGGTGTGAACAATGGCAGCTAACTCGAGATCATGGACAAAATAATTTTTCTCATGTACCTTCAACTGTCTAGACGCGTAGGCAATCACCCTACCGTCCTGCATCAAAACCGCTCCAAGGTCAATCCTCGAGGCATCAACAATATAAGACCCCGAACATGTAGGCAATATCAAAACTGGGCTATAGTCAAAGTTGTCTTGAACTTCTGAAAGCTTATCTCACACTCTTCCGTCCACTAGAACGGAGCACCCTTCTGGGTCAACCTGGTCATAGGGGCTGCAATGGATGAAAACCCCTCAACAAATCGATGGTAATAACCTGCCAAGCCAAGAAAACTACGAATCTCTGTCGCTGAGGATGGTCTGGGCCAACTCTGCACTGCTTCTACTTTCTTCGTATCCACCTTTATCCCCTCACTAGAAACCACGTGACCCAAGAATGCCATAGAATCCAACCAAAACTCACATTTCGAGAACTTAGCATATAACTTCTTTTCTCTCAAGGTCTGAAGCACTGTCCTTAGGTGCTGCTCATGATCTTCCTAACTCTGGGAATACACCAGAATATCATCAATAAAGACAATGACGAATGAGTTAAGATATGACTGGAACACACTGTGCATCAAATGCATAAAGGCTGCTAGGGCATCGGTTAGCCCAAATGACATAACAAGGAACTCGTAATGACCATACCTAGTCCTGAAAGTAGTCTTCGGGATATCTGACTCCCAAATCTTAAACTGATGGTACCCTGAACACAAGTCAATCTTAGAAAACACTCATGCATCCTGTAGCTGGTATAACAAATCACCAATACGAGGCAAAGGATAACGGTTCTTCACCGTAACTTTGTTCAACTGGCGATAATCAATGCACATATGCATAGCACCATCCTTCTTCTTCACAAACAAAACATAAGCACCCAAGGTGATACACTGGGCCTAATAAAACCCTTATCAAACAATTCCTGTAATTGATCCTTTAACTCCTTCAACTCAGAAGGAGCTATACGATACAGAGGAATGGAAATGGGCTGAGCGCCCGACAATAGATCAATGCCAAAATCAATATCTCTATCGGGCTGCATGCCCTGAAAGTCAGCTGGAAACACATCAGAAAAGTCCCATACTACTGGGACTGAATCAACTGAAGATGTATCAATACTGACATCTCTCACATAAGCTAGATACATGTCACACCCCTTATCAACCATACGCTGAGCCTTAAGGAAAGAAATAACTCTATTGGGAGTGTGATCTAAAGCACCCCTCCACTCAACACGTGGTAATCCTGACATCGCCAGTGTCGCAATTTTGGCGTGACAATCATGAATAGCATAATGGGGCGACAACCAGTCAATGCCCAAGATAATATCAAAATCAAACATGCTGAGCAACAATAAATTAGCTCTGGTCTCAAAACCACTAAGAGCAACCAAACACAACCGATAAACGCAATGTACAACAAGAGAATCTCCTACAGGAGTAGAAACATAAATAGGGGAGATTAAAGAATCCTGAGGTACACCCAAATGCGTAACAAAATAAGAAGACACATAATAATAAATGGAGCCTAGATCGAATAGAACCGATGCATCTCTGTGACAAACAAGTATAATACCTGTGATGCTAGAATCAGAGGCAACATCCTCGGTACGGGCAGGAAGGGCATAGTATCTAGCCTGGCTCCCCCCCTAGGGTGACCTCCACCTCTTGCTGGCTGAGTAGGTGGGGTAGCAACTGGAGCTGTAACCATAGCCTGAGAACTATGTGGGGTACGCTGTGACTGAGAAATCTGTGGAGGTGCACTCCTACCAAGTCTAGGGCAATCCCTTACCATATGGCGGGTGTCACCACACTCACAACAAGCTCTGAGAGGATGTGGTGGTTGTGACTAGCTCGGACTAGGTCAGCTAGACTGACCTCTAAAAACACCCCACACAGGAGGCACACTAAATACTAGAGGTGCATAATAATGCTCCTGAGGCCTAGGAGGAGCTGGAATACCACTGGCCGCTAGAAGAACTGAATGAACAGGGCGACTCATATAACCCCTACCATGACGACCTGTAGCTGGGGCACGAGCACTAGAATAATAGCCCGACTCTCGAGACCTCTTGGCCTCCTTCTCCTCTCTCCCCCTAGCATGCATACCCTCAATCCTCCTAGCAATGCTCACCACCTGCTGATAAGAAATATCTATCTCCTACTCACGAGTCATGCTAGACCTGATGCTGGGAATAAGCCCCTCAATAAACTAGCGAACCCTCTCACGAACAGTAGCAACCAAGGCTGGGGCATGTCTAGCCAAGCTAGTTAATGAACAACATACTCCTAGATAGTCATAGTACCCTAGCGCAAATGCTCAAACTCTGCACGCCATGCATCCCTGAGGCTCTAAGGAACAAACTCCCTCAGGAACATATCTGAAAATCGAGTCCAAGTCAGTGAAGCTGCCTCATCTGGATTGTCTAAGCCATAGCTACGCCACCACTCATAGGCATCCCATCAAACCTGAAAAGTAGTGAAGGAAACCCCACTCGATCCTGATATACCCATAGTACGGAGGATAGGGTGACACTCCTCTAGAATATAAGAGGATCATACTTCTTGAACCTCTCAAGTCTCTGCTGCTTATTCTCTAAAGTCGCTGCCCTGTCCTAGGGCCGACCTGGGACTATAGGCTGTATAGGAATAATCCCTAGGACTTGATCAACATGTACTCGCTTCTCAGGAGTGCGGGCGGTGGGAGTCTGTGCTCCTCCCCTGGCCTGAGATGTAGCTGCAGTAAGGGGAAACAACCCTATCTGAGACAAAGTAGTGTACATGCTCATGAACTATGCCAGCGTATCCTGAAATGCTGGCGTGGTAGTAGTAGTAGGCATATCAGGTGCTTGGGCTCCAACTGGCACTGCTGGTAGATCCTCGGTTGCAACTCGCGCGGGTGCTCTGGCTACACCGCGTGGGTGTCCTCAGCCTCTACCCCAACCCCAGCCTCTAAAGGCTGCAGTAGGGGGCGCAGATGACTGATCATCTCGGGTAGCACATGTCCTCACCATCTAAGAGAGAATAGAAGACAGAAATTTAGAATTGTGATATCAAAATCTCACACGACAAGGAAATCAAATAAAGTGAAATTTTCCTAACGATTACATAGCCTCTCATAGATAATTACAGACATCTCCATACTGATCAACGAGACTCTAATAAACCGGCTTGTGATTCATGAATCCTATGAACCTAGAGCTCTGATACCAACTTGCCACGACCCCGGTTCTCCCTCCATGAACCATCGTGATGACACCTAGTCTCTACGACTAGGTAAGCCTAAAATGCAGAAAATAAACCAATTTGCGGAAGAAATAATTAAAACCGAAATAGTGAGATAAAAATAGTATTTAAAAGTACCGCTCGACATACACAATATCAACTCTCGAAACTAATAACTTTTCCCAAAACCCGGAATCTCATGAACACAATCCTTTGAATGTCTACAAGCATCTAACTCCAGAATATCTAACAATGAAACGAATGTATAGAAGGGCTAATACAAAAAGGAGAGTAGAAAGGGACTCTTCGGTCTGCAAACGTGGCAGATGTATACCTCGGAGTCTCTACAAACGTCTCATCTCAAGCGTGATAAGTCTGAGTGGATGTTACGCCCCGCAATATTACGTTGATATTACGTCCCGCAGTATTATATTATGATGATGCTACGCTTTGCATTATTTAATTACGACGATGTTGCACCCTGTAGTATTGTACGTTGAATTGTCGTAAGGTAATTGACATTAGTCCAAGGAAAAAGATTATTTAGAAATTATAAGGATTATGCTATTTTAAACAAATGATGAGTAAATTCATGATGGTGAGGGAGGAAGCAAGTCAAAGAAAATGAATTTTTCGTCCAAATTGGGCATATTGGGATAAAATACATGCTAAGCATTAATACTCGATATTTATGGACTAGTTCCATACAAGGTACTACATGACCATGGTAATAAGGTGTACAAATTATGTTAAAAGTGGGTGGTATTTTAAGTAAGTTAAGATAATTCTTAATTATGCGGGTAATTGGTTAATTACCGGGTAACGAGACATTACCTAATTAATTAGGGATATATATTAGGTAAGTATTTAACAAGTATGATATGGCAGCCCCTCCTTTAATTTTAAATGACTCATAAGTTATTATTAATAGGTAGCATGATATCGGAAAATGAGTCAGATTAGACATTCTTTTAAAATCCTTTCAATTCAATTCAATCCAAAAGAACAAAATGTTATTCAGGACTTTACAATTCAAGCATACAGAGAAATCTTACAATCCAAGAATGCAAGACTTCATCAATTCAAATCAAAGTGAGGTTTTGTAATTATAACAGAGTACGGTGCAATCTTTCTCAAGAATATCATACAGATTTTTCCCTACTCCGATCTTGCCGTTATGTATTGTCGCAATTAACGTATGTTAAAGGAATTGCTAAGAGAATTGACTCAGGTATGTTAAAGCTATCCCTTCTTTCTTTTTTGGCATGATCGACATGACACAAACGAAACGAAAAAATGCACAAATTCCATAAATGATTCTATTCATATAAATACTAGTGATGTCGATGTTCTTGATTCCCTATGTGTGATATTAGTCTATCATCTGTTCATGGGTCTAAAAAATACATAAGTTGGTAAAATTTATTTCATGATATTAAAGAGATGTCATGTATATGGATTCTTGTATGGCCTTGTCGGCCTATGTTTTGAGTATATAAAGGATCATGCCGGCCTTATAGGCCCGTACATCATATGTATAAGTCGGTATATCAAATTGGGTCACCCTATATTGAGTATTCCCTCATGCTTATCTCAAGATAGCCTCTCTGGCTCATTTACCTGTGATAGTATGATACGAAAAGATACGTTATGTTGGTACTCGGTTGAGTATGGTACTGGGTTCCTGTCGCGGCCCATCAATTTGGGTTGTGACAAAAGTGGTATCAGATCGGTTCTGTCCTAGGGAGTCTACAAGCCGTGTCTAGTAGAGTCTTGTTTATGGGTGTGTCGTGCACCACACATATTAGCGGGAGGCTACAGGGCATTTAGGACTGTCTCTCTTTCTCCTTGCTCTAGATCGTGTGGTAGAGCTCTGTTGTAAGAACACAATTTCCTAAACTCGACCTTATTCATAAATCGGTGATGCCTACATTTAGGAAGATGGTTGGTAAGGGATCGAATGCGGTTGTGAAAGAGTTGAGTCAGAAGAACCCGGTGAGCTTCTGAAAAAAGGAGCCTTAAAGTAAGAATATCTATCCACCTTTATGGTGAAAGACAATGAGAGATTCAGAAGATAAATACAAGTTTCAACAAGTAAAGGAAGCAAGGTGAAAGAGGGTACGAGGTACCCAGCTAATGAAGATTATCCTTATTTACCATTCAGGAAGAGAGATATAAGCATTTTTAGTTACCTTCAACAGTAACAGAGGTATATATAATTAGCCACACCGATCTAAGTTATGCTCTATGGGATCTAACAAATATGGTTTAAGAGAAGGACATAATATCACGATCCGATTGGGGTCAGAGTGACCCAAAATGGTGGATGAATTGTTTGCGTTAGTTGACATTGCCGAAGGATATTGCAAATGTACTAATAGATCTCCTTGTGAGGCACTCAGATGGTGCACTCTAAAATAGTATAGCTAGATATGAGTACTACAAAGATAGGCACAAGAAGCCTTGAAGGGACAAATATTACCTTAGTATGGCTCCCGTCCCAAGTACAGAAAGAATGTTAGGCAACCCGAAGAGCCAATGGATGGAGCAAAGGGGAGCTAAAAGCAAAAGAATGTCTTGTTGAAGTTTTCAGAATAAGGTAATAGACAGAAATGTTAGCAGGGAAATAAGAAGAGAGTTAATGAAACATTATGATTAAGATGGGATACATAGATGACAATGGTAGGAAAAATGGACAGTATTGCAGAGTCTATAGTCAAGTGAAGGAAAAGATGAGAGGTGACAGGCCTTGAGACAACAAAAGAATATAGGCCATAAATTCATACCCTCATTTCGAGAAATAATTTCGTTACTCCAACGTGATTACCAGAAGGAAAGGTTAGACCCCGGAGTAATAGAAATCAGTATGGGCTGGTGAACAAGATAAACTAAATGTGATGTAGGAACTGAGTGAGTTGATAATGGTCAACATCATGAGAAATTCAGAGAATGGTCATTCAGGAAGTTGCTTCCCTAAAGTAAGCAATGTGAGCAAAATTAAGCTTAAGAGACTGTACGTGCCAGTTATAGTAATTTTCACCTCGCGAGTAAGGAATTTTGTTATCCTTAGTACAAAAGGATTACTGCAAGGAGACTAAGAGTTATCGATGATGTGAAAGGACACCAGAGATGAAAAGGTAAAACATCTATACGTAGATCATGATAGCACTAAATTTTAGTACTCCCCTAAAGGGGGGAATATGGAGTAATGTGGCATTAATTCAGAATTAAGTGGTTCTAGTAACTATGGAATGATAAAGGAAGAATGCTATAACAAAATGAAAAAGGGATAAGATTGCACTTATTCAAAGCCAGATATGCTACGATTCTAGAACATTATGCAAACATGACATCAAGGAAAGAAAGTAAGGGTCCCTACCTGGGATGTTTTTGATAAATAAGGAGCCAGTGCGAGAGGTAAGTTAATACAACGGAAACAACCTAAGAGACATTACATGGAATATGGATATGAGAATGGGCCGACGAGTAGTTAGTAGTTGATTCAGGAAGAGCCTAGTCATGACTAGACAAGAAGTTACAGACAAATCAGCAGATCATATAAGATAAATGTAGTAAATCCCAACATGGAGAATTCAGCCTCATGGTAATATCATTATAATACTTGAGATATATTCAAATATGAGTCGGGGTAGTTAAAGGTACCTTATGAATGTTACGGGAAAAAAGAGAGTGCCACTGGGAAGACAGTCAAATATTAGTTCAGAAGTAACCCTACAAGCACAAGGGTGAGGAGGTAAGTAACTACGGATAATAGTAGGCGAGGAAGGACACCAACAATTTTATTGGGTATACGATGTAATAAGCTCACAGCTTTACAAGAGTCAGAGGGTCCTCCCTAAGTAATACAGTAAAAGACTAGCTAAGGAAATGAGGGAGGAGGTACAACCTAGGCACAGTGACCTAAAGAGGAAATGATCTTATAACAACATTTTCATAACAACATTGTACATCCTCCATAAGAAAGAGGAACTTACAATGTCTAGTGAATGAGAAGTAAAATCAAAAGCAATATTCGAAGATCATATGAGTTGTACAGAAATTTCGGCATGTGTGAGAGCTAAGATAAGCTATGTATGCACCCAACAAGAGGGAAGAAAGACCAGGAAAGGTAATGGCTTATGTTTAAAGAAAACTGAGAAAGAATGAAAGAATCATTTGATCAATGATCCAGAGTTGGTTACATTGTGGACGCACTTAAGAGTTCGAAGTATTATCCATGCAGCATATATGTTGACAATCATACAACCATGGAAGATTCCAGTATAAGTTAGAAGAAAGAGTTGAGACCAGGTTTTAGACAAAGAAATGAATTGTTAGAAGATTGTATCATGGATATTCCGTAGCAGCCATGAAAGGCTAAAGCATTAACTAATACCATAAGCCGCAGATTGGAAGATAGCTTAAGCCTAAAGATTGATCAGAAGGAAGAATAAAATAAAGAGTTACATCAACAAAGTAAATCAGGAGTTTGATCATTGAACCGAGAAAATTATAGACCTCGTGATTGAGAATATTGAAGGATCACTCTTAATATCATAGGTACAAGATAGATAGTACAACAACTATATTCTATAACGGCTCTACGATAAAGCCAGTTAGAAGAGTACCAGCCTCATCAGAAGTCAGTATGAAGCTTCCATCGGGTTGTGTATACACCATAGGTGCAAGTATTATAATAGAGCTTCAACTTGTGGATGTGAATTATACCTATGTGGAAGAGTGGTCATGAAAGAGATAGAAGATGTGATGTGAGATTTTAAGGTAAGTAAGCTAAAGGTGAACAATGTACGAGATACTCAGGTGCAGAAGGTGGTGATAATCTATAATTCAAATAGAAGGCTAAAAGCGCTGAGATTCAGTAGCTAGGAATGATAGCGGTGTCGCCAGTGGCATATCTTCCCACCTATGGATTTTAAATATCGAAACGTCTATCTAAGAGAGTGAAGGAGAGTTAGAAACGATGTGATGTCTCTCTTGACGTTCCCAAAATGACATAAGGAAATCTATGATGCAAGCAAATTGAAAGGTTGCAAGTAATATAAATAGAGATGTGTAGGTCGCAAGCTATTGTATGGTGAAGCGACAAAGTTCTAGAAGATAGGAGTAAGGATAAGAACAAGCGAGTGAGAAAGTAACAAAATGGATAAGTCCTCACGATTAAGCCCATGAAAACAAGAAGAGCATATGGTTTCTCTAAGTTATACAAAGCTCACTACCCTGAATGAACTCAAAGGTGTCTAAGACTAATAACATTTAGAAGAGATGGAATGCTACCCTATTAATAGAATGAAGGTGTAATTGTTATAGACAAAGTATGACATTTGGGCCCTCGATTGTGTAATGATCTGACAAAAAAAGAAAGGAATCTCATGAATTGGACAGGATTAAAATACCCACGCAAGGTGAATCACACTAGGAAGCTGTGAGATACAGTTATGAAAGCATGGTATCGCCCCAGGTGGATCAATCTAATCATTTCAGATGTTCCCCGATAAAACGTGAATCCTAGCGCCAATATTACATAAAAATGTTAAGTTATCAATGGATAGTTATAGATAAACATTGAGGTGAATCAACAAGGGACGGGTAAAAATTACAAAATACAAGATGAGATTGGGCCATTAGTCTTAAGATGAATAGTAATGAAGAAGCATTAAAAGATTTAGCTTTATGCATATAGGATAAGCAACGAGAGTAACCTGGAGTTCGATAGATGACCCGATAGCGATAAATCGAAGTAATAGTTTTGGTATATTATGGCCTACTTAGATATAGTAAAGCTAATGACACCCAGTGGGACAACTTGACATAATTTTGTATATGTTCACAAAGTGAAGCCTAGAGATTGGCTAAAAGCTGGAAGAGAAGAGAGGAGTCAGGCGCACATACAAAGTTAGAGTCATAAAGGATGCATGATAGAAGGTAGCAACAATTACGAGATTAGAAGGATTCTGACTACAAGTCGTGGTGTGAGAAAGAGGCTTAAAGGGGAGAATGCCCTGACCTTTGGGATTCATTCACAGAATAGTCACCTAGATGGCAAGACGAGTATTAAAATATTCGCAAGACCTATGGATTATGAGAATGATAAGAGCATTAGTAAATATTTGAGGACGAATGTTCCAAAGGGGGGGATGATGTTACGCCCCGCAATATTACGTCGATATTAAGTCCCACAGAATTATATTATGATGATGCTACACTTTGCAGTATTAAATTACGGTGATGTTGCACCCTATAGTATTGTAAGTTGAATTGTCGTAAGGTAATTGGCATTAGTCCAAGGAAAAAGATTATTTACAGATTATAAGGATTATGCTATTTTGAACAAATGATGAGTAAATTCTTGATGGTGAGGGAGGAAGCAAGTCAAAGAAAATGAATTTTTCGTCCAAGTTTGGCATATTGGGATAAAATACAGGCCGAGCGTTAATACCCGATATTTATGAACTAGTGCCATACAAGGTACTACATGACCATGGTAATAAGGTGTACAAGGTATGTTAAAAGCGGGTGGTATTTTAAGTAATTGAGATAATTCTTAATTATGCGGGTAATTGGTTAATTACCGGGTAATGGGACATTACCTAATTAATTGGGGATATATATTAGATAAGTATTTAACAAGTATGATATGACATCCCCTCCTTTAATTTAAAATGACTCATAAGTCATTATTAATAGGTAGCATGATATCGGAAAATGAGTCAGATTAGACATTCTTTTAAAATCCTTTCAATTCAATTCAATCCAAAAGAACAAAATGTTATTCAGGACTTTACAATTCAAGCATACAGAGAAATCTTACAATACAAGAATGCAAGACTTCATCAATTCAAATCAAAGTGAGCTTTTGCAATTATAATGGAGTACAGTGTAATCTTTCTCAAGAATATCATATAGATTTTTTCCTATTCCGATCTTGCCGTTACGTGTTGTCGCAATTAACGTATGTTAAAGGGATTGCTAAGAGAATCGACTCAGGTTTATTAAGGCTATCCCTTCTTTCTTTTTGGCATGATCTACACGACACGAACAGAACGAGAAAATGCACAAATTCCATAAATGACTTTATTCATAGAGATACTAGTGATGTTGATTTTCTTGATACCCTATGTGTCATATTATTCTATCATCCGTTCATGGGTCTCAAAAATACGTAAGTTGGTAAAATTTATTTCATGATATTAGATAGATGTCATGTATACGGATTCTTGTATGGCCTTGTCGGCCTGTGTTTTGAGTATATAAAGGATCATGCCGGCCTTATAGGCCCATACATCATATGCATAAGTTTGGATTACATATTGGATCATCCAATGTCGAGTATTTCTCCATGTTTTATTTTACTTATCTCACGATAGCCTCTCCGGCTCATTTACCTGTGATAGTATGATACGACAAGATACGTTATGTTTGTACTCCGTTGAGTAAGGTATCGGGTGCCTGTCGCGGCCCATCGGTTTGGGTGACAGTGGAGATACCTAGATCTGCCCATGAAAAACATGCGCAGAAAGGGCATGAGTACACCACAACAGTACTCAGTAAGTGTTAAGCCTAACCTCGGTCGGGTAGTGATGAGGAAGGTCAGGGCCCTACTGAGATTAAATGAAATATAAGGTATGACAGTGTAAGATAAAGCAGTACAGTTGAAAGATAACAATAAGAATTAACACAGGTTAATAAGGATAACAACAACTGAAATAGAGGCAAAAACAATCAAAAGGAATACCACTCTTCGCAAGGATAATAATCGGGGATCTCTCAGTATCTCGAGGATCTCTTAGTACCCTCAATATATGCTAGGGATCTCTTGGTATCCCTAGGATCTCTCGGTATCCTCAATGTATGCTAGGGATCTCTTGGTATCCCGATGATCTCTTGGTATCCTTAATATATACTAGGGATCTCTTGGTATCCCGAGGATCTCTTGGTATCCTCAATATACGTGTTGGGGATCTCTCAGTATCCTGCACCTCAACTCAAATTATAAATATGTACAGGGGATCTCCCGGGATGCCGTCCTGTAGTCCCAATGTAAAACACACTGCAATAACACAAAGAATACTCAATTAAACTCAATTTCGTACCAAAGTAAAATAGGTAATTCTAATCTAACATACTTCACATAATACAAATAATGTAATTTAAACAATAAGGCAATTACATCAATTGAACATGCTCCTCTAAGCTAACAACAAGCTCAAATTTCAAGTAGAATAAGCAGGAAAAGGAAACACAATTAAAGCTACTTTAGTGAAAACATGATTTTCAACAATTAGCACAAGTATTCACTCGTCACCTCACGCACAAGGCATTTCAATTACCACAATACAAAATCCTAAGGGGAATGTCCCCCACACAAGGTTAGGCAAGCCACTTACCTCGAACAAGCTCAAATCAATCCGAAACCACGCTATTGCCACGAGTACTCGACTCCAAATGGCCAGAATCAATTCAATTTATTTGTATAATGTAAATAACATTTCAACTAACTGATTCTATAAATAAATTCTCAGCTAATACGCGGAATTAGGTAAAATGACCAAAATGCCCTCTAGGCCCAGGTCTTTAAATCGGGTAAAATCTACATTTTCAGAATTTTCATACTCTCACGAGTTCATTTATATCAACATTATCCCAATCCGACATCAAAATCGTAATCCAAATTCAAATGTTAGGTCTAAGAACTTTTTCAACTTTTCTTCAATTTTTCCACCCCAAATTCGAATTTAAAGGATGAATTTAAGCATAGATTCGTGGAAAACAATCAAAACCGAGTAAGAATTGCTTACCCCAAACACCCAGGTGAAAATCCCTCTCAAAATTGCCAATCCCGAGCTCCCAAATCAATTTCTAACCTTTTGAAACTAAACCCTCGAAACTCTGATTTTCTGCCTAGCAAATCCGCATCTGCGGTCCACCTTCCGCATATGCAGTATCGCTTCTGCGGTCATGGGGACCGCTCCTGCGATTTCCACTTAAAACCCCTTCGCCGCACCTGTGGCCGAGAATCCGCATCTGCGGTCACGCAGGTGCGGTACATCACCCGCTTATGTGGTTCCCTGCTTTTCCTAAGCTGGCCGCTTTTGCGGCTTAATTCCCCATTTACGAGAGTCATATCTGCGGCCTCTCAACCACATATGCGGTTATGACAATAGCCCAAAGAACTTCAGCTGCTAACTCCAAGTTTCCAACTTTCCGTTAACCACACAAAATCATCCCGAGGCCCCTCAGGACCTCAACCAAAAGCACGGACAAGTCATATACCACTATCCAAACTTATACAAATCTTGTGTATGGCAAAATCGGGGTGACCGGTTTCTCGTTGGTAAAGTACTTTAGTTGATGGCCTCGGAGGCTCAAGACCTCGGGCCGGGTACCTCCCTCAAGATCTGTCAACACCTGGCTTGGGGATAATGTTAGCCGAGACCCTGACGAGCATTTGAGGCTACTGAAGAATGCATCCGGGGCCATTAAGTCTACCAGGGTTGTCTAACGCTGGTCTACGTCTACATTATGAAGCTAGTTAGCTGTCCCATCCCGCTTCCTTTATCATTTAATATATCTTGTAATAAGTTTGGATTCCCTCTCTTATAAAAGGGGAATCATTGGCACTTTGTAAGCAAGTTGCTCCAACTATTCTACACAAGATCAATAACAACTCTCTCTCTCTCTTCTCTCTAACTTACTCGCTCGAGACTACCTCTTTCATTTATTGCTTTCATACTTGTTCTTCATTTATTGCTTCATATTGGCCATAGAGAGCCTCCCTTAATTACATCCTAACTGTTAGCCCTTTCCTGATTATCCCCGATAGCTCGAGCCCGAGCCCAGGCATCGAACTCGAGGCCCCTCATCGCTCAGTCTGAGGCCCGGACAACAAGCCCATTGGTTTGATTATAACCCTATTTTAGTTCGTATTTCGTCATTAAGCTTCACATATCTAGCATCAACTGCCCTAACAACTAGCATAAAAATAGATCACGTATTCTTAGAGTCCCATTAACAAATTTAATTGTTATTACAATTTTCACGATAAACAGTTTGGCGCCCACCGTTGGGCTAAAAATAATAGTGATTATTTTCTTGCTGGTTTTATTACACAACACAAGTTATCTTTCACACTTTTTCTTGTCCAAGATCTTCGATTTCAGGTTAAAATGTCTGGCTCGATAAATAGAGTCGAGGACGACAACCTCAAAAACCATGGAGAAAACAATGTGGTTGTTCCGGTTATTAGTGCGCCACCGCAAAACCCCGATAACATACCTGGACTGACTCCAGTGGACGCGGATTTGCAAGACGCGCAGCAGGTTGCTGAAACCTCAAACACTAAGAGGAGCATACGACATGGCGAGCAATAGGAAGCCCAAAAACCCCAGCCCGCGAAGAACAAGAAGTTAGTCTTTATGTTATTTTTGAAATTTTGCAAGCACAACAGTTGGCTATCGCTTAGTTGCAAAGCCACCCGAAGACTCCAAGCATAGTAGCACCGGAAACTATTACCCCGGCCGAACAGGTACTGGAGAGGTCGAGCAACAACGGATCGATAACCGACCCTACCATCGTGAAAATGCTCGAGGACCTCACCAAAATGATCGAATCGGGTGAGAAAATTATAGCAGCCAACGATAAGAAGGTTGAGACCTACAACTCCAGGGTCGACCAGATCCTGGGTGAGCCCCCGGTCTTGAAAGGTGTGGATTTGAACAAATTAATACAAAGGCTTTCCCTGAAGAAGCAGCCCCAAAACCCATTCCTAAGAAATTCAAAATGCCGGAGCTACCAAAGTACAACGGGACATCAGACCCCAATGAACACGTTACTGCTGACACTTGCGTAGTAAAGGGCAACGACATAAAGAACGATGAGATCAAGTCCGTATTGGTGAAACAGTTCGGGGAAACACTCTCGAAGGGGGCCATGATGTGGTATCATAACTTGGCTCTTAACTCCATAAATTCATTTGCTATGCTAGCAGACTCCTTTGTGAAGGAACACGCCGGAGCTATCAAAGTAGCAACGAGGAAGTCCGACGTTTTCAAAATTAAGCAAAGAGAGAGCAAAATGTTGCGGGAATTCGTGTCCCGCTTTCAAATGGAACGGATGGAGCTACTAGAAGGGCCAAGGGTGCACCTCACTTGTCGGAATACAACTTCAACGTCGATGTATCAGACATCGTGTTCGCCATCAGCAAAATCAGAGACGCCAAGTGGCCCAGGCCTATACAATCGGATCCTTCACAAAGAAATCACAACCTGGTATGCGAATTTAAGAACACGCACGGACACATGACCGAGGATTGTCATCAACTACAAGAAGAGGTAGCTTGACTGCTTAACAAAGGGCATCTCTGGGAATTCCTTAGCGATCGAGCCAAAATCAGTTTCGGGAAAGGGAGGCGACCAAGAAGAACGAGGCAAACGAGCTACAACATGTCATCCACATGATCATGGGGGCGCCGATGCCCCGCAGGAACCCGTAATGAGAAGAACAAAAATATCCATCACTAGAGAAAAGCGGACCGGAGGATCTATTCCCGATGATGCCCTCACATTCACCGAAGAAGACACTGAGACCTTGTCTCAACCTAACAATGATGTACTAGTAATCTCCTTCCTTGTAAATTCTTTTCAAATAAAATGTGTACTAGTGGATCCAGGTAGCTCGGCCAATATTGTCAGGTTGAGGGTGATAAAGCAGCTCGGATTGCTCAAACAAATCATGCCCGCCACTCGAGTCCTCAACGGGTTCAACATGGTAAGTGAAACAATGAAGGAGAAATCATCATTCCGGTCACCGTGGCCGGCACGACCCAAGACGCCAAATTCTATGTCATCGAAAGAGACATGAGGTATAACGCCTTATTCGGGTGGCTGTGGATACACTGCATGAGAGCGGTACCATCTACCCTTCACCAGATGATGAAATTCCCAACAATAGACGGAATTAAAAACGTCTACGGGGAACAGCACACGGTAAGAGAAATGTTTGCAATACACGATGTAGCACCAACACTTGTACCTCCGTCCTCGAATAAGCCAATGGGTGATCGAGCCTCACCCTCGATCAAACTTGATGAAACAAAATAAAGGACCGTACTGCGTCCTCACCTCGAGTGATTGTAATAAATCAGCCCTCACAATTGTAACGTATCAATCCTCGAGGCGTCACCGACATATCTCACTTCAAGGTACGACCATCTCCCTTTTTATTTCGTATTTCAGACTAACCCTTATGCAGGCACTTGATCAGAGCGGTAAGAGTGCTAACCCTGCTCGAAGACCTTAAGGTTTTAAAGCACTCGTTGAACTCTTTTCCTTCGACCGAGTTTTTATCCCGAAAGAAGGGTTTTACCGGCAAGGTTTTTAACGAGGAAACATCTGTGTGCTACCTAAGGGAAACTCAACAAATTCTCAAGACTTCTTTTGCAGTTAACCTTGAATGCTGGGGGCATTCCCCCAGGAAGCCACCCACTCAGAAAAGTCATGAAAAGCCAAATGGGTCCCTGTAGGAAAGTAATGTACCTGGCCAAACGGTCAAACGAACTGTGTCCATAAAGCCGAGCTCCCGTCGGCGAATACTTGTACTATTGTACCGAATAATCAAAGAATATCTTTTGTCAAGACACCTTTGCAAGATAAGGCAACATTTCCTCCGCCGGAAACGTCCCGAACACTTGGGGACTAGCATCGACAATTCAACACTTAGACAACCTCCTGGTCGAGACTCTAAAATCATAAAGCCTTCAGGTAAGGCAACGCGGAAATCACTAAGCATCTCCAAAATTGAAGGTACATCGAGTACTCGAGGACCGAAGTCAAAACCTCAAAACAAAAATGCACAACCCCAGAGTTGGGATCTCCGAAATCGCACGCCCTCGACGAGGCAATGCAAAGTTTACAAAGAATGTCTCCCGAGTCAAGAATCTTTCGACGACTCGGGGACTTCCATCAAAATCCCATCTCCATCAACTCACCAAAACACGAGGCCATAAGACCCCGAGCGGGTAGACTCGTTCCCGTAAAACCTACCTATGGTAGGGAAATATTGAGTATCAACAACATGAAAAATCTGTAAGACCTCAACAACATGAAAAATCTATAAGACCTCAAGGACATGAAAAACCTGTAAGACCTCAAGCAAGAAAAAACTGTAAGACATCAACAGGCATGAAGAAACTGTAAGACCTAAACCGGCATGAAAAAACTGTAAGACCTCAACAGGCATGAAAAAAACTGTAAGACCTCAACAGACACGAAAATATTGTAAGACCTTACTACATGCATAAAACTCGATTCCCAAAGATTAGGCTATATGTCGCATTTGTAAGACTCCCGAAAGGGCATACCCTCGATGTAGACATCTAAACTACCACTCTCGGGATCAAATATAGCTTCGGCCAAACACAAATGACTATGGTCAATACGGCTGCACCAGCCAAATTAACGCGACTCGAGGACGCCCGATCGTCGCTATAAAATCACAAGCCATTACTTCGAAAAGAACAGGTTAAACAGGCTACCCTCGATAGGCAAACGATTTTCGACCATGTTTGCTCCAAATCACAAGGCTTCGAGCTACTCAGCCTACAAACGAAACCTTTCGAGGTGCTCGTACATCGCCGTAAACTACTTGAAATCGTGGTTCTTCCCGAATCGACAATGGGTCAGGCAAAATCATTTCAAAAAAGTCCTTAACGAGAGGAAAACAAAGCCTACATATGCCCAAGGGAAAAAGCGTAAGAGCCATTGTCGCCAGCCAAACGAGCCTCAGGCCACACACTAAAAGGTCGCTACGTCCAAAAGCGTAAGAGCCACTGTCGCCAGCTTAAAATTTGAAATCTTGAGGATCAAAATGAGCTCGAGTTGTAACCCGATTTGGAGACCGTATCCAAAATAGTTAACTACACATGCCTAAGGTCATAGCGTAAGAGTCGTCGTCTCCAGCTTCATGAGCCTCAGGGCCACATACACAAAAGGTCGCTTCGACCCAACGCATAAGACCTGTTGTCTCCAGCCCACAAAAATACAAAACTTGAGGGTCAAATGAGCTTAAGTCGTAATTCGACTCGGAGACTAAACCCAAAATAGTTAAAATACAAATTCCCAAGGGTAAGGCATAAGAGCCATCGTCGCCCGCCCATGCAGACACAAAAGCTTAAGGGTCAAATGGGCTTGAGTCAAAACTTGACTAGGAGACCAAGCCCAAAACAGTTGAGCAAAATCATAAGATCTGTAATGCCAACTTACACTAAAGTCCTCATCACCCAAATGCGTGGGAGTCTCGGGGCCTGCCTAATGAGCCCCGAAGCCATATCACGAGTCTAAGGATCCTCATCAACTTCGATACTAGCTCACCCGGTCAAAAGCAAAGCAAAATGAGGTATACAAGAAATAAAGCTTCAGGCTTTCTTTTATTTTCAAACACAAAAAAGTGCATTCTCCATCTACAAATGCGCTCTGCAAGTATCACATACAAAATGGCAAAGTATACGCCCCGCCCCAAAAGGCTACGACCTACCAGCCTTATCTTCGCTCTTAGTAGTGTCGGACAGAAGTGACCGAGCATCACGCTCGTCCGTCCTCACTCGAGCCAGCTCTTCTTGGAGAACCAAACCCCTGGTGCCAATCTCTTCAAGTACCCTTCTTCGGGATCTATAACAAACATATTCCTCGATCTTCTCTTCACGATCGAGGGCCCTCTTCAACTCGACTTGGGCATCAGTACCATCCTTCAAATGAATCGCCATCTCCTGATAAGCCTTAGTCCGGCTCAATGTTGCTTCAGCCCGAGCATCGACGATCTTAACCCTAACATTCGAAAGTTCAGACTCTAGCTTCGTGATCATATCCACTTGAACTGAAGCGTTGTCACGAGCCAAGTGGAGTTGGGCATCAAAGGCAGGAACTTTAGCCAAGGCACCCTTCTCTTCTGAAGCTTGAACCTGCACCTGAGCTCTTAGCTTACCACTGTCATTACTAACTCGGTCGACTTCACCTCTAAGGCTCTCTAGATCCTCCGTCTTTTTCTGCAACTGGGATAGGCAAAAGGTTAACCCAAAAGGTTAAAAAGCGAAACGTATACCCACTTGGGACATGAAATTACCTGCCCCATCAAATAGCTCTCGTAATTCGAGCTCCAGTACGCCTCATATCGCCAGTGTGTCAACTCAACTTCCTTCTCCTCGCAAAGGAGCCCAAGGGACCTACCCTCATCCAGAGCTTTCCGGAGCCTAGCTCCATAACAAAGCTGTCCGGACTCAAGCTTGTCGGAGGCCTACAGAAGAAAACTCAGTAAGAAGTATAAGGTGATAGCAAGGAAGGAATAGTGCAACGCTCACCATGGTATTTTTCTACCCATCTATCCCGGGACAAAGCTCGCTACTCACACTCCTTGAATAATGAGTGTGTAAAGCCCCAGAAAATTTTTCTTAGTAATTTAAGATTTCGTGGTGCTAAGGTAGGCTAATTATTTTATCTTGCGTGCAAATGAGGATTAATAATATTATGGATATCATTTGGATATGGTAATAAGTTTATAAGTCTTATTATAATTGATTTAGGGTCTAAGGAGAAGCCTAAGTCTAATACAAGTTGGAAAATTACGAAATAGACTAAAGTTGTAAATGAGTACGCACAAGACCTCACTTTGGACAAGTATATCTATATTTATATAAGGTTTTGTGCGATGCACAACCTATCAAATGAAAGGTCTTTGAGTCTAGTTTCCAACTCTTCAAACCATTCATCATTCGGACACTCATACCAGGAGTTATGACCAAATTACCAAAACCAGCGCAGAATTTTACACTACCGCGGTGCCCCATGCGGTGCCCCATGCGGCGCGCCTGTGGGGAGGTACAGAGAGCATCCAAAAACGTTTTCTGAGCACTTTTTTCACAACCGCGGCGCCCCATGCGGCGCGGCTATACAAAATCGGGGTTTTTGTTAAAAAACGACCTCATTTCGTCAAATAGATGGAAGGGACCATTTATTGAGAAAAAATTAGATACTTCTAGAGAGAGAGAATGCCCTAGAGTGGGAAAGTGTTACTTATCATTTCTTCTACAACTCTCACTCAAATCTTGAAGGATTAACAAGGAAAACCACACTAGGTCTTCATCCTTGAGGTAAGATTCTATACCCTAACCCTTAATTTCGAATTTTAGCTAAAGGCGGGTATTAATCAAGAAAGTTTGTGGGTATTTGAGTTGTTATCTTGTTTGCATGTATTGTCAAAAGGTGTAGGAACATGGTTGAGCTAAAAATGGAAAAGTATGGGTTGTGGGTTGATGAAATCCTCTATAAAAGGACCATAAGGATTTAACGCTCATATGGTGTTTGATAAAGTGCTCAAATGAGCTAGAATTATGAATATCTTCCTAAGTTGTATTCAATTTTGTTATGTCTCAAAGTAGATGGGCATTGCTAGAATTTTAGAAATGTTGTAGTAACTTAAGGAAAAGCTCTTTGAGGTATGTATGGCTAAAACCCCCTTTTATTTGAAATTAAGCTCCTTTGGCGTTTACGAAAGTGTGGTATGAATTGAATTGGTTAATGTATTGATTGTTATTGTGCATTAATTGATTTGCAATTAACTACACATATACGTGAAGGATGTGCCTCAATGTGAGTAATGTACCATTCTTGATAATTAGAGAAGTATGAAGAATACAATTATGTATTGAAATGCCTAGGCTATAAACCAAGATAGAAACTGAGAATTATTCATGCTAGCTATGTGGCCACTTACCTGTACTGCAACTTGAATTACTTTTTATATGCCTATGATCACAACCTGCAAGATGAATACTGAAAATGGAAAACGATGTGATAATGGTGGCCCTGAGTTCCAAGGAATTGATATGATATATATATATATGAAATAATGAATCAGATGTGATGACTAATGAGAAAGGAACAATGCCTAGATAAGGCGGCCTAGCCGATCGGGTCGTGATTGGACACCATGCCGCACACATGGTGGTAATATGCTGATATTGAATTCCGGATAAGGGAAATAAAATAGTGATTGAGATATATGCCTCCACTGAGGAAACCTAGCCGGTCGGGTCGTGATCGGACTCCGCTCAAGATAGCGGTGGTATTAAGAACAGCGATGAAGATATGAAAGAAATGCCCCAAACTAAGTTTTGGAAATTATATGAAGGATTGAATGAATTGCATATTTGATTTACTCATGTGATTTACTTGTACTTGCTTGATAGTTCTTTCTAGTAAAATGGTGTTTAGTTATACATACTAGTGCTATTCGATGACACTAACGTCCCTTTTGTCGGGGGCGCTATATTTTTTTTTATGAATGTAGGTGGCTCCATTGCGGATAGTGCCGATCGCGCATAGCGGAGTACCTTCTTCTCAAAGTCTTGGTGAGCCCCTTTCTCCTTCAAGGGGTTATATTGTACATCTTCTTATTTTGGACTTTTACTTTTGAGGTATAGCCGGGGCCTTACCGGCATTATTATCACGTCTTTTGTATCCTTAGAGGCTCCGTAGACGTTTGTGTGGGTTATGTATAGGTATTGGATAGGTCAATGGACCATGTTATAACCTTGTACTCTTGCTTTCTTCTACACTATAACTTGTATGGAACCTTGGAAGTTTAGCCATGTTTTAAATGTTGTGATATAAAATGAACTAAGATGTTGAATGTACTATATTTTCTAGTTTAAATTAAGATAAGCATGGCTTCCTTATTCCTATCAAGTTGGGTAGATAGCGGTTGATAAGGCTTGCTCAGTTGGGTTCACTCGATTGAGCGCCGGTCGCGCCTCCCGAAGTTGGGGCGTGACAAACTTGGTATTAGAGCCTAAGGTTTTAATGTGTCCTAGGATGTCTCGGAGCCGTGTCTAGTAGAGTCCTTCTTATCGGTGTGTTGTCGATCACATCTATAAGTTGGAGGTTACATGGACATTTAGGAATGTTACCCTTCTTCAACACTCCAGATCGTGCGATAAAGCTTGACAATAAGATTGTCTTCTAACTCGTGCATTGAGATTCAAGATAAGTTTAAACTTTCTTTCGTCTATTTCAAGTAATGTTGTCATATGGAATGACAAATGGGAAAAGGCCTGAATATTAAGGAGATGGCACATGTATCGTGTTGAACGAATGGTATGAATATATGAGATACGTACATCATACCAGAATCATAATTTATTCGAGAAAAGTGTTAAAAATGATTACCACCTCTAAAGAAACATTGAATTGATAAGTGCTATATAAGCTTGAATAGCACATGTGGATAGTGTGAGAAACATGTAAATGATCCTAAGGTGTAAAAGAAAATTTGTTGTATAAGTATGTGATATATCTAAGGCATGACTAAGAGAGTAATGAAAAACATGTAGGTCTCTTATGGGAGACAAGAAGTTATGAAAGGAGAGTCAATTGAACCCCGATGAGAAGACCCATGTACATCGAACTTTATAAAAATCCAGAAGTGTACGAACTGATATTACACTCCTAAAGGATATTGATATGAGGAATTGAAATCCCAAGCCCATGTGGCTGAATAAGAGCAGAGAACTTATGAGGTTAATATCATTGTTACTTCAATCTCCCTAATAGTCGAACATATATGTGAGGGATAGAGAAATGAAACATATGTCCATGAAGTTTCTAAATTCAAGACTTGTGTCAAAATTCGGGACATTCGCCCTAAGTCGGGGAGGAAGGTCCATAGTAAGGCCACTTAAATACAATGAAACAAGAGTAAGACCATGTAGCTATGATGTTTGAGTATTTTGTTGAAGACATGCGTAGTCTAGAAAAGTGATAATGAATAACGTGATTATCTGAAAGGGTATGCTAATGGTAGACCACTAGTATCCCAAAATAAGGATGGAAGGTTAAGGAACGTAAATTCTTTATACATGGAAATGTGGATGATAGGGTCAATGATCCTAGAAACTAAGAGTATATTTGTAAAGGGATTTTATACTTGTTAGAGGGTCAGGAACAATGGAACCTAAGTAAGTACTATAGGTCAAATATGGAAGGTTGCGAGTTTTAGAATGGGTTAATCATAGATCTGTGATTTAACCAAAGTACCAAGGCATTAAGAAAGGTGGAACGAGTGGGAGAAATATATGTGATTCTATAATAACCCAAGAGCGTATTTGGGCTTGATGGAGAGCCTCTAGATAATTTTACAAGCAAAGAAGTGTTAAGTGATATGACAATGAACACACTTTCCCACTGATATCCTAACAAGAGTTAAGAGGTGAGCTGGATGAATTTTCTTTTTAAGGAAAAAGACAACGTAACGTGTGGAAGAGTGCGTGGTTATTCACTAACTAGGAATAATGAGGCGAGAAGAAATGGGAAGAAAATCTATAAATTGAGATGTCCATGGTTATCGCAAAATAGTTCATATCAGAATGGTGGACTCGCCTGGAGCACAAGTATTAATAGAAGGTATAAAGGACTAACCGTAATGCTACCAGCATGAGTGACACTGAATGGTAACTAAAGGAGCTAGAGATAGTTCATGTCTACATATAATGGAAAGTGAGACTACTGGTTGTGAAGTTGTGGTATGATAAACTCATTAAACCAGGCACAATGATATTACAAGTTCACGGGAGATAGACAAGTGTGTAGCAAAATAAGGCCATCAATTATGCATTATGAGCAAAATAGAATGGGAATTAATATTCCAGTTAGAAAGAAAAGATGGTACCAGCATATTGTTCGGGCCAGTGGTGCTTTCTTAATTAAATATGTATGAAGAGTGTTGATATGTGTTTTAGGAAGTGTTGAACAGAAAATAGATATCATGAGAATGTTCACAAGGGAAAGTGGAGTGGTTTCTTAAATCCTATAAGGCACACAAGGAGGAAAGATGTTGTCCAGGAAAGGTCTAAGCACAATGTTACATTAGATTTGATGCAATGTCGTGCATGTTGATGATATTAAGGTGTGTGCGCAGGCTAGAAGATGTTTTTCCTTTGAAATAGAAGGTTCTATAAGAAAAATCATTTAGTAATATCTTTTGTTGAGAATTTGGCAGAGTTAGTTGTAAGTATTCACAGGAGATTGTAACCATATCAGGGAAATTATTGTAGAACTCGATTCGTGCGAGGTCTTATGTAAGAGAAATGTGATAAAGATGTTCCACTAATGATGCAATGTGTTAAGGTGGTAGTTTTATGCCTCTAGGCAACCCAAGAATCATGAAAGGAACTATTCGACACATGACTTAGAACTTGCGGCGGTAGTTTTGTATAAAGATTGGGCGACATGTGTATGGAGTCCACGTTGATGTATTTATGAACCACAAGAGCCTTCAATACATTTTTTTAAACAAAAGGAGTTGAATCTGAGACAGAGAGGATGGTTCGGGTTACTCAAGGACTATGATATTGAGATTCTCTATCACCCGGGAAAGGCTAATGTCGTGGAAAATGCACTTAGTCGAAAATCTATGGGGAGTTTGGCTCATTTGGGGGAATATCAGAGGCCGTTAGCCAGGGAGGTTTACCAGTTGGCCAGTTTGGGAGTTTACCTTGCGGGCTCTAGTGATGGAGGGGTAATTATACAAAATAGGGCCGAATCATCGCTTGTAGCGGAGGTGAAGGAAAAGCAATTCAACGATCCCTTGTTAGCACAATTGAAAGAGGGGATTCACAAACCCAATACCATAACTTTTTCCTTTGGCATGAATGATGGTACTCTACGGTACCAAGACCGCGTATGTGTTCCTAATATCGACGGTCTTCGGGAAAGGATCATGGCAGAAGCTCACACATCCAGGTATTCCATGCACCCCGGTTCTACAAAAATTTATCATGATCTCAAGGAAATTTATTGGTGGAACAACATGAAGAGGGATGTGGCAGATTTTGTAGCAAAATGTCCGAATTGTCAACAAGTGAAGGCCGAACATCAAAGGCCCGATGGATTGACTCAAAGCATAGAAATTCCAATATGGAAATGGGAGATGATCAATATGGATTTTGTAGTAGGGCTGCCGCGCACTCCGCGTAGGTTCGACTCAATTTGGGTGATCATTGACCGACTCACAAAATCAGCGCACTTCTTGCCAGTTAAATCTACTAACACAATGGAACAATATGCTCAGTTGTATATCAAAGAAATAGTCAGGTTGCATGGCACTCCAGTCTCAATCATTTCAGATCGAGGGGCTCAGTTCACGGCCAACTTTTGGAAGAAATTTCAGCAAGGTTTGGGTACGCAGGTAAACCTTAGCACATCTTTTCATACACAAACCGATGGGCAAGCAGAGCGAACTATTCAGACGCTTGAAGACATGTTGAGTGCTTGTACTATTGATTTCAAGGGTAGTTGGGATGACCATTTGCCATTCATAGAATTTGCTTACAACAACAGCTTCCATGCTAGTATCCAGATGGCACCATTCGAGGCACTATATGGTAGGAGATGCAGGTCTCCCATTGGGTGGTTCGAGGTTTGAGAAGCAGAATTGATAGGGCCGGACCTCGTGTATCAGGCCATGGAGAAAGTCAAGATTATTAAGGAGAGGTTGAAAACTTCTTAGAGTTGCCAAAAGTCTTATTCAAACATTCCTCGCAGATATTTGGAGTTCAAAGAAGATGATTGGGTATTTTTGAAGGTTTCCCCTATGAAGGGCATTATGCGATTTGGAAAGAAAAGGAAATTAAGTCCGAGGTATGTCGGACCGTACAGAATCATTTAGAGGATTGGTCAGGTGGCATACAAGCTCGAGTTGCCACCCGAAATATCGTTGGTACATCTGGTCTTCCATGTATCTATGTTGAAGAAGGTAGTGGGAGATCCGTCTGTTATTGTACCAATTGAAGCTATTGAGGTTAATGAAGAACTATCTTATGAAAAAATTCCAGTTGCCATTCTTGATAGGCAAGTCCTAAAATTGAGAAATAAGGAAATTGCCTCTGTAAAAGTGTTATGGCAGAACTAGCAGGTTGAGGAAGCCACTTGGGAAGCCGAGGAAGAAATGAGAAAGAAGTACCCACATTTGTTTGAATAGTTATGTAATAGCTTTCATGCATTTGGTTCCTATGAACTCTTATCTTTTGGTTTGATCTATGTTAAACTATTCCATTTTGGTTATATATGTTGCCTATGCGGCCATGGTTGGTGTTGTACAAGTTATGTTATGTCTATGGGACATGTATATGCTGTTAGGATATGTATCTGAGGCCCTCTGACAGGTAGATAGTCCTAGTTACAAAGGAAACTCTAGCGAAATTTTCGGAAATTTAAGGAGTTAGCCAAATTCGAGGCTGTTGATATATTTCATGATGTAAAAAGCAGAAGTTACAAAAGGATGGCTAATGAATGAACCTTGATCCTCATTCGAGGACAAATGATCTTACGCGGGGGAGAATGTAAAGCCCCAGAAAATTTTGCTTAGTAATTTAAGATTTCGTGGTGCCAAGGTGGGCTAATTATTTTATCTTGCGTGCAAATGAGGATTAATGATATTATGGATATCATTTGGATATGGTAATAAGTGTATAAGTCTTATTATAATTGATTTAGGGTCTAAGGAGAAGCCTAAGTCTAATACAAGTTGGAAAATTACCAAATCGACTAAAGTTGTAAATGAGTACGCATAAGACCTCACTTTGGACAGGTATATATCTATTTATATAAGGTTTTGAGCGATGCACAACCTATCCAATGAAAGGTCTTTGAGTCTAGTTTCCAACGCTTCAAACCATTCGTCATTCGGACACTCATACCAGGAGTTATGACCAAATTACCAAAAGCAGCGCAAAAGTTTGCACTACCGCGGTGCCTCATGTGGTGCCCCCTGCGGCGCGCCTGTGGGGAGGTACAGAGAGCATCCAAAAACGTTTTTTGAGCACTTGTTTCACAACTGCGGCACCCCACGCAGCGCGGCTATACAAAATTGGGTTTTATGTTATAAAACGACCTCATTTCGTCAAATAGATGGAAGGGACCATTTCTTGAGCAAAAATCAGATACTTTTAGATAGAGTGAATGCCCTAGAGTGGGAAAGTGTTCCTCATCAATTCTTCTACAACTCTTGCTCAAATCAAGAAGGATTAACAAGGAAAACCACACTAGGTCTTCATTCTTGAGGTAAGATTCTATACCCTAACCCTTAATTTCGAATTTTAGCTAGAGGCGTGTATTTATCAAGAAAGTTTGTGGGTATTGGAGTTGTTATCTTGTTTGCATGTGTTGTCAAAAGGTGTAGGAACATGGTTGAGCTAAAAATGGAAAGGTATGGGTTGTGGGTTGATGAAATACTCTATAAAAGGACCATAAAGATTTAACGCTCATATGGTGTTTGATAAAGTGCTCAAATGAGCTAGAATTATGAATATCTTCCTAATTTGTGTTCAATTTTGTTATGTCTCGAAGTAGATGGGCATTGCTAGAATTTCCGGAATATTGTAGTAACTTAAGGAAAAGCTCTTTGAGGTATGTATGGCTAAAACCCCCTTTTATTAAAAATTGAGCTCCGTTGGCGTTTACGAAAGTGTGGTAAGATTTGAATTGGTTAATGTATTGAATGTTATTGCGCATTAATTGATTTGCAATTGACTACACATATACGTGAAGGATGTGCCTCAATGTGAGTAATGTACCATTCTTGTAAATTAGAGAAGTATGAAGAATACAATTATGTATTGAAATTCTTAGGCTATAAACCAAGATAGAAACTGAGAATTATTCATGCTAGCTATGTGGCCACTTACCTGTACTGCAACTTGAATTACTTTTTATATGCCTATGATCACAACCTGCAAGATGAATACTGAAAATGGAAAACGATGTGATAATGGTGGCCCTGAGTTCCAAGGAATTGATATGATATATATATATGAAATAAAGATTCAGATGTGATGACTAATGAGAAAGGAACAATGCCTAGATAAGGCGGCCTAGCCGATCGGGTCGTGATTGGACACCATGCCGCACACATGGTGGTACTATACTGATATTGAATTCCGGATAAGGGAAATGAAATAGTGATTGAGATATATGCCTCCACTGAGGCAACCTAGCCGGTCGGGTCGTGATCGGACTCCGCTCAAGATAGCGGTGGTATTAAGAACAGCGATGAAGATATGAAAGAAATGCCCCAAACTAAGTTTTGGAAATTATATGAAGGATTGAATGAATTGCATATTTGATTTACTCATGTGATTTACTTGTAATTGCTTGATAGTTCTTTCTAGTAAAATGGTGTTTAGTTATACATACTAGTGCTATTCGATGACACTAACGTCCCTTTTGCCGGGGGCGCTATATTTTTTTTATGAATGTAGGTGGCTCCATTGCGGATAGTGCCGATCGGGCATAGCGGAGTACCTTCTTCTCAAAGTCTTGGTGAGCCCCTTTCTCCTTCAAGGGGTTATATTGTACATCTTCTTATTTTGGACTTTCACTTTTGAGGTATAGCCGAGGCCTTACCGGCATTATTATCACGTCTTTTGTATCCTTAGAGGCTCCGTAGACGTTTGTGTGGGTTATGTATGGGTATTGGATAGGTCAATGGACCATGTTATAACCTTGTACTCTTGCTTTCTTCTACACTATAACTTGTATGGAACCTTGGAAGTTTAGCCACGTTTTAAATGTTGTGATATAAAATGAACTAAGATGTTGAATGTACTATCTTTTCTAATTTTAATAAAGGTAAGCATGGCTTCCTTATTCCTATCAAGTTGGGAAGATAGCGGTTGATAAGGCTTGCTCAGTTGGGTTCACTCGATTGAGCGTCGGTCGCACCTCCCGAAGTTGGGGTGTGACAGAGTGGGCTGCCAAATCCTTGGACTAAGCCCGGCAGGTCAAGGACGTCGCCCGACGCCCATAGAACCACTACAGAAGAAGGGAGGAAGACACAGCTACTAAACCAGCTCTCGCCATAGGCAAGCCTGGTAAAGCGCGGGGCGCACCACCTAAGAGTATAGCCCCATTCTTCAATAAATAATACATGCTCCTAGGGTACAATGCCAGCAGTCCGCACCCGGGCGAAGCGACTCGTCCATACCCGGTCTCTATTATCGTCGACAACAACAACGAAGGGCATAATCAATCGACACCATGAAGTCAGCGGACCCCGATGATCCCGAAGACCGGGGGCGGAGCTCTCCCCTCACTGTCGAATAAACCCCGACATAGTCGTCGTGGCAGTCACAAAGTTGAAGAACTAAAAGGCGAAAAGATGTGCAGGCATGTTATGCCGGAATACCGAAAACATGGTGCAGAAAGAAAATGACAACTGCTTAAAATGGGGTAACCCCTGAAAAGGCAGAAATAGCCTCATATTATATGTGGGAAAGATGGCGACGATTCGCCTACCTCAAAGCCAGTCGAAAACGCTAGCCAATAACATCCTCTCTAGTCCTGAGGCGGTACCCGGCCTTGACGACCTCCGTCAAGGTAAGGCTACGCTCCAAGGAGCCGACGATACCTTTGCCAACACAAGGGTGGCACCCGACCTCGAGGATCTCCATCAAAGGGAATCAGGCTCTGAAGAAATGAGAGTTTTTGAGTGTCACCCGTATGGACCTGGCTCCGGGTGCCATCCAAGGTCGGACAAACCCTCTTCCAGAATCTATCTACATCACCATAAGGATATTCACACTAAAACACACTTCCAGGTGGTCCGAGTGCGAGCAAGTCTTTGCTCGCAGACTGCTCTCAAGAGATTAAAAGCAGCCCCCGCCCACGGGTCCCTGAGAAACTTTTTTCTCAAAGGTTATTATGGAACTCAACTGGTAAGTCATGACTCCGAGGCCCAAACCATTATTCTTTTTTTGCGCGAAGTCAGGGTCCCGACGGCCCGAGTTTATCGGCCTTATTCAGGTTCAATCTAAGGAATTGCAAAAGACCCCGCGCGAAGCCATTTTCATCAACCGAAGGCCGGAAGGAATACTCGCATCCAGGTTCAGTATTAGCAACAACAAATAGGATCGCGCATTCGGAGTCTCCGCAAACATAAAGGAATACGACAAGTATCAAATGAAGAAGTCAAGAAAATATCTTTATATTCATAAACGTTTGCTTACAACGGCCCTCGAGGGGTCCTTACATATGATTACAAAAGCCCGCAAAGGGATCCTTACACAGGAACAAAGAGCGGAAGGGTGTAAATACATCAAAAGCCTAAGAATCTAGCCTATTCCCAAAAGTGCGTCCTCAATAGCGACATATTCGGTATAATCTCCTCAAGCGCGCGACCTCAAAGACAATATCTTTCAAGCGCAAACCCCTCGGGAGTCTCATCTTGACACTCCCGAAATGGCATCTTCAAAAGGGAAGATATAGAAGAGGAAAGAGATAGAGAAGAGCAAAGTGACAAATGAGAAGCCAAAAGGAGACAAGAAGTGGCTGGGTGAAAAATCTAGCTAGTATGAACTCCGCCAGTATTACTATTATAAAGCCACTTCTTGAGACCTTGCCTCGGCATGGGAGGTGACATTTAGTAGAAAGTGCTGCCATACCCCACGGAATCCAAAGGAGGTGTAATGCGCCAAGCCGAGGAAGGAGGGTGAGCAGCGGTGTATAATCCGAGCCCCCTCTTGAGCAGCAGTGTATAATCCAAATACTTCTTCGGGTCAGAGGAAATTGGTCCTCTGCCTCATCGCCCCAAGATAGCGGAGACAACAACAACAACAATAACATAAAGGCGGCATAACTTCGTTCGACCAGAGAGGGTCCGGGAGATAGGCCATAGCACGCCTGATGTCGCCATAAAATCTTGAGGCCATGGGCCTCAAACATAGTAAAACAACAAAGAGTAAAGATAGAAAGAAAGGAGGAAAGGATAGATATCGGAGGATGCTTGGATGAAAAACTGGTCACAAAATGTCCCATTTATAGAAGAGAAAGGCAAAGTAACCGATGACGCCATTATCGCCAACGTAATGACAGGCGCATTCAATGCGTTCATAGGAGCTGAATCAACGTCGACATTATGACCCCAAAGAACGACAAATCATGACGCATCGGATCTCCATGAAAAAGAGAAATGATGAAACATTTCGGTATTCATAAAGGCTTGCATCATCAACACGACATCATTTTGGGAGCCCATAGAGTGGGATGTCAAAATCATTTCTTATTGCTTATCTCTAAGAAACGTGGGGACTATCTGTGTATGGAAAAATCGGGGGGGGGGGGTGACCAATTTCTCGTTAGTAAAGTACTTCAGGAGATCGCCTCGGAGGCTCAAGACCTCGGGCCGGGTACCTCCCTCAAGATCTGTTGACACCCGGCCTGGGGATAATGTTGGATGAGATCCCAACGAGCATGGAAGGCTTCCTAAGAATGCATCCAGGGCCGGTTAAGTCTACCAGGGTAGTCAAACGCTGGTCTACATCTACATCATGAAGCTAGTTAGATGTCCCATCCCGCTTCCTTTATCATTTAATGTATCTTGTACTAAGTTTGGATTCCCCCTATTATAAAAGGGGAATCATTGACACTTTGTAAGCAAGTTGCTCTAACTATTCTACACAAGATTAATAACAACTCTCTCTCTCTTTTCTCTCTTACGCGGTCGAGACTACCTCTTTCATTTATTGCTTTCATACTTGTTCTTCATTTATTGCTTGATATTGTCCATAGAGAGCCTCCCTTAATTATATCCTAACTATTAGCCCTTTCCTAATTATTACCATTTTCACGGTAAACAAATCTCCAAAACACGTCAAACAATATCGAATCAACCAATTAGCATCAGATTCAAGCCTAAGAACTTCAAAAACTCTCAAAATACGCCTTCGATCAAAAAGTCTATCAAACCTCATCCAAATGACCTAAAAATTTGCACACGCGTCACATTTAACACTAGGAAGCTACTCTAACTTCCATAATTCCATTCCAGCCCTCGGATCAAAATCTCATTATCGAACCGGAAACTTAAAAAATTCAACTTTCGGCATTTCATGCCTAAATTAGCTACAGACATCCAAAACACAATCCGAACATGCTCCTAAACCCGAAATTACCCAATGAAGCTAACGGAACCATCAGAATTCCATTCTGATGCCGTCTTCACACCTTTTTGACTACGATCAAATTTTCAAAACTTAATCCCTCATTTAAGGACTAAGTGTCCCAAAACTCTCCGAAACTCCAAATAATTCCTCATGGCAACTCACAATAGCAGAAACAAACACAGGGAAAATAGTTAATAGAGGATCGGGACGTTAGTTCTTAGGACGACCGGCCGGGTCGTCACATCCTCCTACACTTAAACATTCGTTCGTCCTTGAACGAGCATAGAGACATACCTGAAGTAGTGAAAAGATGAGGGTAACGACTGCACATATCTTGCTCGGTCTCCCAAATCGCCTCCTCGACCAGCTGACCCCTCCATTGAACCTTCACTTATGCAATGTTCTTTGACCTCAGCTTTCTAACCTGCCTGTCCAATATTACCACTGGCTCCTCAACATAAGATAGATCCTTGTCCAACTAGACCGAACTGAAATCCAACACGTGAGACGGATCATCGTGATACCTTCGGAGCATGGAAACATGAAATACCGGATGAACTTCTGCGAAGCTGGGAGGTAGGGCAAGCTCATAAGCAACCTCCCCAACACGCCGCAATATCTCAAAATGACCAATAAACCTCAGACTCAACTTTTCTTTCTTCCCAAATCTCATTACGCCTTTCCTAGGCGAAACCCGAAGCAGAACCCGCTCTCCAACCATATAGGCAACATCACGAACCTTCGGGTCCGCGTAACTCTTCTGTATGGACTGGGCTATACGAAGTCTATCCTGAATCACCTTAACCTTATCCAAAGCATCCTGAACCATGTCTGTGCCTAATAATCTAGCCTCACCCGGCTCGAACCAACCCACCGGGGATCTACACCGCCTACCATATAAAACCTCACACGGTGCCATCTGAATGTTGGACTGATAGCTGCTATTGTAGGCAAACTCCGCCAATGGCAAGAACTGATCCCAAGACCTTCCAAACTCAATCACACACGCACAGAGCATATCCTTAAGAATCTAAATAGTGCACTCAGACTGTCCGTCTGTCTGAGGGTGAAATGTTGTACTCAACTCCACCCGAGTACCCAACTCATGCTGAACGGCCCTCCAGAACCGTGATGTGAACTGAGTACCTCTATCTGAAATGATAGAAACTGGAATACCATGCAGACAAACAATCTCCCGGATATAAATCTCTGTCAATCGCTCCGAACAATAGGTAGTACACACATGAATGAAATGTGTAGACTTGGTCAGCCGATCCACAATCACCCAAATGGCATCGAACTTCCTTAAAGTCCGTGGGAGCCCAACTACAAAGTCCATGGTGATCCGCTCCCACTCCCACTCTGGAATCTCTATCTACTGAAGCAACCCACCCGGTCTCTGGTCCTTATAGCTGACAGTTGAGGCACCGAGCTACAAACCCAACTATATCTTTTTTCATCCACCTCCACCAATAGTTATGAAATAGCATATTATTTATGTTGATTTCATTTTAGATCATGCGAAAAAAAGAAGAAGGTGCCATAGCATACCTTTGATATCTTCTATCCAATCTTTAAGCAAGCTCAATATGATCTTCTTACGTCTACAATGAGTAAACCGACTTCGTCGTTATCATATAAGCGTTGTAACTATCATATTTGGAAACTAATATTCTACAAGAAAACGAACATCACCTCCCCTATTCTTACTACACCCCATATGTTACCAAAAGTCACCAAACAGCCCAAACAACAAAAATATAATTCAATATAAGCACTCCAATTTGTTCAACAACCATTTTGAGCGGCAAGCTTGATTTACGATTAACAAAAAATGGTTTGAATCCAAGCCCTTTTCCATGAATCTTCCTATAACATATATAACATAATACTTATTCTTACCATCTCCTTTTCAACCCAAAACACCATAAGCATAATCTTCAAATTTATTGCACACACCTAGCACCTTAACGTTTATTGTCAACATCTTATTTTTCATGTTATATTCTTCAATCCACTGAATTAGCACATAGATAAGCTTAACAACAGCAGACACAAAATAATCAAACTATTTATAACAATTTCCAGCCACAACAAACCATATATATAGCCTCAATACAGCACACAAAAAAAGATAACGATTCATTATGCCATGTCAATTACTATCTTGTAGATTTTCACTCAAACAACTCAACCAACACATGATTGACCTTAAGCACAAACAAGAACATGATTTACTTACCTTAGGCAGTAGATACAACTTGAAATCCCCAGCTGGTGTAGCTCACAACAACCCTCAATCACACCACAACACTATAGGAGATGTATTCTCTTCTTGAATACACTTTTGTGTTAATGTTGGTGTGTAAACACATGTACTTTGCCTTGAAACTATAATATACATGAAGGAGGTACTGATTCGTATCTTAATCATAAAGAACAACATAAAATCTGAGGTTACTTACCTTTGAAGAACCCTCCAAAAAAACCACAAGATGAAGAACTACGATCTAGCAAGCACCACGGGATTTCTAGCATTGGATTCATGTCTTTATTTTAGATTTTCACCCTAGAATCATGGAGGAACACTTGGAGAGCATTTAGGAAGGTTTAGGAACAATTGTGGATGAGAAAAATGAGGTAAGACGACATATAAATGATTTAAATACAAGCTGAAGTTTAAACCGACTTTGTGGGTCCCATGGGAGCTGCTTGTGCAGTCTCGCAAAAAATACGAATATCTCTCTAGTCAGATGTTGTATCGACGAACGGTTTAATGAATTAGTAACTAGACTTGTAGATCTTCAAATTGATATGTAGATAATCCCTTTATTCCAAGTATATAGGGAGAAAAGTGCAGCTACATTTAACCTAAATTTCAGCACATTATGAATGCAACTTGTGATGACCTTTGCCAACTTTTGTTCCACAACTCACTTGACTTAAAAACATAAAACACGACTATAATATGACTAAAATGACTCATAACTTAATATCTTCATCATGTTAATCACCCTAGTCTCACCCCAAAAGTATATATAATAACATTCCAAACTTGTCGACTTTCAACGAAACTTATTTTCTTCAATTCGTTTAGTGTCTAAGCTTTCCAACCCTTTTGGTACTTGTTATTCATGATCTTAAAGATTTGTAACCTCCAATATAACATGATGAACTTATGTTATGTAATTTCAAAAACGATCTCATTTCCGAGCTAACATCAATTAGAGTATGACGTACTCTCACATACGAAAATATGGGATGTAACATCATTCCCCCCTTTGGAACATTCGTCCTCGAATGTTGACTAATGCATTTATCGATCTCATAACCTGTAGCTCTTACGAATAATTTAATATTGTCCTTTATATCTAGGAAATTATTCTGTAAATAAATCCAAAGGTCAGGGTATTGCCCCATGTAGGCCTCTTTCTCATACCACGACTTCTGGTCGGAATTCTTCCGATCTCATAGCTGTTGTTACATTCTGTCATGCATCATGTACAACCATGTACTGATATGTGTGCCAATACAACTCTTCTATCCTCTTTCCTCCATCTTTTAGACAATCTCTAGGCCTCACTTTGTGAACATATATAAAACTATGACAAGATGTCCCTCTAGGCATCTATAGGTGTACTAAAGTTCTTCGCTTGGTACTTTGTCGAACTTACGACTATTTCTATGCCTTTATTCATAGCCTCTGTTATCTATGCTTATAGTGTTACACATCTAGGTAGGTCTTACTATATCCTAACTCTTACTTCAGTTTATTATTATCGAGGTCTGCCACCCAGCTCTGGGTTACTCTTTCGTTGCTTGTCCTATATGTATAAATCTAAGTCCTTTAATGCTTCCTCATTACTATTCATCTTAATAATGATGGTCTAATCTCATCTCATACTTTGCAACTTTTATCCATCCACTGGTGATTCACCTTAATGTTGATCCATAATCTACCACTGATAACTTGAAACCTCTTATAAAATACATTGTCACTAGGGCTCACATCTCATCGGGGAGCATCTGAAGTGATTTTCCCGATCTACCTAGGGACGATAATATACTTCAATAACCGTATTTCATAGCATCCTAACATGATTCATCTTATAGGAGTATTCCAATCCCGTGCAATTCATAAAATCCCTTTTCTTTAAATTATTCCTCAATTAAAGGCCTAAATGTCATCCTCTTATCTATCACAATTACGCCCTTATTTTACTATCAGGGAAGCATTTCGTCTCTTCTAATTTCTCCTAGTCTTAGAATCCTCTGTGTTCATTCAGGCTGTACCGAGCTTTTTATTACATATGGAAAACATCAGCTCCCTTGTTTTGATGGGTTTAATCACGAGAACTTACATATTCTTATCATCTTTTCACTTACCTTTTCATATACTTACTCCTATCTACCTAAAACCTTGTTGCTCTATGATACTTTACCTTACGACCTACACCTATCTATTTATACTACTCACAACCTTCCTTTAACTTGCTAGCACCATAAATTTCCTTTTGTCCCTTCTCAGTTGTCCTTAACTGTAAGCAATTACTTTTCCTGGTTTTTCTATCACTTGTTGCATGAATACTTGGCTTGTCTTATTGCCCACGAATACTGTAATTTCCTGTACCTCATATGATCTCAAACATCACCTTTGATTTTTCTTTCCCATTCATTAGCCATGATAGGTGCCACTTTCTTATGGAGTGTTTACAATATTGTAGTGAGACTGTTGTTACAAGATCATTTACTCTTTAGCTCACTATGCTTAGGTGGAAACCTTCTTCCTTATTTCCTCAGCTAGTCTTTCGTTATAGTACTTAAGGAGACCTTCTGGCTCTTGTAAAGTTGCAAGCTTGTTATATTGTGATCCCGAGCGAAATTTTCGTTGTTCTTACTCACCTATAATAATCCTTAGCTACATAACTTCGTGCCCTTGTGCTCGTAGGGTTACCTCTAAGCTCAAATTTTGATTGTATCCTTAGTGGCACTCTCTCTTATTTTCATAAAACTTAAATGGTACCTTTAACTGCCTCAACTCCTATCTAAATTTTTTTAGATGATTGTGATCTCGTATCTGCGAGGTTGAATTCTCTATGTTGTGGTTCATTACATTTATCTTGCATGATCTATTGATTTATCTATGACATCTTGTCTAGCCATAGCCGGGCTCTTCCTGAATCAACTACTAATTACTTGTTGGTCCATTCTCATATATATATTCTGCATAATCTCTCTTGGGATACATCATTTGTCTTAACTTACCTCAAGTGTCCATTCACACTTATTTATCAATAATATCCTGGCCGGAAAATTTTACTGCATCTCCTCAGTGTCGTGCTTATATAATGTTCTGGAGTCACAACATATATACAGGAACTGAATAAATGCAACATCATCCCTTTCTCCTTTTTACCACATTCTTCCTTTACCATTCCATAGTTACCTGAACCACTTAACTCTGACTTAATACTATATCACCCCATATTCCCCCATTTAGGGGAGTACTAAGATTTAGTACTACAACGATCCACCTATAGATGTTTTACCTCTTCATCTTTGGCTTCTTTTCACACCATCAATGAACCTTAATCGCCTTATGGTAACCTTATGTACCAGGGATAACTAAATTTCTTACGCACGAAGGTGACACCTAGTGTAACTAGCACACGTATCCCTTAAGATTAACCCTGCTCAGAGTGCTTTCTTTAGGTAAGCGACTTAATAAATGACCTTTAAAGGTTATTCGTCTGTTGTCTATTCTATTATTGTTGGGACACAATCTCTGAAATTCTCACAATGTCGACCATTATCAAATCCTTCGGTCCCTAATTCATGTTTGATTTTATCTTGTTTACTAGACCATACTAATTTCTATTACCACAGGGGATCCAACATAGCCTTCCGATAATCACATTGGACTCACCAACTCATTTCTCGAAATGAGGATATGACCTTTGGCCTATACTCTATTATTGTCTCAAGGCCTGTCACCTCTTGTCTTTTCCTTCACTTGACTATAGACTCTATCGTCCTTTCATATTTTGATTTACCGTTATTACCCATTTATCACATCTTACTCATTATATTTTATTTACTCTTTTCTTATTCTCCTCCTAATATTTCTATTTATCACCTTATTCTGAAAACTTCAACAAAACATTCTTTCACTTTAACTTCCCCTTGCTCCATCCACTGGCTCTTCGGGTCACCTAACATTCTCTCTTTACTAGGGACAGGAGCCATACAAGGGTAAATATTTATCTCTTCTAGGATTGTGTCGATCATCTAAATTTTCTGGACATTCTAGTATTTCATATCTAAATGTACTATTCTAGAGTGCAACATTGAGTTGTCTCGTAAGGAGAACTATTACCACATTTGCAATATCCTTCAGAAATGTCAGCTAATGCTAACAATCTATCCACCATTTTGGGTTACTCTAACTCCAACCGGATCCTGATATCCCATATTTCGCTTAAATAATATATGTTAGCTCCCATAGGGCATAACTGAGATGGGAGTGGCCAATTGTATAGATATCTGTTACTGTTGAAAGTAACTCATAATACTTATGTTTCTCTGCCTGAATTGTAAAAACTGATAATCTTCACTAACTGGATACCTCGTACCCTTCTTCACCTTGCTTCTTTTGCTTGTTGAAACTTGTATCTACCTTCTGTTTCTTTTATTGCTTTTTACCATATGGGTGGATAGATATTCATGCTTTAGGGCTCCTTATCAAGAAGCTTACACGTCTTAGTACACACATAAGCTACTAAAGACCTTACATTTACTCATCATAAGCGTGATGCAAAATCAAGTTCCTCTAACTCAGCTTTTCCAGTGCCACATTCAATCTCTTACCAACTGTCTTTGTTGATGTAGGTATCATTGTATTACGACTAAAGTCGAATTTAGGAGTTTGAATTCTTACAATTGAGCTCTACCACATGATCTAGAATAAGAAGAAAGAGTGACAGTCCTAAATGCCTAGTAGCCTCCTGCTTATAAGTGTGGTGCACAACACACCCATAAACAAGACTCTATGAGACATGGCTTGTAGACTCCGAAGGATAGAACTGCTCTGATACCACTTTTGTCATGACCCAAACCGAAGGGGCCGCGACGGGCACCCGGTGCCTTACTCAACCAAATACCAACGTAACATATCTTTATTATCATACTATTATGGTAAATGAGCCAAAAAACCCGTCATGTGATAACAATAATAAAATATAAGGGAATACTCAACATATGACGACTCAACATGATATACAAACTTATACATGTGACATATGGGCCTATAAGGCCGACATGACCATTTGTAAACTCAAAACATTGGCCGACAAGGCCATACAAGTATCTATACACATGGCATCTATCTACAAGCCTCTAAGAGCACATAAAATCATAAAGGTCGGGACAGGGCCCCGCCATACCAATCAATACATATCCAAAGCATCCTGACCAAATAGGCAACTCCGGAGCAAGTAGAGTGCAACAATACTTTCCGCTGAGCTGATAGCCTACTTGGAGGACTGTCAATATATCAATCAGGACATGCAGGTATGAAACGTAGCATCCCAAGGCAAAAGGGACGTCAATACTAATAAAGTACCGAGTATGTAAGGCAGGAAAACATAAACAAGAACAGTAATGTAAAGAGAGATATATGAGATACAACCTGTAACATCGGAGTGCCTTTGGGGGCTACTAACATGAAATGCATAATACATATATATACATAAACTTTTAAAAACATGCAGCTCTGTGGGCATCATCATCATCATCATATCATACCCGGCCTCAAAGAGGACTCGGTAAAAATGTACACGGCCATCATAAGGCTCGGTAGAATTGTACCCGGCCACGTGGAGCTTGGTAAACCCAACTGATCAGAGGTTGCACCATAGGTGCTGTACCCGACCGACTATAATGCGGCTCGGTAGAGTAAAATAGATACTATATATAATGCATGCTGGACTCATGGAATCACGTTCTAAACCTTTTGGAGTGACGTAAGGTCGTTGCATCTTCGATTAACATTATGTACATCCATACCATCAATATGAACCTTAGTAGGATTCAAAGATCATACATACTTGCTTAGAATAACTTTATAAGGAAAACGTATCGTTTATGTTCATTTAATTTTAGATCCTGCCAAAAGAAAGAAGAAAGTGCCTTAACATACCTTTGAAATCTTCTATCCAATCTTCAATCAAGCTCAAAATGATCTTCTTATGTCTACAAAGAGTAAACCGACTTCGTCGTCATCATATAAGCATTGTAACTCTCATATTTGGAAACCAATATTCTACAAGAAAATGGACAACACCTCCCCTATTTGTACTACATCCCATATATTACCAAAAGTCACCAAACAGCCCAAACAACAACAATATAATTCACAATAAGCTCTCCGATTTGTTCAACAACCATTTTGAACGGCAAGCTCGATTTACGATTAACAAAATATGGTTTGGGTCCAATTCCTTTTCCATGAATATGCCAACAAAATATATAACATGATACTCATGCTTACCATATCATTTTCAACCCAAAACATTAGAAGCATAATCTTCAAATATAGTCCACATACCTAGTACCTTAACCTTTATCGTCAACATCTTATTTTTCATGTTATATTCTTCAATCTACTGAATTAGCACATAGATAAGCTTAACAACAGCAGACACAACATAATAAAACTATTTATAATAATTTCCAACCAAATCAAACCATATATATAGCCTCAATACAGCCCGCAAAAAAAATATAACGATTCCTTATGCCATGTCAATTACTATCTTATAGATTTTCACTCAAACAACTCAACCAACACATGATTGACCTTTAGCACAACCAAGAAAATGATTTACTTACCTTAGTTAGTAGATACAACTTGAAATCTTCAGCTGTTGTAGCTCACAACAACCCTCAATCACACCACAACACTATAGGAGTTGTATTCTCTTCTTGAATCAACTTTTGTGTTCATGTTGGTGTGTAATCACTTGTATTTCGCCTTGAAACTCTAATACACATTAAGGAGGTACTGATTCTTAGTTTAATCACAAAGAAAAATACGAAATCTGAGGTTACTTACCTTTGAATAACCCTCCAAAACAGCCACAAGATGAAGAACTACGATCAAGCAAGCACCACGGGATTTCTAGCGTTGGATTCATGTTTTTATCTTAGGTTTTCACCTTAGAATCATGGAGGAACCCTTGAAGAGCATTTAGGAAGTCTTAGAAACTGTTGTGGATGAGAAAAAAACGACATATAAATGACTTAAATACAAGTTGAAGTTTAAACCGACTTTGTGGGTCCCACGGGAGTTGCTTGTGCAGTCTCGTAAAAAATGCGAATATCTATATCGTCCAATGTCGTATTGACAAACGGTTTAATGAGTTAGTAACTAGACTCGTATATCTTCAAATTGATATGTAGATCATCCCTTGATTCAATGTATATTGGGAGAAAAATGCAGCTACATTTGACCTAAATTTCAGCACATTATGAATGCAACTTGTGATGACCTTTGCCAACTTTTATTCCACAACTCGCTTGACTTAAAAACATAATACATGACTATCATATGACGAAAATGACTCATAACTTAATCTCATCATCATGTTAATCACCCTAGTCTCACCCCAAAATTATATGTTATAACATTCCACTTGTCGACTTTCGACGAAACTTATTTTCTTCAGTTCTTTTAGCGTCTAAGTTTTTCAACCCTTTTGGTACTTGTTATTCATGATATTAAAGATTTGTAACCTCTAACATAACATGATGAACTTATATTATGTAATTTCAAAAATGATCTCATTTCCGAGCTTACATCAATTGGCTCACGACATACTCTCACGTATGAAAACATGGGATGTAACAATCAATTCCAACCATGTGTAGCCTTGTTTCACTCTGTTTTGTCTGTGATTCTAGTTTTCCTGGTGATTGTAACTACTAGAATTCATGTTTGGACTAATGTGGTTCTATTTATAGTTTTTGATCTTGTAACCTATTTCTATTCACTTCTAAAAATCCAAACTATTTTTTCTAAAACTACCTCCTACTTTTATATACTATTTTCAACTCCTACTTTTAGATATCTAGGGTCCTGCCCCTTCAGCATGAACACTACCTAGGAGTCCACGAGACTCCTCTAAACTTTGACATGCTGGGGATGGCTTTTCCAAACTTTTACAAAAACTATTTCTTTGAAAAGTTCTGGTGTGAGCATTGCCCGGGGTCCCTAAGGCCCTTGAGAACTTTGACACACCAGAAGCCCATTTGGTGTAATATGGACTATTGGTGTACTCAAGATCTGATTGAAGGCTTGGCTTCCAGGTTGATTTTGGGCCTGGAAGGCTCCATATAGTATAGTAATTTTCATTATGTAATTCAATTGTATTGGACTGTAATAACAATCTTTGTAAAACATATATGGGGTACTTATTAAAAAAACTAGGAAGGGATTTCTATATCTTTGTTGGGGTTCCGGTAGGAACCATGCCCATAGGTGATTGTGAGATATTTATATGCATTAAAACCCATGTTATAAGGTTTATCTCATTATGCTGAATTTTCATACTTTGCATCTTCGAAATCCTACTTATAGGATCTACATGTATTTTCAACTCCGCGTGCACCAGTAACCATGTCAATAGGGTTCTGTCCGTTTGATAAATTAATTTTTTTGGCGATGTATTTAAGAATTCTGCCCACCTATGATTAATAGAAATCATGCCTATAAGGTCTAAAGAATTAGTTTCTGCATTTAGAAACCATGCCTATAGTATTTCAAAATCAGTTCCTGCATTTAGATATCATGCCTATAGGATTTCAAAAACCTGTTTCTGCATTTATATATCATGCCCATAAGGTTTTAAAATCAGTTTCTGCATTTAGAAATTATGCCTATAGGATTTCAAAACCCGTTTCAGCACTTAAAAAGCATGCCTATAGGATTTAAAGATAAAATCTGCCTGTTAAAAATTAGTAGTTGATGCCATAGGGTTCTGCCCGACTACCACTTAGGCAAGCTTGTAAGTTAATTAAATTCTGGGTCTAAAAAATATGACTGCTTGTTTGGCGTATGCTCGGATTCAGAGTGTTAACCAAATCAGTAGGCAACCTGATAGGTACTCGTCTGCTCGCTTTAAGACTGTTGTATATTCTTTTTTTTGTGCTCATTTAGACACCCTGCCTATAGGATCCTGAAATTATTTAAAATTGCTTGAACCGCGTGCATTTGTTTGTCTATTTGTGGAGGTTAACATGAGCCCACTTAGTTGCTTCTTGTGTGACAGTCCTACTCCATTTTTTTTATCGCTTAGTTTTCTCCTTTTAAACAACATAGGTGAGTCTAGAACTGCCTTAAATAGAGGCCCTAAACACCTCCAAGGCCAGAGGTAAGGGACGAGCAATGCACGCATAGGATACCAATCAGTTAGCGTTCTTAAGTACTAACTGGGGATGGTAATTTATTAGTAAAAGGAAATGATGACATGTGCGCTAATACTATGTGTAGCACCCCAACTTGGGGACGATTACCATGTATTGCACAGAAGTGATCCTATAGGCTAAAAAACCTAGGACCCCTTTTACTCCTTTTTTTAAAAGTAATATCTGTTTGTTTATCTGCTTATAAGAATAGTTCGCTTAAATTGAGTTTGGTTAGGACCCACCGTTGTGGACCTCGAGGGGTGCCTAACACCTTCCCCTCAAGGTAATTTCGAGCCCTTACCCCATCTCTGGTAATGTAAACTAGTTCATGAGTTATTTGCTCTAGGTGCCCTAACGCACCTTAATTCGTTAGGTGGCGCCTCTTCAAATCTCTTACCCAATTCCCAAAAGGAAAGGAGTTGTCTCAAAATGTCGAAACCCGGACTTCGCGAGGAATAAGGGGGCACGACAACATGGCGAATCTGCTGGTGATTTTTAGGCTCTTACCATAACAAACTTCTTTTTGTGAATTAGTCTTAAGCATGATTTATTATGTTAATATATGTGCACCCTTTCCATTTCCCCCTTATTTGGATTCAATTGCCTATTTTTCAAGCATTTACGATTTCCTTTATTACAGAAACTGACTTGTCTCCCTGTTTCCTTTCTTAAACGTATTTTAATTAATAAATACCACATTTATAATTATTTTTAACGAGCAAGTATGTGATAACATGCTATTTATTGTTGCATAAATTATGCTCAATATCATATTCCACTCGTGCGTAATCAATCCTACAACAACGCTTGATGAGTGTTTGTGCCCTTCCTGTATATCACCCTTTACATTCGGAAAGGCGTAGTCGCGGTAAAACTAGTCGATCAACGGTGTAGTCGACGGTTCTGTGCCTTTACCCCTCAAGTTGTCCACTTGAGGGTACCCGTCTAGACCTCTCTAGAAACCTTACTTTGATTCATTGTACATGCATTATGGTCAAACCTAGCCATGTTAATATGTTTTCCACATAATAACCCTTTAAGACAAGCCTCGTCCAAAAGTCTATTGGGTTTTCCATAATCCCAACGGACACAACCACGATTGTATGCATTAATTTTGGAGAAATAAGTGCCAATATGCTAATCGATGTTGTATAAATAGTGGGATCAGGAGGGGAAAATGGCCTAACCATATTTGTTTTGCAGAAAATGAGGCACGAAGTCCCCAAGTTCGGCATGGTCTGTAACATACCAACATTGTTGCTAGATTGGTGGGAGGATCTTCCATCAAGTGATAAAAATCATGTAAAAAGGGTCTTGGGAAATTTGCCTTCTTTATTGGACGTCCAGCCAAACAATATGTTAATCGAAGCTGCCACAATGTTCTGGGACAAAGAAAGAGTCGTATTCCGCTTTGGAGACATAGAAATGACCCCTCTCTTGGAAGAAATAGGGGGATTCGCTGGGCTACCTTGGGATAGTCCTGGATTATTGGTGCCGGAAAATCGCACTACTAGGGGGTTTCTGAAGATGATGGGATTAAAGAAGAATGATGACTTGGAGTGCCTGAAAATCTACATACCTTTCGACTTCTTCTATGAACGATACGGTCACATCGGATATTATCGTATTTTTTATAGAAAATTCTCCATCAGTTCCTTGGGTTGGATTCACCACAGGGTTTTTGTGTTTATCATCTTTTATTTGGGTATATTAGTGTTCCCGATCCAAGGGGACAAAATCCACACAAGACTGGCCATGGTAACCAGAACCTTGATGGAAGAGATCGAGGGGCAGACATATACCATTGTCCCTATGACCATAGCGGACATATACCGGGCCTTAGAGCGCTGTTAGAAGGGGTACAAATACTTCGAAGGTTGCAATCTACTACTACAAGTTTGGCTGTTAGAACATCTCCAAAAAGGTCAATACCGTCAAGAGCTTCTGCGAAGGCCGTGGATTGATCACATAGCTTTCCATCATCCTAAGAAAATGACCTACATCCCAGACAGGTTTGCTCAACAAGAAAATGCTATAGGATGGGTGCATTTTTTCAACAATTTGACCGAGGATCAGGTTCAATGGATGTTCGAATGGTTCCCTACCGACGAGTTCATTGTCGCACCCCTTTTTCTCGTGAAATTGGGTTTATGACATTTGGGAGGACAACTCGTTCCCTTTTTGGAATCGGGTTTGAATTGAAGAGTCGCCACCTAATGATTAAAATGCATTAGGACACTAGGAGGGGTTTGTTTTGAGTAACTAAAGTTTGGGTAAGGGCTTGAAATTATCCCAAGGGGAAGGTGTTAGGCACCCCTCAGGATCCACTAGTGTGGTTCCCGACCAAACTATTATTGTGACTTAAATGCACATAGGCAAATAAAGGCTTCAAATAAGAGGGGATTTTCACGTAATGGTTACAAATAAACAAAATTAAAAAAAAGGAACTAAAAAGAGTTGATGTTTTTGAAAGAAACGATTTAAAAAGATTTAAAAGAAACAAAAAAACAAAGGAAATGGGGGTCTTAGGTTTATTAATAATATGGATCATCCCACATAACATCCGGTAATCATTCCTTAGTGAGGGGCTACGCGTGATGTTATTGTGTGGTCATCATATCCATATCTACCCTTTCCCACCCCGTTAAGGTATTAAAACGCGGAATGGTCTCGTTTACTTATTGCATGTTATTACCCGCCCCAATCCTATCAGCCCCGGAGGTACTTGGGACTACTAGTCCTAAAGGGAGGAGGTATTGGGCTTATTTGTGGTTTAAAAAGGTAAAATACTAAGGCAACAAACAAAACACATATAGAAAGTTTGGGAAGCATATAAACAAATAAAAAGGGCTCAAACAGACCTCCTTTAAACCAAAGAAAGCACATAATGTAGCATGACTTGCATGTACTATTTAAGGTCTGATTAAAACTTAAAGGGTTGAGGTAGACTGATTTATTACATAGTTCAGATAAGAAGCCCGAATCAGGTCTGCCTGCTGGTTGTAGCTGATAAAAGTTTGATTCAATTTATAAGTTTACCCTATGGCTGACCTAAGTGATGGACGAAGACCTATAGGCATAATATCTATTGATTCCAGAAACAATGAAGTAAACATGAATACATATTGATTTAAGATAAATCGTCTGTTATTAAAGAAAGGCGAGTTTTAGCAAAGAGCATGCATCACTGTTACTAGTTTTAGACTTATAAGCGAGTGAAACAATTCAGACTTGATTAATAGCTCTTATAGGCATACTTTCTACGCGTTGTTGATTTAAATCCCCTTTTAACAGACATGGTAAAATGTGGAAACACTATAAACATGATATCTAGGTGCTAAATTTCATTTAAGGTCTATGAACATTATATCTAATTACGGTTGATTGATTAAGACCTATAAACATAATTGCCTAATGAAGAATGTATATGCAAGATCTAGAAAGACCTATAGGCATTATTTTCTATATGCATATGCAGGATTCAGATTTCCAGGTAATTATAGACATGGTATCTACATGAGAGAATGCAGAATTCCTGCAGACATGGTATCTATATGAGAAATGCATAATTCAAGAAGTAACATATAGGCAGGATATCTATATGAGAGTGCAGAAATTTAGAAATAACTTATAGGCAGGATATCTATATGAGAGTGCAAAAATTTAGAAATACACCTATAGATAGGATATCTACCCTTCACATAGTTATCCCTCCCTTTTCACTAGCCATCCCAAGAGTTTATTACAAAATTATTACAGTCCAGAAAAAAAATACATCAGAAATTAAAAGGTACAACCAAAGAGAGCCTTATTCAGACTTCCTGTCTGAAATATGAAGTAAACCAACTCCAAGATATCATATTTTAAAGCCTTTCTCCCATTTGGATGTGTCAGAGTTCCCTAAGAATTTCATAAGAACTCCGGGCAGTGCTTACACCCAAATGTATCACCAGATTAGGACATAGTGCAGTGTGGAAGGGCCAGCCCTCAGGTGTCCAAGTTTAAAGGGAACTCAAGGTCCCAAGGTAAGGCTCACCGGGGGGCAGAACTTATGAACTAAGATAGAGTGCATGTGCAAAGGTAGAATTCTGAATGGGGAAAGAGAAAAGGGGAATAACTTAAAATCAGTACACATAAGGGTGTAGGGGAATGGGGGAATTTGCAAGAGCAAAAGAAAAGCAGGCTGATGGGCACACCCAGCAATGGGAGATGCTGGCACACCCTCCAGCCTGTTTGCTTAGAGGTTAAGACCCCATTGGTTCAAACTTAATTCATGGGCAACAACTCACATTGCCATGCCTTAAGTCACAACTCTCAAACACATAGGGGTAATAGGGACAGGGAGTAAGGATTCACAGCAGAAACAAGCAGAAAGATATGAGCATACTAACATAAATATTAAACTTTACAGAAATAGTACAGTAGACATAGATATAAAAGCTATAAATGAACACATTGTGATGATGCTAAGAATTAAACCCGGACATACCACTTTTCAGGGAAACAAGTAAAGAAAATCAGTAGGTCTTGTAAAACAGGCCACAATGCAGACAAGAAGAGAATATTATTATGAGAGAGTATGAGTTCAAAAGGATTCTGAAAGTGTCTTGTGTTTGTGAAGAGGGTCGTGCCTCTTATAGTACAAAATCAGGTAGAAATAAGGTAAGAAAATAGTTGAGAAACTGATTGTCAATTAAGAATCAATTACACAAGACTTCCCTTAATTAATGGATTCAAAATTCAAACGGGTAAAAATCATTTAAGGAATGAAATTGAGTAAGCACTTTGTGCACAACATGCAATTAGGGGCAAATACAAAAAAGGTTATTTTAAGGACAGGGTTTTGAAGTACACGGTTGTACAAATAAGGTAACAAAATCAATCAATAGCCAGTAAATCAAATGGTTAGGGATTTTGTAATTACTGATCCATGAATGAACCAAGTCAGAAAAGTTGAAGAAGGGTTTAAACTTAGGCCGAGTCACAGAGAAAATCAGCAAACAATGGAAAGAAATCAATCAAGCCATATTCAGAAGGAAGTTTGAACTAATTGCAAATTTGAAAGTCACTTGAGTGGGAAGTGCATCATGTATAAGGAGCATGTGATCATGTTAAGCATGAAAGAAATAAAAAGAAAAAAAATTGTCATGTCATTGTGAAATCAGTAGGAAAATCCAGTGTAGAAGAGTTTAGTAAAAGCCAGAATTGTATGAAAACAAAGATGTCCAAACTCAGTTCAGAGACTCGAAGTTAGTCTGAAAGAATTAGAGGTTTTTTGAAATAAGACCCTAGTCAAGCAAACCACAAAGTAGAGATGAGAGGGCAAACAATTGAATCGAAACATGTTTAGAGGTTTCAGAAAGAACTGAAACTTCCAACATGCTTCTTTCAGCAACAGAACTCATATGTAACACAGTAGAAGGGTTCAAAGCAAACAGAGTGAAGAAACTAATTCGAAGCATAATGAGAAAAGACTGATAAGAATAGTAAAAGAAGCATGATTAAGAAGATCTTTTAGAAGAAACTTAAACAGAGCTCAGTAGAAGGAAAATAGTAAGAACACTTAAGAACACAGTAGAAAAAATATAGTAGGAGAACATACCAGAACATGGTAGAAGAAAATACCAGAACATAGTAGAAAAGCATACGAAAACATAGTATAGGAAAACACAGTAAGAGATGCATACAAGAACATGGTAGAAGAAAATACAAGAATACAGTAGAGGCTAATACGAGAACACAGTAGGAAAAGCATACAAGAACATGGTAAAAAAATATACAAAACATAGTAGAGACAAATACACATGAAAGACAAAGAAAGTCAGAAAAACACTTAAACACTTTCAGAAAAACCCTAGATCGGAAAAGAAACATTTTAAAAGTAGTTTTTTTTTTTAAAGAAGAGTCAGGAAAATCGTTTGAAAACTCAAAGAAAGCATAGATACATAACGAATCTAAAGGAATCGGAGAAACCTCGAAGGGTTAGGGTTTTAGAAGAACCCTAGAAATGAGAAAGGCTTTGAAAAGTCATCGATTTGAGTCGGAGAGGTCAGAATCAGGCTCACACAACTATGGTACGCCGTAGCAAGGTCGGAGATGACCATGGAACTCGAATCGACAGAGGTCTGGACACAACTCTTCATGGTCGAGTCATGGAGCTTCAGTTAACTAGGCATAAGGAGCCATAAGTGGCTCGATGGGTGGTGAAACCACCATGGATCTAGGTTAGAGGGTGGCCGAAGAAGGTGAAAAGGATTCATCGAAGAGGAGGGGATGGGGGAAGGTTCTAGAGAGAACCAGGGGTTAGAGAGATAGAGACGAGTGAGGGGAAATGAGGGGTATTGGGGGGTCGTTTGATTAAAAAAGGTGAGGGCGGATCTGGACCGTGGATCAAAATTGAGCAACGACCAAGATCTGATCTGGGTTGGGCCGGGTAGTTTTAGGAATTGGGCTGGGTGATTTGGAAATTGAAATTAGGTTTGATTAGTGGTGCAAATTAGGCTAAAATTGAAAATGAAATCTGGCTAGGTTTTAAATAGCCACTTTTCCCTATTTATTTTATAAAAATAGCAAATTAATTTCTGGAAACAAATTAAAGGTACTAAATTAATTAATAATATATAAATATTAGATTAAAAATACTAGAATCAATTTTGTAATTATAAACGCAATTAAATCTAAAATAGGCTAATATTGCAATTATATGCAATTTAGTTTTAAAATACTAAATAAATTTGTAAAAAAATGTGCGAAAATTACCTTAGCTATATTTTAGTGTAAATATGAGAATTCAATAAATGAATTACCAAAATGCCAATTTTGGGAACACGTATTGGGTTTTTCTTGATAAAATAAGGCAATAAAATTGATTTTAAAAGCCTTTAAAATTAAGAAAAAATAATAAAAATATCTGTAAATACTTATATATGCATACATGCGCTATTTTGAAAGTATTTTGCATGTAAAAAATATACAAGAAAAAAATGGGTATCAACACCTGCCCCTCTTTGCCTGGGAAGGATGAAAGAGTTGTCGGGTAAAGATATGATGGCCAATTTTGACCGAACAAAATAGTTTGAAAGGTTGACCGTGCTCTGGTTTCTGAACTGCCTACATATCCCTGGTCTTACAAGAATTAGGCCATATGTAGTTCAGGATCCGTCGGCGAGGTATGCTGATGAAGGTTTTTCAAGAACGGACGCAATGGGATGAGCGGTTAAGGTCTAATAGGGCTTGGGGGAACTGGAGCGAGATTGCTCCTGCTGAGACGGCCATTGCTTGCCGGTTTACCTACAAATAAGCAATACAAGTGTATATTGTGCGGAAATTTAAACATGATGCAAATTCCCGTCGGACCATGAATGTTATCTTTGGACGGTTAGGATGACGTCCTCAAACCATGAAGTCCTGGGCCATGAAGCGTATGATAAGGTATTCGCATGCCATGAAATGATTCCCTCGGGCTATGAGAATGATGCCTCCGAACTATGATGCCTTTAAATAATGATATGCAAAAGATAAAAGGGGTCCTCAGGCCATGGCATGGCGTTCTCGGTCTATGAAATGGTTCCTCCAAACAATGACGCCTTTGGATAGATTGGCGATCTTTTAGCCCATGAGATGCAGAGGGTAGCGATCTTTCAGCCGATACAAGATGTAAATGAAGTGGCGATCTTTCAGCCGATGCAAGATGTAAATAAAGTGGCGATATTTCAGCCATGCAAGATGTAAATAAAGTGGCGATATTTCAGCCATGCAAGATGTAAATAAAGTGGCGATATTTCAGCCCATGAGATGCAGAAGGTGGCGGTCTTTTAGCCATGTACATGGAGGTAGAGTTTAACCTCGAAAGGCAGAATGGTAGCCTTATGCAATGTAGAAAATGCAGATGGAGACAGAGCTTAGTCTCGGAAGGCAGAACGGTAGCCTTATGCAATGTAGAAATGCAGATGGAGATAGAGCTTAGTCTCAGAAGGTAGAATGGTAGCCTTATACAATGCAGAAATGCAGATGGAGACAAAGCTTAGTCTCAGAAGGCAGAATGGTAGCCTTATGCAATGCAGAGATGCAGATAAAGACAGTGTTTAGTCTCGGAAGGTAGAATGGTAGCCTTATGCAATGCAAAGAATGTAGATGGAGACATAACTTAGTCTCGGAAGGCAGAATGGTAGCCTTATACAGGAAGTAAAAAGGGCAAACGGCAATAGAGTTTTCTTAGCTGATAGCGGATTGCGGTATCGTGATTGCTAGGGATATCGTGCTTGTTGGGGACACTATATGTGCGGATAACAGTCGCGAGCAAGTGAAACGATTCGGAGAGTTGTATTCCTGAACTTTGTGAGTGAGCGTATGATATATTTGATGATTTTGCAACTCAAGTTCCTGCATCCAAAGAAAATCGTGAGTTTTGAAAAGGGGGAGGTTAGTTCGTATCCCCGTTGACTTTGCTTGACCTGCTCGATTTGATCTGGTGATACTGCCCGTATCATTGGGGTACCGTTGCTAAACAGAGCGATTTCCGAAATAAATATGCATGATTTTAGTAAAGAAAAATGTAACATAAATACATAATTGAGAATAGTTTTCTTTAGATGAACCGACGACTGCGACGTGGTTCAAGACATTGCAACTTCTCTTGCTCCGGAATTTTGAGGGTCCTCCTCAAAATTCTGCCCCAGTTTACTTGGCTGCTGCTTCTGACGACTATTTGCGGCGAATGGCTGAAATCACTTCGGAATTTTGAGGGTCCTCCTCAAAATTCTGCCCCAGTTTCCAATTGGGAGGGGGGAATAAAAATTTTATTGAATTGTGACCGAACCTATAGGGATGCCTACATATCCCCTCTTAAATGGGAATCAGTTCAGGCGTAGTTCAAATTACATCATGAATGAAAGCATAAAGGTTACAAATAGTATCGCTTGACTATGTCTTAATTGATCGGCTTTGGCCAAACTTCTCAGTCCATTTCTGCAAGTATGAGGGATCCTCCTGTTAGAACCCGGTGTACCATGTACAGACCCTGCCAGTTGGTAGAGAATTTCCATTTGGCTTCATCTTGATGCGGGAAAATCTTCTTTAATACCAGCTGCCCTGGTGTGAATTGTCTTGGCTTGACTCTTTTGTTGAAGGCTCTGGACATTCTGTTCTGATAAAGCTGACCATGGCAAACTACATTCATTCTCTTGACATCTATAAGAGCCAGTTGCTCGTAACGACTCTTCACCCACTCTATATCGTCGAGTTCTGCTTCCTATATGATCCTCAAGGAAGGGATTTCTACTTCGGCGGGAATGACTGCTTCCGTACCATAAACCAACATGTAGGGGGTTGCCCTAGTTGATGTGCGAAATATGGTGTGGTACCCCAATAAAGCAAATGATAGCTTCTCGTGCCACTGCTTATGCTTCTCTATCATTTTCCTTAGTATCTTCTTGATATTTTTGTTGGCGGCCTCTGCAGCTCTGTTCATTTGAGGCCTGTAAGCTGTAGAATTCTTGTGTTTGATCTTGAAGGTTTCACACATAGCTTTCATCAATTCACTATTGAGATTGGAGCCATTATCAGTGATGATTGATTCCAGAATCCCGAATCGGCAAACAATGCGATTGTAGACAAAATCTGCCATGACTTTCTTAGTCACTGCTCTGTATGATGCTGCTTCAACCCATTTGGTGAAATAATAAATTGCTACTAGGATGAACATGTGCTCGTTTAATGCGGTAGGTTCGATTGGTCCAATAACATCCATTCCCCATGTGGCGAATGGCCACAGCGAGCTTGTCGCATTAAGCTCGTTTGGATGCACCTTTATCATGTCTGCGTGTATCTGGTAGTGGTGACACTTTCGGACATACTGGATGTAGTCTATTTCCATCTTCATCCAAAAGTAACCAGCTCGGAGTATTTTCTTTGCTAAGACAAAACCATTCATATGTGGACTGCAGGTCCCTACATGGATTTTCTCTAATAGCCTGGATGCTTCCTTTACGTCGACACACCTTAGTAATCCCAAATCAGGAGTCCTCATGTATAGGATTCCTCCATCATGAAAGAAATTATTGGATAACCTCTGAAGCATGCGCTTTTGATTAGCGTTTGCGAGTTCTGGGTATTCTCCTTCTGCCAAGTATTCCTTGATATCATGAAACCAAGGCTTTCCATCTGCTTCTTCTTCGACATGAGCATAGTAAGTTGGCTGATCATGGATCTTTACCGTAATGGGATCAATAAAATTCTTGTCTGGATGCTGTATCATGGATGATAGGGTAACCAGTGCATCGGTGAATTCATTCTAGACTCTGGGAACATGCTGGAACTCTGTCTTTGTGAACCTCTTTCTCAATTCCTGTACGTGATGCAGATAAGGGAGTATTTTGGAGTTCTTGGTCGCCCATTCTTCTCGGACCTGATGTATAAGAAAATCTGAATCCCCAATCGCTAGCAACTCTTTAATGTTCATGTCAATAGCCATCTTGAGACCTATGATGCAGGCTTCATATTCGGCCATGTTGTTGGTACACGGGAATCTGAGTTTGGTAGAGACTAGATATTGCTGACCGGTTTCTGATACCAGGACCGCTCCTATGCCAACTCCTTTGAAATTTGTTGCTCCATCTAAAAACATTCTCCAACCATCATAGGATTCTGCAATATCTTCTCCTATGAACGATACCTCTTCGTCGGGAAAATAAATTTTCAGGGGTTCGTATTCTCCGTCCACGGGATTTTGAGCGAGGTGATCTGCTAGTGCCTGTCTCTTGATCACCTTCTGAGTCACGTAGACAATGTTAAATTCACTCAACAGAGTCACTTGGCTAGCTTGCCAGTGGGCATAGGCTTTTGAAAGATGTACTTCAAAGGATCCATCCTTAATATGAGATATGTAGTATAGGCACAGAAATAGTGCTTCAGCTTCTGCGCACCCAAGTCAAAGCACGACAGTTGCACTCTAACAGAGAATACTGAGCCTCGTACGGGGTGAACTTCTTATTGAGGTAATAGATGGCCTGCTCCTTCCTCCCCATTTCATCATGCTGACCCAGAACACAACCGAACGCTCCATCCAATACTGCGAGGTAGACTAATAGAGGTCTACCTGGCTCGGGTGGGACCAAAAGTGGTGGTGTTGATTGGTACTCCTTGATTCTGTTGAAGCTCTTTTGGCAGTCATCGGTCCATTCGGTAGCGGCATCTTTCTTCAACATCTTAAAGATGGGCTGACAGATAACTGTAGATTGTGCAATGAACCGGCTGATGTAGTCAAGTCTCCCCAAGAAACTCATTATGTTTCTTCTTGTTCTTTGGCGGTGGCAGTTCTTGAATAGCTTTGACCTTAGATGGATCCAGTTCTATCCCTCGGCGACTCACAATAAACCCAAGTAGTTTTCTAGCAGGAACCCCAAATGCACATTTCGCGGGATTCAGTTTTAGGTTGTACCTTTTCAGTCTGTTATAGAACTTCCTCAAATCTTGCATGTGATCAGTGGCTTTCTTTGACTTTATGATGACACCATCTACATACACCTCAATCTCCTTGTGTATCATATCATGGAAAATAGTAGTCATGGCCCTCATGTAGGTGGCCCCTGCATTCTTCAACCCGAATGGCATCATCTTGTACCAGTACATCCCTCATGGTGTAATGAAAGCCATTTTCTCAGCATCTTCTTCATCCATCCAGATCTGATGATAACCAGCAAAACAATCTACAAATGATTGCAACTCATGCTTGGCGCAATTGTCAATCAGGATATGTATGTTCGGGAAGGGGAAGTCGTCTTTTGGATTGGCCCGGTTGAGATCCCGATAGTCGACGCAGACTCTGACCTTCCCATCCTTCTTCGGCACCGGCACAATATTGGCTAACCATGTCGGATATTCTACTACCCTGAGAACCTTAGCTTTGACCTGTTTAGTGACTTCTTTTTTGATCTTCAGACTCATAGTAGGCTTGAACTTTCTAAGCTTCTGCTTTACCAGTGGACATGTCGGATCAGTTGGCAGTTTGTGGGTCACAATAGATGTGCTCAGACTAGTCATGTCATCATATGACCAGGCGAATATGTCCTCATATTCTCTTAGAAATTAAGTGTACCCTTCTTTTTCTAACGGTGATAAGTGAACGTTGATTCGTGTTTCCTTGACATTTTCTGCATCTCCCAGGTTAACAATATCAGTCTCGTCCAAGTTGGACTTCGGCTTGTTCTCAAAATTCTCAACCTCTTTAACAATTTCTTCCGGTATGTCATCTTCCTTTGAATCTATATCCGTTTGTTGCGTTCTCTCATTGCGTGTCACAGTCATTGGTTCATCAAGATAGGTAACAGTAATGCTGATAAATAAAGTAATGAGAGAAAATAATAAGAGTAAGATTTGTAAGGAAACCAAAATGCTTTGATAAATTTCATAACTGTTTTAAACATTGGAGGATCTTACTGCGAAAATTTAAAAATGCGAAAGGAAAATCAACTAGTAAAAATGAAAAATAGCGCATAATGCTTTGTTTAGCCTTGCTACCCCAAGGCTTTCCAGTCTTTGGTGGTTCTGATGGTCCAATTGTTGAGGCATGCTCCTCGGCTTATAGCCTATATGGAAGGGCCTTCCTCCCCCTACTCCTTGAAGATGACACAACAATCCATGTCATCATCTTCTAGGAACAAATTCCTCACTACTGCCAGTGCTTTCTCTTCTTCCGACCCATAGATAACATCGACCGGCTGGAAAGTCTGCTCCAAATATGGTATTGACTGCTCCAGCGAGTTGTATGGCCCACGCCATGGTGGCGACCGATTGTTGAATTCCTCCCAAGTATACCCATATCCAAGACCAAAAGTGTTGCCATACTTCTTCAGTTTGATAGGCTTGGCGATTCCTTGGAGGTTCTTGCCAAGTCCTTTGCCATGTTCATATCATATGCTTTCAATTTTGTTGTCCCACCATTTGTCTTTGTCAATGGCGTTGACTCGCTCGATGTGGTTATAGGTTTCCCCACCTATCTTTCTTCTTTCTCTGATCGCTGGGATGGTTTGGCGACTGTATATGGGATTGCTACCATCGCCGTGAATGATCACCTCTTGGTGATTCCACTCAAACTTCACTGCCTGATGTAGTGTTGATGCTATAGCCCCAGCGGCATGAATCCACTATCGTCCCAATAGCAAGTTGTAAGATGCCGGCAAATCTACTACTTGGAAATCGACATCGAACGAAGTAGGTTCCATTTGTAAGCACAAACTAATTTCCCCAATAGTGGACCTTTGGCAACCGTCGAAAGCTTTGACGTTGATGGCCCCGTCCTTGATCTCACGCGGCCCCTTTCCCAATGTTTTGAGTATTACCAATGGACAAATATTGAGGTTGGACCCTCCATCAATCAAGATCCTAGTGATAAAATAATCTTCGCATTGCACGGTGATGTGCAACGCTTTGTTGTGACTCAACCCTTCTGGTGGCAGCTCATCTTCATGAAAAGTAATCATGTGACTTTCCAATACCTGCCCTACCATGTTTTCCATTTCTCCTCCGGTGATGTTTCTTGGTGCATATGCCTCACTTAGCACCTTCAACAAGGCATTCTTATGTGTATCGGAACTTTGCAACAAAGTTAGGAAAGAAATCAGTGTCGGTGTTTTGTTCAGCTGACCAATGACTGAGTATTCCTTGGCCTGTATCTTTCTTCATAGATCATCGGGCCCCGTTTTAGTGATGGTCGTCCAACTAGAGGCCTGCTTACTCGACTCAACTAAATGATCCGGAGTAAATACCCTGTAGGTTCTTGTCATACCTTATACCGCAACTGTTTCCCCGAACTTGGCTTTCCCTTTCCTTCTCATCTCGGCTATGTAATCCCAAGGTATGGCATTTGTATGGAACAGTGTTACGGACGACATTGCTACTAGAATGGGCACTTTTACTCCGAACGGAGCATGTGCTTTGGAAGGTAACACAACAATTTCAAATGGTTCAAGTGCATTTGTTGGAGACCCAAACTCGACCTCAATCGGTGCTAGCATATTTGCCGAGGATGGTGCTTCAAACTCAAGTGGTAAGGACATGTTTACCTCGGCATCCCCAGAAGGTTGAGTCTGGACTACAATCGGATTAAGGGTGACTATTGGCTTTTTTGGTTCGTCACCTTCTATGATTAAACCGATCGATCCTTTGGGGTCCCAATCATCCTCTATTTCAATCATGTGAACACATCCACCCTTATGGTCCAGCAGAGGGTTTTTGCAGACATTCGGAGTAGGCTCCTTTGCCACAATGATCTTGTTATCAATCAGAGTATGGATCATATCTTTCAGAGAGCGACATTCATCAATGGTATATCCTTTCATGCCGGAATTGTATGCACAGGATTTATTTCGATTGACCCATTGAAGGGTTTTCAAGGCTTATAGTAGGGATAGGGGTGACATAACCAGCAGCTTTGAGCTTTTCATACAGCTGGTCAATTGGTTCAGCAATGGCGGTATACTGTTTGGGAGGTCTGCGGTCAAAATTTGGTCGAGGTCTGGGAAAACTTGGACGTGTGAGAGGTGATTGATAGTGGGATGGCTGAGCATTGTAGGCTTGGTAGACATGTGCGGGTTGGGAATATCTGGGTGAAGTAGGTTGATATATAGGAGGTGGGGGTTATTGGTAAGTAGGTGGTGGAGTTTGGTAAGAGGGTGAGGGTGCTTGGTAATTCGAGGTAGGCTGATATGTGAGTGGAGGTATCGGATAGGCTTGGTATTAGATAGGGGATTTGGCTCTTTGTACAACCATTATGGCACCTACGTCCCTTTTCTTTGACGTACCACCAGACTATAAAGCTTTATTGGTAGCTTGCAAAGGTTCAAAGTTTGTAACTATACCACTTTTTATGCCTTCCTCGATCCGTTCCCCTAGCTTGATGATGTCGGAAAATTTCTGTCTCTCAATCAACATCATCCTTTCATAGTACTACGTGTCTTGAGCCTGGACGAAAAACTTGTTCATTTGTTCTTCTTCTAAAGCCAGCCTGACTTTAGCGGCTTCTGATCTCCGATGAGTAGCATACTCGCAGAATGTTTCCGTGGGCTTCTTCTTTAAATTTTGGATGTAGAACACATCTGGCACATTTTATGTGTTGAACCTGAACCTGTCCATAAAGCCAGACTCCATACTCACCCAGTTCGACCATTTCTTCGAGTCTTGGCTAATGTACCAAGACAGAGCATCTCCTCTCAGGCTCCTCATGAAAAGCTTCATGCGAATCCTTTCGTCCTTCCCTACTCCGACCAGCTTGTCGCAGTATGTTCTCAAGTAGACTCTCGGATCCCCTGTACCATCAGACATCTCGAAATTAGGAGGTTTGTACCCCTGGGGCAGTTCGACATCCGGTTGTATGCAAAGATCTTTGTAGTTCAACTCTTCAATCCCCTTACTTCCTTCGACACCCTGAATTCGACTAGTCAATTTCTTGAGTTCCGAAGCCAGGTTCCTGATGAGTGAGTCTTTATCATCAGACTCGGGTGTGCTTGAGACAGGTTGGGTAGAGTGTGGCATGGTCTCCACATAGATAGGGGTGTTATGGTGGACGTGAAAATGGTCCTTTGTAGAATTCAAAGATTCAGGGATGAGCAGTGGAGTATTGTGGATGTGTGGCAAGTATTACAGTTGTGGTGAGGAGTGGGATGGTTATGTGATTTTGGGGTATTTTGTGGAGGTGTGGGGTTCTGAGCGTTTGAAAAATTGATATCTGGAGTGGTGAGGGAAAATGACAAGTTTGCCAGATTCCGAACCTGATCAAGTTCCTTTTGAAATTTCAACAACTTTTGCTCGAATTGGGAAACACTTTCTCTGGAGACCTGAGTACTATGAGTGACCCCTACCCGTTCAGTTGAATTTTCCTTTCTGGTGTTGTTCAAATCTTCCATCTTTCCTTTTTTCCTGCTTCTGATAGGACTAGGAGGAGTGGGTGGAGGGCCCTTTGATCTTATGGAATATGATGACGATGCCAGAGTGCACGAACTAACCTTTGGGGAGGGGAATAAAAATGAAAAATAAAACAAAATGTAACAAGTTAGTGAGGATTATAAGGAGAAGATGTTGCGATATTTAAACATATAGTGCAAGAATGTAAATCGTGTCCTAATTTTGGAGCCTCGTTGTGCCCGAGGTAGGCCTAGCGACAAATTGATTTGGAGAACTTAGAATGCTAAATGCCTCATTTTATTGATAAAAGTAGACGAATCCCAAAATGACACTAAATAACAAGGAATAAAATGTCACTAGTGGTCGTGGGCCTTATTACATTTCTTAAAGCAAAAGAACAAGCTCCTATCTATTTGGTCCTAGAAGGACCTTCCCCAGACTCGGTACCGTCAAACAACTTTCCCAGCTCGCGAAGTTCCAGCAATAGGTAGGCTCTGGCTAGATGTCTACCCTCATTTCCCTCAGCATTTTGGCAATCCTCAATCCTTTTGAGGAACTTCCTTTCTAACTCCACTATGCCTCATTCCAAGTGTCCCAGTCACTTGTTGGCACTGACATCCATGTCTTTCCACTCCTCGGTCAGTTTTTGATTGGCTTCTTGTATCTCACGATGCTCGCTTTCACATTCTTGGATCCTCTTGCGCAGTTGATTGTATTTGACCTGTGCCTCGGCCCTTTCATCTATGATCCTGTGGCCCCTAGTCAGTCCTGGCTGACCCAGACCATCGTGATTAGATTCCAACCAGCCTGAATAGTATGGAGTACAACCAGCCTGAATAGTATGGAGTACAACCAGCATGGTATCTGTCTGGTTCGATAGTGTCTCGTCCCATGATGATCTTGCAATGCTACATATGCTGAGCTTGGCACTTATAAGGACTGTCATCTGCTTGGAAGTCATCCCAAAAGTGACTCATCTTGTCCACCCTAGGTATATCTGTGCAATAATCATGGGCACAATGTTGAATGGTTGCTCCCCAATTCCTTCCATTAGAGTTTTGGTTACCATAGCTAGCCTGGCGTGGATCCTTGCTTTCTTCATTGGAAACACTATCATCCCCAAGAAGCAGAACATGAAGACAAAGACCCTTCAGTGAATATGCCCCAACGATGTAAGGGCGAACTCATCCGAATAAGTACGGTAGGATTTGTTGTGATCGTACCTCTCGTACAAATAATCAAAGGGAATGTAGGACTCCTTCAAACATGTCAAGTCTGGATTCTTCTTTAGGCCCATCATTTTGAGAAACCTCTACCCTTGCGATTTTCCAGCATTAACATACCCAGAGTTTCCCAAGATATACCAGCTAATCCTCCTATTTCCTCCAGCAGGGGTGTCATCTCGATGTCCTCGAAGCGGAATACAGACCTATCACAATCCCAAAACAGAGTAGCAGCTTCTATGATCTTGTTGTTAGGTTGGACCTCCAAGAGGGAAGGTAGATTTCCTAGGTATTTCCGGACTAGAGTCTGATCACTGGAATGAAGATCCTCCCACCAGCTTAGCAATTTTGGGTGGATGTTGGTGACCATGCCGAATCTGGGGACTTCGTGTCTCATGTTTCTGCAAGACAAAAGGGTTAGGCCGTTACCCCCACTAGACTCGACTATTTAACATCAACAATTAGCATGAAGTATTTAGTTCTCCAAATAAATGCACAGAACATGGTGATGTCCATTTGGGTTTTAGGGAAACCCAGTGGACTTTGGACAAGGCTATCTTAAAGAGTCATTATGCGGACAACATAACTGACTCAGCTAGGTTTGACCATTATGCATGCACAATTAAACAGAGTAAGGTTTCTATGGGGTTTTAGACTGGTACCCTTGAACGGACAACTCAAAGGGAAAAGGCACGGAACCGTCGACTACATCGTTGATCGACTGGTTTTACCGCAAATACGCCTTTTCTGGATTTATGAGTGATAATATCGGAAAAGCGCAACCACTCATTATAAGTGCTGCTATGGTATTTTGTTTGACATAAGTGGAATATGATGTTGAAAACATGCAGTTGCAATAATTAAAACAAGTTGTCACGTATTTTCACGTTCATAAAGTAATAATTACAATAATTTAAAACATTAATAAAGGAGTGCAGTAAAGGAAAGCAGTAAAGAAATAAGGGAAAGAAACAAGAGACAAATCAGTTTTTGCAGTAGAAGAGGGAATTAAATGCTTAAAGGTATTAAACAAATAAAGGCACATAAGAAATGTAAAGTCATAGTAATAGCTTGAACTGGTAAAAGCCTAAAAGAATTTCCCCAGCAGAGTCACCACGCTATCGTGCCTTTTCTCGCGAAATTGGGTTTATGACATTTTGGAGGACAACTCGTTCCCTTTCGGAAATTGGATTTGAATTGAAGAGTCACCACCTAATGATTAAAGTGCATTAGGACACTAGGAGGGGTTTGTTTTGATTAACCAGAGATTGGGTAAGGGATTGAAATTATCCCAAGGGGAAGGTGGTAGGCACCCCTCAGGATCCACTAGTGTGGTTCCCGGCCAAACTATTGTTGTGACTTAAATACACATAGGCAAATAAAGGCTTCAGATAAGAGAGAATTTTCACGTAATGGTTAAAAATAAACAAAAGTAAGAAAAATGAACTAAAAAGAGTTGATGTTCTTGAAAGAAACGGTTTAAAAAGATTTAAAAGAAACAAAAAAAACAAAGGAAAGGGGGTCCTAGGTTTATTAATAATATGGATCACCCCACACAATATCCGGTAATCACTCCTCAGTGAGGGGATACACGTGATGTTATTGCGTGGTCATCATATCCATATCTACCTTTTCCCACCCTGTTAAGGCATTAAAGCGTGAAATGGTCTTGTTTACTTATTGCATGCTATTACTCACCCCAATCCTATCAGCCCCGGAGGTACTTGGGACTACTAATCCTAAAGGGAGGAGGTATTGGGCTTATTTGTGGTTTAAAAAGGTAAAATACTAAGGCGACAAACGGATTACATATAGCAAGTTTGGGGAAGCATATAAACAAATAAAAAGAGCTCAAACAGACCTCCTTTAAACCAAATAAAGCACATAATGTAGCATGACTTGCATGTACTGTTTAAGGTCTGATTAAAACTTAAAGAATCGAGGCAGACTGATTTAGTCAGATAAGAAACCCGAATCAGGCCTGCCTGCTTGTTGTAGCTGATAAAAGTCTGATTCATCTTAAAAGTTTACCCTATGGCTTGCCTAAGTGCTGGACGAAGAGCTATAGGCATGATATCTACTGATTCCAGAAACAATAATGTAAACATGAATACATACTGATTTAAGAAAAATCGTCTGTTATTAAAGAAAAGCGAGTTTTAGCAAAGAGCATGCGTCACTGTTACTGGTTTTAGACTTATAAGCGAATGAAACGATTCAGACTTGATTAGTAGCTCCTATAGGCATGTTTTCTACGCATTGTATTTTAAACCCCTTTTAATAGACAGGGTAAAATGCGAAAACCCTATAAACATGATATCTAGGTGCTGAATTTCATTTAAGGCCTATGAACATGATATCTAATTGCGGTTGATTGATTAAACCTATAAACATGATTGCCTAATGAAGAATGTATATGCAATATCCAGAAAGACCTATAGGCATTATTTTCTATATGCATATGCAAGATACCTTATCGGGTAAAAAAAGGAGGCGTGACAGCTCTAGCGACTCTGCTGGGGAAAAGAACCCAAAACTTCTGGTTCAGGATTCAAAATTCGAGCTTAGAATAACTGTTATAGTTGGCTTTTATTTACTATCTGATTTTTATGTGTTGAGCCTAATGTGCTAAATAATGTTTTTACCGCTTTGATATTGCTTGAATTGTATATAAAACTGTTACGAAACCCTCTTCTCCCTGAGTCTTCTAAATCATCTGGGAAGTGTGCACTTCGTGTGACTTCTTTTCGGTTAGAGTCATATCCTAATTTTAGAACGAGGTTCGGACAAGTTGCAAAGCCGGTGAAGCTTCTGTATTCCCGGTATGCTGCCCTCCCCCCCTCCCCCGGCTCGAGCTGTCTGCTCGGGTAAGCCATGTCTAGAACAATACACACAGGTTTTAAACCTAGAATAACATAGCCTCATGCTGGATCCCTAGTAGGAACGTTTTGTTTGAATCACGTTCATTTGACTTTGGGGACTCAACACAGGGGTTGGGTCCGTCTAGGGAAAGAAAATGAAAAAAAGAAAGAAAAAAAAAGAGTGAGAAGTAGGTATTTGAATTATTCTGAAACTCTGCCGAAATTCTGAAAAAAAAAGGAAAAAAGAAAAAGAGAAGGTCATTTCAAAATGAGCCCAAAACGTTCAAGTGCCATGTTTCCCTGTTTCGTCAAAATTGACCGAACTACGGGAGTCTGATTCTCACCGGATGTGAGATACGTAGGCAAACCTGCCCCAATTTTCAAAAATCAAAAAATATTGTCCTTCACTTCCTTTTTTAGAAAAGTTTTTCTTTGAGACCCCAATTTTCAAAAAATCAAAAAATATTTTCTTTTAGTTCCTTCTTTAGAAATATTTCCTTAGAAAATTTAAAAAAAAAAGAAAAGAAGTTTTTAAACTCAAAAATAGTTTCCTTCTTTCTAAAGTCTTTCATATGGTAAAAGAAATAAAAATCAAAATTAAAAGAATAAAAATTCGAAATATTGGTTTCCTTTATTTTAAAGTATTTTTTCAAAAATTAAAAAAACAAAAAAAGGGAAATATTCCTTTCCTTCTTTAAAAGTATTTCTTTCATAAATGTCAACAAAAAAATATTGAAAAAATTGAAGTCCAAAAATATTTTTGTTTTTCTTTAGAAGTAATTTTATAAATAAATAAAAAGCTTAGAAATTCAAAACATTTTCTTAAAAGTCCCTCTTTCGAAAATTAAGAGGCAACATCTAAAATCCAAAAATATTTTCTTTCTTCTTTAGAAAAAGAGAAAACAATTGAAATTTCAAACAAAAATATTTTCTTTTTACTTTTGAAATTCTCAAAGTTCAAATCAAAAGAAAAGGAATTTTTAGAAGTCTTTCTTTCAAAAATAATCAGATTCAAGATCAAAATTCCAAAGAAAATAATATTTCCTTTCTTTTATAAGCATTTCTTTTCAAAAATCCAAAAACAAAAGAGGAAAAAAAAAATTTATTTTTCTTTTTCTTAAAGCTTTCATGGTCTAAGTATTATAAAAGTAAAAAAAGAGTTAGCTTACTTACTCCATTCGCAATCTTCCCGAACTACGCAAGATCTAATTCATGCGGCGTCATAATACGTAGGCAATCCCCATCGGATTCGATCATAGTTATAAAATAAACTGAAAAAAAAGAAAGAAAAATTGAGAAAAAAAAAGAGTGAAAAAAAAGAGTGATAAAAAGAAAAAAAAAAAGATAAAAAGAAAAGAGAGTGCCAAAAAATAAGAGAGCGGCAAAAAATAAGATGAGAAAATCAAGAGTGATTAAAGAGAGCCAGAAATAAAAGAAAAGATGTACATACTGAAAGGGTTAGTTAAAGTCGGAATGAAACATGCAACCGTTCAAACACATGGTAGAAGTGTTTAACTGTTAGGTGCATTGCATCCTAACGTGCGATTTTCTATATGTTAAATGTCTCAAAACTAACAAGGTTGGTGTGAGCAAATTAGTTAGGTTCTGTTCAGGTGGTTGGTTTTGTTGGTATGCGGTGATGAACGCGCAACCTTCCACGCGGCCACAACATTCTACACAAAACTGAGCTCTGCCTTACCAAGCTCCATATAATCCCCAATCAAATGTTCCCCAGTACGATCCTCGCCTAAGAGAGCCTTTCAAAAAGAATCAGTTCGCCCCTATTGGCGAATCATACTCGGGTTTGTTCCAAAAGCTAGTCACGCGAGGTCTTCTGTAGCCAGTGGCCCCAGATTGGCCAAACCCCGAGTCCCCATCGCACCGAGCTGATGCTAGATGTGAATACCACTCTGGAGCAGTGAGACACAATACAAAGGACTGTTGGACCCTCAAAAGCACAGTTGAAGATTTGATTGAAGTTGAAAGAATTATTTTTCAGGATGAAGAAGCTCTTGATGTGATGAACAATCCGTCGCCTGCCCACAACATCTGGCCAATAGTTGGAATGATTTGTGAAGATGAGGAATTTGATCCGGCACTGAAGACCATTGCATCCATTGCCAAGACAGAAGAAAAGCCAAAAGATGGTCGCCAAGCATGAAAGTTCTCCATCAGACGAGAGTCTTAGTAGCCAATCTTGCTATCCTTTCTGCGTCCGGATTATATCAGGATATGATCTGGATGTTTTACTTTATTGTCTTACTTTCCGATGTAAACCCTTCTATCTTTAAAATTCAAAAAAATCACAAAAAAAATCAATGAAATTAATATTTCACTGTCCAGGAAGGTCTCTTTTCTTAATCTTGTCATTTTTCTTATTTTTCTTTTCAGTTCTGTTAAATGCAGATTTCAATAACATGACATGCTTGCGGACTTCATGCCTAGATCCTGAAACGCTGTCAGACCTCGAAATATTAAATCAAGAATTAGATCGCAATGAAGACAAGTTTAAGGAAATAAAACAAAGAGTTGGAACAGCTGAATGAAAATTGGTTCCAGATTGGAAAGGTCCATACAGGGTAACGAGAGTACTGCCAAAAAAGAGCGTTGTACTTGAGACACATCGAAGAAATGTCCCTGAAACAACTGTCAATGCAAATGCAGATAAAGGTACTATGTTGGATCTTCTATACATCATTAATGTTCTCCGGTTGGGATGAAGAAGGCTTTCATTCTTAGTATCTAAATATTCAACCCTTTGCACACCCTTTGAGTCGGCTCCTATTCTTTGATTACCCTCTTTGGAACCTGAAAGTTATTATTGAAAAATGATGAATGAAAAAAAAAAAGAAATCAAAAAAAAGAAGAAAAAGAAAAATACAAAAAAAGGGAAGAAAAGGCAAAAAAGAAGAAAAAAGAAAATGAAATGAAAAATGAAAAGGGAAAGGAAAAAGAAAAAGAAAACAAAACAAAACAGAAGAAAAATAAAAGAAAATCAGAAACAAAGTTCCCTGAACTACGTTCAACTTGATTCGGAAAGGATACGTAGGCAACCTCTCTGGGGTTCAGTCACACCAAAGTAAAAATCCAAATTTCCCCAAAAGTTGAAACTGGGGCAGAAGTTATAATGGTTCGGCGATGGTTTCGCCTGAAAGGTTCCAAAGTTATAATTCAATCCAAATTCTTTTTACCCCAAATCCGGTTCAAGTCCTTCCAATCAATCGGTAAAAAATGTTCAAAATTGGAGGATACAGTAACTTGGATCTGATACAACAAAATAAGAGAAATGAAATGAGAGAGTGTTATTGGTGAAAAACTCACAAGGGCACCGTGAGGCGACAATAAGCAGAGAAATTGAAATGAGAGAGTCTTGTTAGTGAAAACTCGCAAATAACACTATAAGGCGATGGTGAGAAGAGAAATGAGAGATGTCAGCTCGTGAAAACCTGCAAAGGGCGCCCCTGATCGAAAAAAGGATCCTCACAGCCATCGACATCAATAAAGTCTCGGCAAGGTTTCTTGATTTTGAGGCGAAAGTTGTGATGAATTTTTAAAAGTCAGACGGTTTACACAGATCAGGCATCCAGTCCAAAAGGTATGTCATGTTTATTGAAGTTTGCATGTACTCCAGATAAGTCCTTCTTTCCTTTCCCTGAAAGGGGCACTTCTTGTTTTAAACTCATTCTCCATTCCATTGTTTGTTTTCTTTGAATCCCTTTTGGTCTAACACTTTTTTGAAACTAAGACAAAGAAAGGATGGCAAGACTGATTTACAGTGTTCTCATTTGACGCGAGCTAATGTGCAAAAAAGGCACCCAGCCTCGTCAGTGGCATAAGTCGACCTCGACTGGCCATGGCTGCCGATGCTTCGAAATCAAAACTCTTAGAAGGAGAAAATCAAATTGAAGGGCCTATAAAGGCAAATGAAGCTGAAAAGGCTGAGTACCACGTGGCTAACTATCTCGGCAAATGTTTTAAAAGCCAAGGCACCCAAATGCTCTGAAATTGAAGTTGGAAAAAAGAATCCAGAAATGAAAGGCATGTGAAGGAGAAACAAAGTTGGAAAAGGTTAAGTCCCACTCGACTAGCCATTGCAATAAAGTTTGAGGAGCCAAAAGTTCCCCAATGCTCCGTAGTTAGAAAAAAAGAAAAAGAAAAAAAAAAGAAAAAAAAAAGAAGAAGAAGAAAAGGAAGTCAAAAAGGAAAGGCCCACAAAGGCGAAATAAGTTGAAAGCTTAAGTCCCCCGTGACAAACCGTCAAGGCAAAGTCTGGAAAAACCAGAGGTTCTCCAGGGCCTGAAATGAAATCGGTCCTCAGGGAACAAGCAGTTGCAGTTGAGATCTTCATCAAAGAAGTCGGGCCGAGAGCAAGTGATTGAAACAGTCAAGGCCACAAAATCAACCATTGTTTCAAACTGAGAGATTGTTCTTTGTTTGAAAACATGAAACAGGTGCAAATTCAAAGCAATGTTGCAATAAGCAGGTGCAACAAAAAAGAAATTGCGCAAGGACTAAAATAGTGTCGCAATAATAATCAATCCAAAAAGGAAGTCTCCTCCAAATTTTTTCCTGCAATTTTACTCATTTTCTTAAATTAAAAAATATGAAATGAAAAGAAAGAAGAAAAATTCAAAATCATGGCAGCCTAGGGTCCCCAATCTCTAGCTACGTTTTTCCAACATAGGGTCCCATTCCTAGTCGCTGCTAGCATAACCTGGTAGTCTTTTCAAGTATAGGGTCACACTCCCTAGTTGATCAATGGCATAACCTGAGGACTTTTCCGGTATAACCTGATGACCTCCCCGGCATAACCCGATAACTTTCCCGACATAACCCGTGGACCTCCCTGGCATAACCCGAGGACTTTTTTCTTTTCCGGCATAACCCGATGACTTTCCCGGCATAATACATGGACCTCCCCGACATAACTCGATGACTTTCCCGGCATAACCCGTGGACCTCCCCGGCATAACCCGAGGACCTTTTTCTTTTCTGGCATAACTCGGTGACTCTTTCGGCATAACCCGTGGACCTCCCCGGCATAACCCGAGGACCTTTTTCTTTTCCTGCACAACCCGATGACTTTCCTGGCATAACCCGTGGACCTCCCAGGCATAACCCGAGGACTTTTTTCTTTTCTGGCATAACTCGAGGACCTTTTTATTTTCCAGCATAACCCGATGACTTTTCCGGCATAACCCGTGGACCTCCCCGACATTACCCGATGGCCTTTTTCTTTTCCGACATAACCCGTGGACCTCTCCGACATAACCTGACGAATTTTTTCTTTTCCGGCATAACCCAAAGTCTTTCCCGGTATAACCCATGGATCTCCCCAGCATAACCCGAGGACCTTTTTCTTTTCCGATATAACCTGATGACTTTCCCGGCATAACCCGTGGACCTCCCCGGCATAACCCGAGGACCTTTTTCTTTTCCGGCATAACCTGATGACTTTCCCGGCATAACCCGTGGACCTCCCGGGCATAACCCGATGACTTTTCCGGCATAACCCATGGACCACCCCAGCATAACCCGAGGACCATTTTCTTTTCCGGCATAATCCGATGACTTTTCCGGCATAACCCGTGGACCTCCCCTGCATAACTCGAGGACCTTTTTCTTTTCTGGCATAACCCGATCACTTTCCCGGCACAACCCGTGCACTTCCCCAGCATAACCGAAGGACCTTTTTCTTTTCCGGCATAACTCGATGACCTTCCCCAGCATAACCTGGGGACCTTTTTTCTTTTCTGGCATAACCCGATGACTTTCCCGGCATAATCCGAAAACCTTTCCGGCATAACCCGGTCATTTTTCCAGCATAATCTGGTAATCTTCCCAACTTGGGGCCTCCGATCCCCATTTGATTGCATTTTTGATATAGGGTCTCCACTCCCTAATCTCCTTTTCTCAGGGATACACAATCCCGACTTTAATTGCATTCCATAAAGAAATAGTTTAGATTTTGTTACAATAACTCACGAAAATTTCCTAGTGAAAACTAGGGCAGAAAAATTTCGTTCGTTTGTTTGTTTTGGTGTCTGAACAGGGTTTTTACCATGAGGCATGAGGTTTGAGATGACCAAAAGAAGAAGTCTCAATCCAAATAAAAGAAAAGAAAAACAAGAAAAGAAGTTGAACTCTAAATGCAGAAGCGGAGAAAAGATGCGGACTACCCAAGATATGATTAAAGTCACAAGCTTTGCATGTCTCGCCTTGATCCGAAGAGCTAGAAAAAAAATTAACCAGTGTTCGCAGCTAACGAGCATCAAGATTCAGATCAGAGTCAGCCGGAAGAACCAACCAAGACTCAAGATCAAGCTTCAGAAGATTTTTAGATAGGAATCTTGTAACTCATAGCTGATAGGCTTAGCTAGTTTAGTTTTTCATTTTTCATTTTGGTGTAATAAGGAGCTCAGCAAGCAGAAACAACAGTAACAACAGTGAAATCACAGTTTCCTGGTAGTCCCAGCTACCAAAACTTCCAGAACTACACCGACCTGATTCCTTTATAGTCAAGAATATGTAGGCAACCTCCGAAGCAAGGTTCGGTCAAGCGTTTTCAAAATGCTTCCAAATGGAGATTCAAACGGGCAAAAATTGCTCGTAATTGCTCACTTTATCTTTGCCCGAAAACTCTTCATGTTTCCGAGCAAAGAGAGTCAGTTGTGAGCACCTAATTTTTGCCCTACGTGAAAATAACTCCTAAAAATAGACCAAAAATAATTTTAGTTGATTTTCTAGAAAATTTCTTTATTTAGTTGCATTCCATGCATTTTTAATATTTTAAAATCATAGAAAAATTATAAAAATTATAACGTTTTAATTTCATACCATCTTAGGCTCAATTTTCATGTAGGAATTAATTTTATTAAGCAAAAAATCACAAAAAAATGATCATTTTTACATATTTAGATTTTAGCTTTTAAAATTAGCATTTTTCCTTAGTTTTAAGTTAATTAGTTGTTTTAATGTTAAAAATAAATAAAGAATTTTAATTTCTACAAAAATAGATTAATTTAGGATTTTAATTAATTAAAGAAAAGAAAAAAGGGAAAAAACAAAGAAAAGGAAATTAAGAAAAATATATTTTTGGTCTTGTTTCTTCTAAAATTGGGCCAATTCCTAAAATGGCCCAAATTAATTTTAAACCCTAGCTCAATTCCAATACCAATACCCATTAACCCATTATCCCTTTTTTATTTTTTATACCCTAATCCCTCACGTAAAAGGAGACCTAACACATTAGAAACCGTCAGATCCCCATTCCGAAAAACAAGGAAAACGGCACACCTTCCCTGCCATTCTTGATCTTCTTCATTTCTCAAAAGACATCAGATTTAGACACAAACCAACAGACCTCCCCCTACCTTCACGCTCTCCCTTCACTCCCATTCAGAAAAGTACACACACAGAGATGGGGAAAGGGGTTTGGACGAACTAAACAAAAAAAAAAGAACACGAAAAAAGGCTGAAAAGAAGGTGGAAAAGAAAACGCAGCAATTGCTGCTCAAAATTATCACAAACACCCAGCATTTTCTCCATAAAAAGTGGTCCAATTTTCTCCATTAAAATCATGTAAACAGCCCAGCAAAACTCAGTTGTAAATCAGTCCAAGAACCAACTCCTATCAGATCTTAAATCCTCGCAAGAAGAGTCGAGGTTCATTCGAGATTTCACAGCTATTCGAGGTCGTTGTTCGATTCTGTTCTTGCTGCTGGATTTGATACTGCTGAATCCTACCAGTTGCATTCTCATTTTTATTTGGGCATTGTGTTATTTGTTTGATTCCAATTAGGTAAGCTTCAAACCTCTATGTATTCACTATGTTTTGAATGATGAATTTTCCTTACTGTTGATTCATTGTTATTTTCTACCATTATTTTCATTTTTTTACATTTACATGTGAATGCTGGTTTATCTATCCATATTATGGTATTATTGATGTTTGGTAATTAAAATGAGTCTTATCGAATTTTTTGGTTGGTTGTTGAAGCAGATTTGGATGTTCAAACACATCTTTTGTTCTTACTATGAATCCGTTGGTTTGAAATGGTGTTATTAATTCAAGTTGGATATAATGACTTTTCCTTATCATGTTTTGAAGTTCATGCTATAAATAGTAGTCCCCTAGTGAATTGGGGAAAGAGTAGTGCTATTTCAATGCTCCTACAATGTGGAGCAACTAAAAAAAATAGGAGATTTAGAAAAATGAACGCTAATGTTTGGAATTTGTGAAGAAGCCAGACAATCAACTTTCAAGTAGTTCTCAGTACAGATGCTAAATAGAGATGGTTGGTGATGTTTCTGCGTTTTTGGCATTTGTTGACATGAGAATTTCCTCTTTGTTTGAGTCAGTTATTTCTTATTCCTACCAACTTATCGTGTATTATACAATAATCTCAAAATTAGTTTTAGGAAAAATATGAACATCGTAGAAATGCTTTAGGCGCAATTAATTAACTATCGTGATTATGGGTATTGTTCCCGTGGCATAGTCATGGTACATAATCCCTAATTCGGGTGTGCATTTCATTTGACCCGATCTAACAACTTCGAACAATAATAAAAATAAAAAAAGTCGCGAATCGCGGGTGCATTTCATGTAGCGTGGTTTGCGGTGTGCTCCAAAACGGCAAGTATACGACAATCGTAACTTGTTCCATAATAATTCCATAAAATAATTAAAAGGCGGTTAAAAAGTCGTAAAAATTCACATAGGTTTAAAATGTGTAGTAAATCAGATAATATGCCAATTATAATAGTTTAAGCAACCGTGCTAGAACCACGGAACCCGGGAATGCGTAACACCTTCTCCCGGGTTAACATAATTCCTTACTTAGAATTTCTGGTTCGCAGACTTTTAAATAAAGTCGAAAATTTCCTCGAATTGGGATTTTAAAATAAACCGGTGATTTGGAATACCAAATAAACTATTCCAAGTGGCGACTCTGATAAATTAAAGTAAATAATCCCATTTCGATTAATGTCACTTTAATTGAAAAAACTCACCGGAAACCTTTCGGGTAAAAAAAGGAGGTGTTACATATATATATATATATATATATATATATATATATATATATATATGATAAGTTTTGAATCGTGGTATACTTTATTTGAATATGTTAAATGATATTCTCAATATTCTTGGTATACCATACATTGGTATACCTTGATTAAAAAAGAGCATATTTTTATTAAAAGGGGAAAAATGAAGTAAAAAAAAAAAAATTGAAAAAATAAAAAGTCGAAAAAGAGTGACAAATTTTTGGATGAAGAGATTTTACTGAAAATATAATATTAAAAAATAAAATAATTAGGGTAAAACAATAAAATATAAGATAAAAATAAAAAAAAGAGCGAGGGATTGTTACTAAAAAGAAAAAGAATTACAAAAACAATTACACTACGGAATAAAAGAAAGTTTAAAAAATGAAAAGAATGCAGAATTTTATTACAAGAAGTAAAAGAATAATAACTAAATGAGAAAAATGAAAGAAAGTAGAAAAGAGTGGTAAGTAGTCTGGACAAAGAGATTTTACAGGAAAGAATAAAACAAAAAGAAAAGCAACAAAAAATAAAAAATTTAAGAAAAAAAGTGAAAGGTACGAGGGATTGTTACTAGAAAGAACAAAAAAAAATCTGAAAAAGAAATGAAAATAAAAAAAAAGAAACTAAACAGAGTGGAAAATTTCATTAAAGAAAAAAAAAACAATAAAGTGGAAAAAATGAAAAAGTAAGTGAAAAGGAGAAAAGGGGAGGGGGGGGGGGGGGGGTTTAAAAACAAAGAATAGAAAGGAAATGAGAATGGACTTTGATGGAGTCTAGGCATATGAAAGGAGGGACATCTAGAGAATAAAAACCTTTTAAATGAGCATATTATGTCATATTTTAAAAGTACGAATATTTTGGTCATAAAATTTTTAAAGGGAGCTCTTAGCATCCTTTCTTATATTATTAGGTAAAAATTGCATGGGGCGTTTTATTTAGTCGTCCCTTATTTAACCGATATCCACTTTTAATTTTTTTTTAAATGTACCTACTTTTTAAACAACTTCAAACCTCTTTTTCTTCATCCTTCTCCTCCTTCGTTTTCTTCTGCTCCTTCCTCTTCTTCTTCGGGTTAATTGGTTAATTGGATGTGGTACTACTGCCACAAGAAGTGAGTTCATATTTCTGTATTTAGTCCGGTGACAGAGAATAAAGTAAGGAGGGTTCTAACTTTAGAGATTATATCAAGGTGAAAGCTCCAAAACGGAAACGAGAGTGCAAAGTCAGATGGAACATAAATAACAAAATGACGTTTACTATATTTTAATCTTCCACAGTTGAATATTCACATTGATTTAGCCTATATAAATTATTGGAAGATGAGAAAGTTATTCCTCTTCTTAAAGCCATCTAACTTCAAAGAAAGACATAACAAAACTTCAACTCTAAGAATGAAGAAATTCAGCAAATATAAATAAAAGCTTCAGCTCCTACAATGCTGAAGTTTAGCAAATATAAACAAAAACATCAGCTCCTAGAGTGCTGAATTTCAGCAAATACAAAATAAACTTCAGCCCTAGAATACTGAAGTTCAACAATTACAAAACAAACCTCAGCTCCTAGAATATTGAAGTTCAGCAATTACAAAACAAAAAATTCAGCCAAAACATGTTGTCGTTTTATTTAACTGAAGTTTGCCATTGCACTATAAATTGAATTTTGCGTGATTGCATTAGCAAGTCAGGCAAAATTTCAGGCAAAAATATCTGAAGTTTTGCTACACTTCAGGCAAAGCATTCTAAAGTTCAAACTTCAGACATAAATTCTTGCTACTTCAGGCCCCTATATTTGATATTACCCGAAAAGTGGGTACACTTGCAATTTTATTTTACAATGTGAGTATAAGTTAAAATTTGACTCAAAAACTGGGTATAGATGCAAATGTCCCTATTTTTAGGCAGTATACTTAACAATGTTGTACTTTTTGATAGCACTACTTTGAGAAATAATTACACTTTTGAAATAAAGAAAATTTCATTATTTTTATAGATTTAAAAGCTTTTGTTTGTTATAATTTTAAAAAAAGTAGACCCAAATTAAGGGAGGAATTAAAAAGTAATCACGCAAATAAAAAGTAATTTTATTTGAGAGGATAAAATTATGTCATTAATAACACTACTCCTATATTTTGCGATTTTCTCTGTTCTTATTCAATTTTTACAAATTTTATTTTCTCTGTTCTTATTCAATTTTTACAAATTTTCTTAACATCATAGTCAATAAGAGAGAGAAAATTAGGAGCAAAAATATGTATGTTATCATTTTTATGGATGGTTTAGTTTTTTTCCCTTCATAATACGTCATGATATTATTATGGAAGAATGCAGGTGTCACGACCCAACTCTACGTTAGGCTCTGATAGCATCCAGTATCGCTGCTAGACAAGCCAACAGTGAATAATTTAGTGATTTCCCATCTTTTTTAAGTGATTCCAACAATTGACTTTCTTTAAATTTAAAACATTTGATAAATAACAGATTTTTAAAGCAACCAAAATGGAAACAAACTAAAGGGAATCATAACTGTAGAAATACAACCCAAAAATCAAAGTTTACCAATATGTACCAAAATCTAGTGTCAGAAGTGTGTGGACAACCAATAGAATATATATAAAAAAAGATGACTATCCTACTGCCTGAAATAGAATACACAAATACAAGCAAAAGAGAAACCCCGGCATGCGGCTGAACGGCTCGGAAGGGAGCAGCTCACCGTGAAGCCTCGAACCAAGATCAAGTATGCACGTCGGGCGGGTAACTAGATGCACCTGCCTCAGATCCTGTACAATTAATTACAGAAGCGTAGTATGAGTACATAAATAACATGTACCCAGCAAGTATCTGGTCTAACCTCGAAGAAGTAGTGACGAGGGGTCGACTTAGACACTTACTATCGGCAAATAATAATACAATTAAAGTGTTATGCTAAGTATGGATATCATGATCAATACTAAAAGCTCAATAACAGAAAGTGATAAGTCCTTCTTTCACAAATATACCTTCAATTTCGGTCATATCATTTAACAGCTCATATTCCAAGACATTTAAGCAGTATAAATCACTAAGAGTTTCAAATAATCAACATGTGCAAATTATGCCGAGGTCGTACGGCCCGGTCCAACATCATATTAAACTGTGCACTCCCGGAGGGTCGAATGACGCGAACCATAGATACATCTATTTACTACCGAGACGCTTGACCCGTTCAACAAATAACAATTATTTTTAAGAAAACACAAATTTCTCATTTACAGTTAAGTATCTCATACAAATCTTCAAGTAAGTGAATATAACCTGTTATTATTCTTTCATAAATTTCTAACATGACTCAAGTGATTATATTATAGTGTAAGGACGCAAACATTACAAATATAGCATGATACGAGTCCTAAACTACCCGGACAATAGCATAATAGTAGCTAGGTACGGACTCTCGTCACCTTGTACGTACATAGCCTCCACAAATAGGTACAAACATTTATTTAATTCACCTATGGGGTTAATTCCCTCTTACAAGGTTAGAAAGGAGACTTACCTCATCTCAAAGCCTACTTCTCAATTCAAGAATGTGCTCAAACCTCCAAATTCGATGCCAAACGACTCGAAACTAATCAAACATTATATAAACTAATCAATTTATAGTCAAAATTTGTTATCTCCACTATTAAAGTGATTACCCATCCCAAATTGCAAGATTCCTAAAATTCACTCCCCCCTCCCCCCGAGCCCACAAGCTTTGATTTTCGAAAATTTTCGAAGAAAGTTGTTACCCATAATCTTACGAACATAAATATATGATTTTCACTAAGTTTCATAATCACTTTCATGGTCAAATCTCGTTTTTATCAAAAACCTATGTTTTCCTCTAAACCCTTAATTTTCACTAATTATTACATGTTATACTAACCATAATCTACGTTTTAACTCACATTTGGTAGGAATTACTTCCCTCCAAAAGCTATGTTTAAATCTCCTCCTTAAAACCTCTCCAATCGCCCAAGTATAGAAGAAAATGAGTTAAAAAATGCCTAAGTATCATATTAAATGAAGGCCACTGACCCAGCGATTTCCGCATCTGTGATCCCGCTTCTACGATCCCACTTCTGCGAATAGGGTCCGCTTCTGCGAAATTTCCTTGGGACGGCTGGGGTCGCATCTATGCTCGGGAAACCGCTTTTGCGGAGGAGGGGCTGCATCTGTGGAACCTTGGTTGACCTTCCTTAGCCACTTCTGCTATCCTTGGCCCGCACCTGCGAGCTCGCACCTGCGACTGGCCAACCGCATGTGCGGTTATGATAGATCTAATGCACTCAGTTGTGGTTCCAAATTCTCAACTAAGTCCAAGCCTCATCCAATTGGCACTCGGGGAACCCGGGCCCCGTCCGAATATATCACCAAGTTTGGAATCATAAAACGGATTCGGTCGAACTCTCGGAACGTTCGAAACAACATTAAAACTAAGAGTCATACCCTAAAACCAATTGAATCAAACTTAAGAATTTCAAGTTCTTCAATTTACTTCCAATGCGCCGAAACGTATTTATACTACTCGGAATGACACCAAATTTTGCGTGCAAGTCTTAAATGAAATTACAGAACTATTCCTGACATCGGAATTCCATTTGGAGCTCGATGTCACCAAAACCCACTCCAAACCAAATTTAAGGAACTTCTAAAACCTTCAAGAACCAAATTTCATTATTAGGCGCCAAAATGCTCCCGGGTCATCCAAAATTCGATACGAACATATGTCCAAGTCCGAAATCATCATACAAACCTATTGGAACCGTCAAATCCCGATTCCTGGGTCGTTTACTAAACTGTTGACCGAAGTCAAACTTAGCCACTTCTACTATCCTTGGCCCGCACCTACAAGCTCGCACCTGCGGCTGGCCAATCGCATGTGCGGTTATGACAGATCTAGTGCACTCAGTTGTGGTTCCAAATTCCTAACTAAGTCTGAGCCTCAACCGATTGGCACTTACGGCCACCGGGGCCCCATCCGAAAATACCACCAAGTTTGGAATCATAAAACGGATTCGGTCGAACTCTCGGAACGCCCGAAACAACATTAAAACTAAGAAAGTCATACCTTAAAACCAATTGAATCAAACTTAAGAACTTCAAGTTCTTCAATTTACTTCCAATGCACCGAAATGTATTTCTTCTACTCAGAATGACACCAAATTTTGCGTGCAAGTCTTAAATGAAATTACAGAACTATTCCTGATATCAGAATTCCATTTGGACCTCGATATCACCAAAACCCACTCCAAACCAAATTTAAGGAACTTCTAAAGCCTTCAAGAACCAACTTTCATGATTAGGCGCCAAAATGCTCCCAGGTCATCCAAAACCCGATACGAACATACGTCCAAATCCGAAATCATCATACAAACCTATTGGAATCGTCAAATCCCGATTCCTGGGTCGTTCACTCAAACTGTTGACCAAAGTCAAGCTTAGCCACTTCTGCTATCCTTGGCCCGCACCTGCGAGCTCGCACCTGCGGCTGGCCAACCGCATGTGTGGTTATGACAGATCTAATACACTCAATTGTGGTTCCAAATTCTCAACTAAGTCCGAGCCTCATCCGATTGGCACTCGGGGCCCTCGGGGCCCCATCTGTATATACCACCAAGTTTGGAATCATAAAACGGATTTGGTCGAACTCTCGAAACGCCCGAAACAACATTAAAACTAAGAAAGTCATACCCTAAAACCAATGGAATCAAACTTAAGAACTTCAAGTTCTTCAATTTACTTCCAATGCGTCGAAACGTGTTCATACTACTCGGAATGACACCAAATTTTGCGTGTAAGTCTTTAATAAAATTATAGAACTATTCCTGATATCGGAATTCCGTTTGGACCTCGATATCACCAAAACCCGCTCCGAACCAAATTTAAGGAACTTCTAAAACCTTCAAGAATCAACTTTCATTATTAGGCGCCAAAATGCTCCCGGGTCATCCAAAACCCGATATGAACATACGTCCAAGTCCGAAATCATCATACGTTTCTATTGGAACCTTCAAATCTCGATTTTGGGATTGTTTACTCAAACTATTGACCGAAGTCAAACTTAGCCACTTCTGCTATACTTGGCCCGCACCTGCAAGCTCACACTTGCGGCTGGCCAACTGCATGTGCGGTTATGACAGATCTAATGCACTCAGTTGTGGTTCCAAATTCTCAACTAAGTCCGAGCCTCATCAGATTGGCACTCTGGGCCTCCGGGGCCCCGTCCGAATATACTACCAAGTTTTGAATCATAAAACGAATTCGGTCGAACTCTCAAAATGCCCGAAGCAACATTAAAACTAAGAGTCATACCCTAAAGCCAATTGAATCAAACTTAAGAACTTCAAGTTCTTCAATTTACTTCCAATGCGCCGAAACGTATTTATACTACTCGAAATGGCACCAAATTTTATGTGCAAGTCTTAAATAAATTATAGAACTATTCCTGATATCGGAATTCCATTTGGAAGTCGATGTCACCAAAACCCACTCCAAACCAAATTTAAAGAACTTCTAAAACCTTTAAGAACCAACTTTCATTATTATGCGCCAAAATGCTCTCGGGTCATCCAAAACCTGATACGAACATACGTCCAAGTCTGCAATCATCATACAAACCTATTGGAACCGTCAAATCCCGATTCCGGGGTCGTTTACTCAAACTATTGACCGAAGTCAAACTTAGCCTTTTAGGCCAACCATAAGGAACCAAGTGTTCCGATTTCAACCCGAACTCTTTCAAATCCCAAACAAACCATCCACGCATGTCATAAATTAGTAAAAGCAAGTACGGTAAGTCTTATTTAGGGGAAAAGGTTTCTAGAAAGAAAAACGACTGATCGAGTCGTTACATTCTCCACCTCTTAAACAAACGTTCGTCCTCAAACGGGTTTAGATTCATACCTGAAGTGCTGAATAAGTGCGGATATCTGCTCTGCATGTCCTCCTCAGACTTCCAGGTCGCCTCCTCGACTAGTTGGCCCCTCCACTGAACTTTTGGAAATACTCTTGGATCTCAACTGGTGATCCCGTCTAGCAACAATGGCAATTTGTTCCTCCTCATAACCCAAGCTTTCGTCTAACTGAATAGTACTGAAGTCTAATACGTGTGACAAGTCGGTGTGGTACCTTCGGAGCATAGACACGTAAAAACCAGATGAACTCCTGATAGGCCGGGAGGTAAAGAAAGCTCATAAGAAACCTTGCCAACTCGCCTCAACACCTCAAATGGGCCTTTAAACATGGGGCTCAGCTTGCCCTTCTCCCCGAATCTCATAATACCCTTCATCGGCGAGACTTTCAAGAGCACCTTCTCGCCGACCATAAATGATACATCCCGCGCCTTCTGATCTGCGTAACTCTTCTGTCCGGACTGTGCTGTGCGAATTCGATCCTGGATCAACTTTACCTTTTACAAGGCTTCCTTCACCAAATTAGCGAGATCAGGCTTGACAATTGCAAATTGAAAAGGCCTGGGAAATGTGACAAATATGTCGCAAATGCGAACCACGCCTGGGCAGGCCCTCATCGCAAATGTGAACTCTGGGCCGAAAATTGCGAAGTCCCCTATGTCGCAAATACGACGTTTTCTTCGCAAATGCGAAGGTAGCAGAATTTCAAATCGCAATTGCAACAACTGCGACCTATTAAGTGGGATTTCAGACGGGATTTTCATCATTTTTCAAATTCTCTCAAACCCTAAACATCCCTAGGCTATTTTTCAAAGACTCAAACTTCTCCAAATCATAAGTAAGTGATTTCTAACTCATATTCTTCAATCTAATTCATCTTTTTACATAATTTCACTTCAAAATCTAGGGGTTTTCATGGAAAATTGAGTGTTTTTGGGTAGAAGTTAGGATTTTTAAATTTTGGGGATTTGGACCTCAAATTGATGTCCGATTTCAAAACTAATTGCATATTTGAATTCGTGGGTGAATTGGTGATCGGGTTTTTGTTTGAATTTCGGGTTTTGACCTAGTGGGTCCGGGGTTGATTTTTAACTTTTTGGGGAAAACATTGGGAAATCTATTTTTCATGCATTAGAATTGGGTTATTTAGCATTTATTAATATTATTAAGTGAATTATGACTAGATACAAGTGGATTGAAAGTGGAACTGAGAAGTAAAGCGGTAATTGAGGCTTCATTTTATCCGTGGAGTTGAGGTAAGTGTTTGGTCTAATATTAGCTTGAGGGAATATGAGTTGTGGTCTTAATTACTACGTGTTAGTGTTGAGTACGACGTATAGGTGTGGTGACGAGTATCTATACGTTAGCGTCAAGTATGCCCGTGAGTCTTATACCATGATTGTTGTGACTGTAATATGTACTGTCCATGCTTAAATTGATGATCATTTGTGCTGAACAAGACTTATGAAAGTTTCTTGGTAACTGACCATTGTTAAGTATTGGCTCAAGTTGACATTTATTTTTGCAAAATTACTGTTGAAACGAGATTGATTATAGCTGGTTACCTGGCCGGGATATTATTGTTTATATTGTTGATTCCTTTGCCGGGACGTATTGTTTCTATTATTTAGGTAAGGAAGAGTGTAAAGCACAAAGGGTGATGTCATGCATGATATTGTGAGTGAGTGTTAAAGCATGAAAGGTGATGTCGTGCCGATATTGTGAGTGTTAATGCACGAAGGGTGATGTCGTGCCATGATTTGAGATCTAAAGGACGAAGGGTGATGCCGTGCTGATATTGTGAGAGTTTAATGCACGAAGGGTGATGTCGTGCCATGATTATGAGAGGTAATGCATGAAGGGTGATGTCATGTCGTTTCTGTTGTTTTATATGGTGAGAACGAGAGTAAAAGCATGAAAGGTGATGCCGTGCACATGTTACTATGTTCATTTTTCTTGTTGATACAACTATGGTGTTCATTATGTTTATCTATTTGGTTTACTGTTAGAATTTGATATTTCTCACAGCATGTCCCCTTCCCATCTTTATTTGTTATTTCCTGTTATTATCGTTCTGTTTGTATATGATTTAACTACACAGATTTATATGGTTGTCGTGTCCTAGCCTCGTCACTACTTCATCGAGGTTAGGCTCGACACTTACCAGTACATGGGGTCGGTTGTACTGATGCTACACTCTGTACTCTTTTGTGCAAATTTCGGTGCCGAACCTGGTGAGTAGCTTGAGGTAGTTGCCTTTAGTCCAGGGAGATCAAGGTATATCTGCTGGCGTTTGCAGAGTCTGAAGTCCCTCTTTCCCCGCTTTAGCTTTTGCTGTCTCTTTTCATTTCGAGAACAGTTGTACTTTTCTTGCTAAACCCGTGTTTGTCGAAATTCGTAGATGTTCGAAAATATTGTGACACTAGATTCTTGGGTAGACATGTATTGGAGTATTTGAATTTGTGATGAAACTTCCGTACTTTTCATTTGCTTAGCTTTAGTTACTATTTATTTCTATTTGGGTTTATTGCTAATGTGTTGAAATCATAGTAGTTGGCTTGCCTAGCTTTTAAGAGTAGGCGCAATTACGACTCCCGAGGGTGGGAAATCTGGATCGTGACAACTCTAAAATGTCCAACCTCATAAGTTTGTTAGCAAATGACTGAATGTCCAAAGCTAGTGGCCTCTCCTCTACTGAAATGAATGCCAAGCTACCAATACTCTTTGCCTTCCTACTTAAGGCATCCGCGACCACATTTGCCTCGCTCAGATGATAAACAATGGTGATGTCATAATCCTTCAGTAACTCAAGCCATCGACGCTACCTTAAATTGAGATCTCTTTGCTTGAACAAATGTTGTAAGCTGCGATGATCAGTGTAAACCTCACATGACACCTCGTATAGATAATACCTCAAGATCTTAAGAGCATGAACGATCCCAGCTAACTTTAGATTGTGCATAAGGTAATTCTTCTCATAGATCTTCTGCTGACATAAAGCATATGCAATAACTCGCCCCTCCTACATCAATACACAACCCAAGCCAATGTGTGAAGCGTCGCAATACATTGTATACATCCCCGAACCGAAAGGCAACACTAGAACCGGTGTTGTAGTCAAAGCTATCTTAAACTTCTGGAAGCTCGCCTCACAATCATTGGACTAATGGAATAGTGTACCCTTTTGGGTCAATCTAGTCAGAGGTCATGCGATGGATGAAAAACCCTACACAAACCGGCGATAATAACCTGCCAACCTTAGGAAACTTCTGATGTTAGTCACCGAAGTGGGACGTGGCCAACTCTGAACTGCCTCAATCTTCTTGGGATCCACCTTAATACCCTCTCCTGATACAACATGCCCCAAAAATACCACAGATTCTAGCAAAAACTCACACCTAGAGAACTTAGCATATAGCTTCTATTCTTGCAATGTCTGAAGCATCACTCTCAAATGTTGCCCGTGTTCCCCCAAGATACGTGAGTAAATCAAGATGTCATCAAAAATAATAACAAAAAATCAATATAAGGCCTGAATACCTGGTTCATCAAACCCATAAACGTCGTTGCGGAATTAGTCAAGCCGAAAGACATTAATAGAAACTCATAATGGCCATATCTTGTACGGAAGACTGTCGGAACATCTTAGTCCCTAATCTATAACTAATGGTACCCCGATCTCAAGTCGATCTTAGAGAACACCCTAGCACCCTGCAACTTTTCAAATAGATCATCAATACGCGGCAACAGGTACTTTTTCTTGATGGTGACTTTGTTCAATTGGCGATAATCAGTGCATATCCGTATAGTTACATCTTTCTTCTTCACAAATAACATTGGTTCACCCCAAGATGATATACTCAGTCTAAAGGCAAACCCCTTTGCTAACAACTCCTCAAAATTCTCCTTCAACTCCTTCGGAGCCATACAATACGGTTGGATAGAATAAGGCAGGGTACCTGGAGTCAAATCAATAGAGAAATCAATATCATGATCTGGTGGCATGCCTAGAAGGTCAGAAGGAAACACATCGGCGAACTCCCAAACTACTGGCATTGAATCAATCATCGGAGACTCTGTGGTGATGTCCCAAACATAAGTTCTTCAATTTACTTCCAATGCACCGAAACATACTTATACTTCTCAGAATGTCACCAAATCTTGCGCACAAGTCTTAAATGATATTACAGAACTATTCCCGATCTCGAAATTCTGTTTGTGCCTTGATATGACCAAAACCCAACAAAATTTAAGGAACTTCTAAAACCTTCAAGAACCAACTTTCATTATTAGGCGCCAAAGCGCTCCCGGGTCATCCAAAACCCGATCCGAACATATGCCCAAGTCCTAAATCATCATACGAACCTATTGAAACCGTTAAATCACAATTCTAGAGTCGTTTACTCAAAACCGAATTCAAACTTGGTCTTTTAGGCCAACCTTAAGGAACCAACTGTTCCCATTTTAACCCGAACTCTTCCAAATTTCGAAATAATCATCCACACAAGTCATAATTCAATAAAAGCAAGTACAGAATGTCTTATTTAGGTGAATAGGGTTCTAGAAAGCAAAACGATCGATCGGGTCATTACAGCAGGTCTCCAAGAACATATTTTGTTCCATCTGGATATAGAAGAGTCGTTGACTTTATTGTGGATAAATGTTCATTGACTTTCTTTAACTTTTGAATTTTTGATGTCGGTACTCTTCGATGTACTAGCATCAAACTTGGAATTTTACATGCAAAGTGATTATAGTGGTAATATATAAGTTCATGTAAATTGTAGCATTTTAAGTATTAGGAAAGTGAGAAAATATTCTGGATGTTAGATGTTGAGTTTTTTTGTAATAAAGTACTATTGTATGGTAGTATGCCTTTTCTCTAAAGATGTATTGTATATATTTTTCATTGTTCATATATAGAGATTTGTCATGTTGAGAACTACACATTTTTGCAAAATATTCAATTTACGTCACATGGTTTTTTCTTATCAATTGAATTAATTATTTGCAATTCTCCTAACAGTTTACTCATAGTAATAAGAGACAATCCATCAAAAAAAAAGATACGAATAGATAATATTTTCGTGAAAACTTAAGAGGAGAAGGCTGTAACGACCCGATCGGTCGTTTTGAGCTATAGCACATTGTTTAGAGGTTTGAGGCCTTGAGTAGCTTCACTTAAGATATTATGACATGTACGTGTGGTCGGAATTGAATTTCGGAAAGTTCGGAGTTGATTTAGAAAGAAAATTCTCATTTCAGAAGCTTTAAGTTGGAAGAATTGGCTAAGGTGTGATGTTTTAGTAAACAACCCCGAAATCGGGATTTGAAGATTCCAATAGGTTCGTATGATGATTTCGGACTTGGGCGTATGTCCAGATCGGGTTTGGATGACCCGGAGGCATTCCGGAGCCTAATAGTGGAAGTTGGCATGTTGAGTGAATTTTATAAGTTTGGTTGAAGTGGATTTTTACATTATAGACGTTCTTATGGGATTTCGAGTCTGGGAATAGCTCCATATGTTTATCCTAGACTTAGGAGCGCTTCCGGATGTGGATTTGGAAATTCATAGGTCGTTTCGGGGTCGTTTGGTGAAAGATGGAAGTTGAAGGTTTTTGGAAGTTTGACCGGGAATGGTCTTTTTGATATCGGGGTCGAATTTCGATTCTGGAAGTAGGAGTAGGTCCGTAATATCAATTATGACTTCGGTGTAAAATTTGAGGTCAATCGGAATTGAATTGATAGGTTTCGGCATCAAATATAGAAGTTGGAATTTCTTAGTTTCATTAGGCTTAAATTGGGGGTGTGATTTGTGTTTTTAGCGTTGTTTGATGTGATTTGAGGCCTCGAATAAATCTATGTTATATTTTGAGATTTTTTGGTATGTTCGGACGGGGTCCCAAGAGGCTCGGGTGAGTCTTTGGGAGGTTTTGGACCATTTCTAGGCCTATTGTAGCCGCTGGTTTTTGGCTACAGCAGTGCGCTATGCGATCGCGATGAGTAAATTGGGAGAAATAGGCCAGTGTTTCGCGATCGCAGAGGAGCTTTCGCGATCGCGTAGAGAAAACATTCTGTTGTACTGACCCGACTTTGGAAGCTTATATCTCACAATCTACAATAGATTTGAAGATGATCCCAAAATCAAAGTTGTAGTACTTTGTGTCTAAATTTCAGAATAGCAAACCATTTGGCATTTGAAATTGTGTACAAAAAGTTATGATTGATACACTAGAACCTATCCAGGAAGAGTTTGGAATTCGTATTGTGTTGCACAAGGCTGACTATGGTAGGTCATATCTTGTAATGCATAAGGAATTGAGAGATGAGCAAAGCATGAAAGTTATAGCCCTTGGTATCTAATTTTTAAAAAGTCAAACCATTTGCAATATGGAGCTCTGTACAAAATGTTATGACCATTATACTAGAGGTTGTCTAGAAGAGCTGTGCACTTCTTCTTCGCGATCACGGAGCATTTACCGCGATCACGAAGGGCAAATTTTGGGCTGAGAAAAGTTGTGCTTCACAATCACGAAGCATTTTCTGCGATCGCAAAGAGTAAATACCTGGGCAGAAGCTCTATTTCGAGGTTTCGGCCGTTTTTGACATATTTGGATTTATGGAGTTCGGATTGAAGCAATTTTTAGGTGATTTTTGCCATATGGATTGGGGTAAGTGTTATGTATCCGAAAGTGATTATACTTCATCATTATATGGTTATACTCATCATTCATTTCGGATTTAAATGGAAGAAATCAAGATATTTGCAAATCTTTTCAAGAACGATAATTTAAGATTTGGAGGTCAAGTTGTTATCAGAATTTGATAAAATTGGTATGGTTGAACTAATATCGGAATAAGTTATCGGATTTTGTGAGTTTTGTCGGGCTTCAAGACATGGTCCCCACTACCAACATTTCGAGCGGAGTTGAAAATTATTATAAAATGGATTATAATGAGTATTAGAGTATACATTTTTGGATTTGCACATTTATTGACTAGTTTTGAAGCGTTTGGCATCGGTTTGAGTTGCTGGAAAGGCTTGTGAGCCTATTATGAAATTTCGGAGCGAGGTAAGTCTCCTTTCTAACCTTTTAAGAGGGAATTAACCCCATAGGTGAATCAAATTATTATGTGCTCTTATTTGTGGGGGCTGCGTGTGCACGAGGTGATGAGAGTCCGTACGTAGCTACTAATTATGCTTATATCTGGGTAGTCTAGGACCCAAATCATGTTATAGTTGCGATTTTTCACCCTACATGTTAATTTACTTGCTTAAATCATATTGAAATTTGACAAAGGAATCGTAACAGGTTAAACTTCATTTACTTGACCATTAATGAGAATTGGTAATTCTTTGAATATTTGCCCCTTAATAAATATTGAATTGGTTGTTTTGATGTATTTTCTCTTTTTGTGGAATGGGCTGAACGCCTCGGTAGCAGATAGGTGCATCTACGGTTCATGGCGTTCGACCCTCATTCATGCACAATTTAAATATTATATATTGGATCGGGACGTACGACCTCGACATGATTTGTGCATGATAAATCTTTGAAACTAATAATAAATGATATTGCTTCATTGGCTTAAAATATAAATTATTAAATGACGAAAATAAATTTGGGAATTCATATTAGTAGAAGAATTATTTATTTATTCTCTCGTTGTTGAGTTTCCAGCTTTTTCAACATCACCCATGCTTAATTACAATATTGTTATTTTATGCTTAGCCCATAGTAAGTGTCGGAGTCGACCCTCATTCACCACTTCTTCGAGGTTAGACTGGATAGTTACTAGGTACGCATTGATTTACGTACTCATACTATACTTGCTGCACATTTTAGTGCAGGTGCATAATATGTTCTAGCGCCTTGTGGGCGTAGAGGCGCAGTTATTGTGGGGACATAGGTGAGCTGCATTCCACGTTATCAGTCCGCAGCACACGCAGAGTTTCCATCCGAGTTATTTACACACTCATGTCTAATTGTATCCCAGACAGATGTAGTATTTTATTGTATTTTCTAGTTGATGCTCATACACTCGTGAGACCAGATTTTGGGGGTGCATATGGGTTGTTCAGTATTAAAGTTGTAAAAATATTGTCATTTACTCTATAAATTTTATCTCATACTATTTAATTGAAGGAAATTATGACTTCAAAAATACTAAAATGAGTAATGGAGTTAATCATTTAATTGTTGGCTTACCTGACAGCAGTATTTGGCGGCATCACGACCTTTAATGGATTTTTGGTCGTGCCAATATGGTATCAGAGCACTAGGTTCACTTAGGTCTCACGAGTCATGAGCGATTCTAGTAGAGTCTTGAGAATTGGTACGGAGACGTCTGTACTTATCTTCGAGAAGCTACAGGGTTGTTAGGAGCACTTCCCTTCTTGATTCCTCATTGTACAAATTTATTCTTTCGAGTCTTATGCCATTATATTTTTCCTATTCAATCTTATGTTACGTGAAGTGTTTGTTATAAATCGAGAATCGAGGAATTATAATGGTGCTACAGATGTGGTGCATGATATTTCTCCCTAAGTATTTGATTGGACTATTGTCGTCACCTTACGAAAGGTCGTTCTGTCGTTTCAGCTCATTATCAGTATTACCTAAGGTTTTGAGATTCGACATCGATTGTTCTAACGATACGTGTATTGCTATCACACAGTGTGTGTGTGTAATGTTATGATGATTGTCTATGTGTCGGAGCGGGGAATGACTTGAAAGGAGGTTTTACTCAACACATAATTCAGGGATTCAATATTTTATTTCCTGCGGAGGAAAGGAAATTGGACTGTGATTGCTCAGGCTTGGGTCGATGAGGTAACGATACTTGGTATTTTCGAGCGTGATAGAATTTTCATCTATGTTGTGGTGTCGTCGTTCTTGTTGAATGTATTAATTTTGCCAGTGTTATGGTCTTCTTCAATTCACCTTTGAGGCTGAGTATTGTGAAATAGTTCTGTGGGAAGTAGCTGTTAGATATCCTAGTGTGTGGTGGTTCAGGATTAAATCGATATTCCAGGTGTTGGGGGCTCAAGGAAGATGATCTTCGGGGAGATTTAGAGTTGGTAACGACTCATTTGTTCAGGTGCTATAGGTATATATTTGATTTGGGGTAATATTCGGGCAGCGAAGTATAAGGAAGTGCATGGAGGGAGATGTCTCGTAGTGGTTGAATTACTAGCAGGTCAAGTATGAAAAATGAAAGTCAAGAAGTTGCTTAAAGAAGAGGGTTTAACCAAAGTGGGAGAGTGGCAGAGTAGCATGTGGATTCTATGGTAGGATAGCCACACGCCTTGAGGAAAGTTTAGAGCAGTGTAGGGAATTCATGGTGGATAGTGACTAGGTACACGGAATTTATTTGGATGCAACATGACTTCGAGTTTAGAAAGTATTGTTGGATTTTCATTTGATGTCAATGGGGAAGAATGAATCTCGGTGGGTTCTAGGGTTATGTAATTGTAGCTTCAAGCTAAGTTGGGAAGCCCCACCGTCTATGGTTGGATCATGTGGTTGTGTGCTTGTGCGATCTCTGGTCATCAGTGTATTGGTGGGTTATTATGGATAAGAAAAGAAAAACATCAGGGGTAATTCGAGCAAAGGATTTCAGGAATGGCTGTTGTATTTGGATCTTATTGATTCATGTTCAGGGTTTGGGAAGACTCAGAGTTTATGCTTCTTGTAGGTGTAGTGTACAAGGAAAGAAAATCAGTCGGGTGCTTCTTTGATAAGGCGTTCACGTGCTGCCAGAGCACTAGAGTTTGACTTGTATTTGGGGCCACGTCATAGTGGGTGACTCTCAAAAGTGGTCCTAGTGGCTTCAAGAATTTAAGTGCAGTGCCTAAGGACTTGGAATAATTTACGTTATCATTGGGTATACCATGCAGTATTGGATGAAGGGAAGAAATAGCTTCGGATTTACGGAAGGTCTTGCTGAACGGGTGTACCAGTTGGTGATGCTATTGTGCGCGTACGAAGAATATGAGATGGTTCATGGTTATTGTGACAATGTGGTCTCGTGGATTGGGTCACTCGGGATGAGTGTGGATTGAATTCAATATATTTTGAATGGATCTATCATCATTTCTATTAAATATGAAGGGTGAACTAGGGAAGTCGAATTGGTTAGCAATGGTTGAATTGGAATGATGGCAACGGTTAGTGCCTTCAGTGTGTAAGTTGTATATGTGATGTGCCGATACGTATGAGGCTTGACAGCTGCCGTAATTTGATTTGTTTGGAGGTATTCGATTATTATGGCCTGTTATGTGTAGATGGATCCCGAAAGAGTTATGGTGGTTTCGACCACTACTCAAAGTTGTATTTTTGGCGGTTATGAGAATTTGGTCGCGTGTTGCAATGGTTCTCCTGAACCTTTATAAGTGAAAAGTTGCTATATGATAGAGTGTTTATTCTATTAGTGGATCAGAAATAATGTAGTTCTTATACTATCATACATTGGCATGTTAAGTGCAGCGAGCGACTTGGAAATTTAAAGTTGAGGATCAAGGTTGTAGTTGGGTGTCGACAAGAATGTCACGAGCTCGGATGAGTAGGAAAGAATTCAGATGTTTAAAGTAAGCTGGTACTGTCTTCAGTGTCACCTGAGATCGATGTAATTGTAAAAGGCTTTGTGCACTGATTTGCGGATCCTTGATTTGCTTTACGACATTAGTATGATCGGTGGCATGGATGTGCAAATTTGTTACCTGGTGCGGAAGGCCGTCGCAGCGTATCCCACGGGAAGATGGTATAAGTGTGACATGTAGTCACTTGAATGATTGAAGATTTAAGACAAAGGATAGAGATTATGGTGCTATTGCTAATGTGAGAGTTTAGGCCTAGAAGGCGCTCTATTCATTCGGTTACTAACTATAGATGTTTGTGCCGGATTGACAGTTGTTCTTGTGTGTCATAGGAAAAAAAAGGTTAGTGTGGACCCTTGAAAGGTCAGTAGCCCAGTGTGGTACGGTCAGATTCTACTTGAGGTCCGTCGATGGATCTAAATATGAATGTGGGCTCTATATCAGGCCGGACGTGTTCATTTCAGCTTACCGTTGTTTATGAAGGAATTTCCGGGCCCTGAATGTTATTTATGTCATCAACTATTTTGTGTAATCTATATTATGCTAGGTGGTTTGTGAGGTGGTTTGATTAGTCGCACTCATATTGAGATTTTATGTAATTTGTGGTGTTGTGAGAGCAGAATTGCTCTCGAGATATAGGTCATTTATTGCACTATGGTTGTGCTTGAGCTTCGTAGCATATGGCATTGTTCGTCTCCCCATGATTTGTATTATGCACTTTGCATGCTTGTGTTCGATATTCGGGTATTTTGTAGTTATGAGCATTTTAGCTCGGTAAGTATTTTCTTATAGATTATTATGTGTGGATCGAGTAGCATGCCGACACGTGTATATTGTTTGGATCGGGTGGCATACCGCCACAGGTATCATGGTTGTATCGGGTTGCACACTGCAACGGTATCATAGTTGGATCGGATTGCACGCTGCAACAGTGCGACGTTGAGTACAACCCCCTATTCCTAATCTTGTGTGTTTTGTTTCTCAATTTTTAAGGAAGGTTCATAACATCTTTTCGGTTGTTGAGTAGTTCTTTCCAGAGTTCATTTTCTGTATGTATCACATTCGAGTTTGTAGCTTGTTGGCACACTGTGGCATCATATGAGATTTTTGGCAGTGTCTGAAGTGGCTTATTGCCTGAGCAGCTTGTACTGGGTGAGATGAGTTTTTTAGACCTAGGATCAGCGCATTCGGATTTATATGCATCATATTTGAGAGCAGATTTCGTTATTTGGTTCATGATGAGGTAATGGTTCTTATCAGGAGGGAAGACTCAATGATTTTTTGATTCGGTAGTTAGTTATGAATTTATACACATCTCTTCTATCGTGGTAGCATTGCAAGAGTTGGAATATGACTTATATGTGTCATGGGGTGTGTTGTGGGCATTAAATTCATGGAGTTGTGGCTATTATTGTCAGATGGTGTTATTATGGTCAGATGAATCAAGCGGTGCATGGTGTAAATTCAGAATAGGTATACGATCATGTATTGGTACATTGTGTAGTGATGGATACGGTGTTCGTATGTTGGAAATAGACCTGGTAAAGAATTTCAGATGTTGGAATTTGGCTCTAAGGCTTATTTGACCAGGTAAAAGAGAGGATTTTCAGGTTTGCTCGAGCTAATGTGCTCAACTTGGTTGTGGTAGCACGGGTAGGTGTACGATGTGTTAAAAAATAATTTCTAACAACTATAGAGCAGTTCTTAGAACGTTCGAGGACAAACGTATGTTTAAGTAAGAGAGAATGTAATGACTCGGCAAGTCATTTTGAGCTCTAACATGTCATTCAACGGTTTGAGGCCCTGAGTAGCTTCACATCAGGTATTATGACTTGTACGTGTCAGAATTAAATTTTGGGAAGTTCGGAGTTGATTTAGAAAGAAAATTCTTATTTTGGAAGCTTTAAGTTGGAAGAATTTGCTAAGGTGTGATTTTTGAATAAACGACCGCGAAATTGGGATTTGAAGATTCCAACAAGTTCGTATGATGATTTCGGACTTGGGCGTATGTCCGGATCGAGTTTGGATAACCTGGGGGCATTTCAGAGCCTAATAGTAGAAGTTGGCATGTTGAGTGAATTTCACAAGTTTGGGTTGAAGTGGATTTTTACATTATAGATGTCCATTTGGGATTTCTAGACAGGGAATAGCTCTGTATGGTGATCCTGGACTTAGGAGCATGTCCTGAAGTGGATTTGGAGATCCGTAGGTTGTTTTGGGGTCGTTTGGCAAAAGCTGGAAGTTGAAGGTTTTTGGATGTTTGACCGGGGCTGGACTTTTTGATATTGAGGTCGGATTCCAATTTTGGAAGTGGGAGTAGGTCCGTAATGTCAATTATGACTTGTGTGTAAAATTTGAGGTCAATCGGAGTTGATTTGATAGGTTTCAGTATCGAATGTAGAAGTTGGAATTTCTTAGTTTCATTAGGCTTGAAGTGGGGGTGTGATTCATATTTTTAGCATTGTTTGATGTGACTTGAGGCCTCGACTAAGTCCGTGTTATATTTTGAGACTTGTTGGTATGTTCGGACGGGGTCCCGAGGGGCTCGCGTGAGTCTTGAGGTGGTTTCGGACCATTTCCAGGCCTATTTTAGTTGCTGGTTTTTGGCTACTGCAGTATGCTATGCGATCGTGGGGATTTTGATGTGATTGCAATGAGTAAAATGGGAGAAATTGGCCAGCGCTCCGCGATCGCGGAGTTGCTTTCGCTATCGCGTAGAGGAAACATTCTGCTGCACTGACCCAACTTTGGAAGACAAATTGTAATGAATTTAAAGATGATCCAAACATGAAAGTTGTAGCCATTTGTATATAGTTTTCAGTCACCATTTGGAATTTGGAGTTGTGTCCAAAAGGTTATAGTTGATACACTACAGCCTGTCCGGAAAGAGTTTGGAAATCGCGTTGTGTTGTACAATGCTGACTATGGTAGCTCATATCTTGTAATTTATAAGGAACTGAGAGATGAGCAAAGCATGAAAGTTGTATCCCTTGTTATCTAGTTTCCAAAACGTCAAACCATTTTTAATTTGGAGTTTTGTACAAATGTTATGACCATTATACTAGAGGTTGTCTGGAAGAGCTGGGCACTTATTCTTCGCGATCACAGAGCATTTACCGCGATCACGAAGGGCAAATTTTGGACTGAGAAAAGTTGTGCTTTGTGATCACGAAGCATTTTTCGGGATCGCGAAGAGTAAATACCTGGACAGAAGCTATATTTCGAGGTTTCAGTCTTTTTTAACATATTTGGAGCTATGAAGCTCGGATTGAAGTGATCTTTGAGGCGATTTTTGCCATATGGATTTGGGTAACTGTTCTATATCTGAAAGTGATTATACTTCATGATTCATGGTTATATTCATCATTTATTTCGGATTTAAATGGAAGAAATCAAGATTTTTGCAAATCTTTTCAAGAACGAATATTTAAGATTTGGAGGTCAAGTTGGTATCGGAATTTGATAAAATTGGTATGGTTGAACTCATATCGGAATGGGTTATCATATTTTGTAAATTTCGCCGAGTTCCGAGAAATGGTCCCCACTACCAACTTTTCGAGTGGAGTTGGAAATTATTGTAAATTGGATTATAATGAGTATTGGAGTATATATTTATGGATTTACACATTTATTCACTAGTTTTGGAACGTTTGGCATCGGTTTGAGTTGCTGGAAAGGCTTGTGAGCCGGTTATAGAATTTCGGAGGGAGGTAAGTCTCCTTTCTAACCTTGTAAGAGAGAATTAACCCCATAGGTGAATCAAATTATTATGTGCTCTTATTTGTGGGGGCTGCGTACGCAGGAGGTGACGAGTGTCTGTATGTAGCTGCTAATTGTGCTTATATCTGCATAGTCTATGACCCAAATCATGTTATACTTGTGATGTTTGCACCCTACATGTTAATTTACTTTCTTAGATCATATTGAAACTTCACAAAGGAATCGTAACGGGTTAAACTTTATTTACTTGACCGTTAATGAGAATTGGTAATTGTTTGAATATTTGCCCCTTAATGAATCTTGAATTCGTTGTTTTGATGTATTTTCTCTTTTTGTGGAGTGGGCCGAACCCCTCAGTAGCAAATAGATACATCTACAGTTTGTGTCGTTTGACCCTCGACAGTGAATAATTTAAATATTATATGTCGGATCGGGCCGTACGACCTCGACATGATTTATGCATGATAAATCTTTGAAACTAATAATAAATGATATTGCTTCATTTGCTTGAAATACAAATTATTAAATGACGACAATAGATTTGGGAATTCATCTTAGTATAAGAATTATTTATTTATTCTCTCGTTCTTGAGTTTTCAACTGTTTCTACATAATTCATGCTTAATTATAATATCGATATTTTATGGTTAGCCCATAGTAAGTATAGGATTCGATGCCTCGTCACCACTTCTTCGAAGTTAGACTGAATACTTACTGGGTATGCGTTAATTTACGTACTCATACTACATTTGCTGCACATTTTTGTGCAAGAGCACATATGTCTATGGCCTTGTGGGCGTAGAGGCGCAGTTATTGCGGGGACTTAAGTGAGCTGCATTTCAAGTTACGAGTCCGCAGCACACAGAGAGCCTCCATCTGAGTTATTTACACACTCATGTTTAATTGTATCCCAGACAGATGTAGTATTTTACTGTATTTCCTAGTTGATGCTCATACACTCATGACACCAGGTTTTGGGGGTGCGTATGGGTTGTTCAGTATTAAAGTTTTAAAAATATTGTCATTTACTCTGTAAATTTTATCTCTTACTATTTAATTGAAGGAAATTATGATTTCAAAAGTACTAAAATGAGTAATAAAGTTAAACATTTAATTGTTGGCTTGCCTGACAGTAGTGTTAGGCGTCATCACAACCTTTAATGGATTTTGGATCGTGACATGGCCGGTTGTTTTGAGTATTTTAGCCTCGATTCCCTAATTTATGCTTCCTCTATGTTATATTGTAGCTACGTGACTCTCTAGGGTATTTGGTTTTGGTTTCGGGTGAGTTTCGGTGTGAAATTAGACACATAGTCCCTAAGTTGGAAGGTTAAGTAGTAGGAGTTGATCGTAATTTGACTTGTGAGAAGATGACTCTGGAATGGAGTTTTGATGGTTCCAATAGCTATGTATGATGATTTCAGCATTTCGGCGTGATTTAGCGAAAGTTGGAAATTAGAGAAATTTAGGAAGTCTAACCGAGAGTTGACATTATTGATATTGGGGTCGGATCCTGATTCAGAAAGTTGGGATATGTCCGTAATGTCAACTATGATTTGTGTGCAAAATTTGGTGTCAATCAGAGTTATTTTGGTATGAATTGGTGTTGGTTTCGGAATTTGGAAGTTCATACTTCATAGGCTTGAACTTGGGTTACGATTAGTAAAATTTTTGTTGTTTGATGTTATTTTTTACCTCGAGTAGGTACGCTATATTTTTTGGAACTACTTAGTATATTCGGACAGGGTCCGGGGTGCCCTGGGTGTGAATAGGATTAAAAGCGGATCAATTTGGACTTGCTGAGTTTTTGCTGAAGTTGGCCATCGTGGGGTCTTTGCACCTGCAGAGGGATTGGCCGTAGGTGCGGCCTCAGAAAAGTGAGCACTTGGTCGCATGTACAAATTTGGGCATGCTCAGCTGGGGGCGCAGAAGCGGAATATGTTCCGCAGAGGCAGTTTCACTTCTGTGAGGGGAGAATTGTAGGGGCGACGAAGTCGCAGGTGCGACACTTTTAGTTGAAGGCACGCAAGTGCAGCCCTTTGCCTGCAGAATCGAAGAGTGAGGATTTAGTCATGACCGCACCTGCGATGGAAATTCCGTAGGTACGGCAGTAAGGCCTGCAGATGCGAATTCACTAGGAAGAAAAGGGGATTTTCGAAGGTTTGATTTCATAATTCATTATGGGACTTTGAGACCTCGGTTTGGGGCGAAATTTCAAAGGATTTTCAGAGAGGACTTTGGGGTAAGTAATTCTAACTCGTTTTTGATTAATTCCCACGAATCTATTTATAATTTCATCATTTAATTAGTGTTTTGGAGTTTGAAATTTGGGAAAAATGGTAAAAACTCCTTAGGCTAAATTTTTGGGTTTTGAACGGCGAAATGAGATCGGATTTGAAAAATTCTCGTATGGTTGGACTCAATGTCGCATGGGGGTTCAAATTTTATAATATAGGTCTAGTAATGAGACGCGGACCCGGGTTGACTTTTTGGGTGACTTTTAAATTCTTTACTAAGATCATAATTTCATATTTAAATTAGTTTCCAATAGTTATATTTATAGTATGAAACTATTTTGGCTAGATTCAAGCTGTTCAGAGTTAGAAAATCGAGGGAAAGGCCTTCTAGTTGATTGATTTAGGGTGTTTTGAGGTAAATGACTTGTCTAACCTTGTGTGGGAAAAAATCACTTAGGATTTGGTATTGTTGTGACAATGGTGATATGTGGATGTCGTGTACGCAAGGTGACAAGTGCATACACAGGCTAAATGTTGAGATTTTAGTGTTAGCTATGTAGTTTCTTTTTCATGCCTTAATTGAGTTACTTTAGCATATTATAACCACTGTATTTAGTCTAATTTCACATGTCTACTTATGTTATCTCTTATTTGCAACTTGTACTACGTGTTTAGTTTAATTACTTACTTTCTTAATTCCGTATTTATTATTTAACTGTGGGATTCTTTACTTGCAATTTTCTATCTTTGAAATATCTTATTGTTGAGTTGCAAAGGCCGTAGTTTCTTGAGGAAAAATGTAAGTTGTGAAATATTATTTTATTGAGTTATTATGTTTTGGCATTCGAGTTATTGTTGAGAGGATTGCTTGGTTGTTTGTACGAGATTTCTATCGTGCGATTGTTACTATTTGCACGAAATCTCTGTCGTGCCATTGTTTCTATTGATACACATTCATGTGTATGAGGTCTGGGTGTTGAAAGACATGTGATGAGATAAGGTTGGCTTGATATGCGTGGCTAGTAGGGTGAACTATTAGAAGTCATGCGGTATGATAAGGTGGGATAAAATGCGGGGTGCTATTTCGGAAAAAATAATTTTCAAAACTAAATGTAAAGGCTCCGCGGTGATGTAAGAAAAGACTGTGTGTTACTTTTATGGTTTGCCACTACGAGGCGGTACCTTGGTAGGGCCCCTTGTTGATCTTCTCTATTTGCTATATTTGTTTGGTAGTTGTTTCCTTAACATGTAAAATCCTTGTTTTCCTTTTGTGTTGTATTAATTGTCTGACTTTCGTGTTGTTAACTTTTCGTAAATTCTTTATTGTTTCACTTCCTTTGTTATTATCATTGTATCATTATATCTTTTGTCGTGTTTCTTATTATCTCCAGTAGGGCCTTGACATGACCTCGTAACTACTTTACCGAGGTTAGGCTTGGAACTTACTGGGTACTGTTGTAGTGTACTCATACTACGCTTCTACATATATTTTTGTACAAATCAAGGTAGATCTTATCACTCCCAGTACTAGCGCGCCGAGCTTGCTAATGGAGACTTCAAGGTACATTTGTCCGCATCCATAGGCCTCGGAGTCCCATTCTATCCTGTTCTTCCTTATTTCTTTATACTTTTATAGACAATGATTTATAGGATTGTCTAGGACTATATCTACAACTTGTCACTTATATTTCACCAGGTTTTGGAGAGTTGTACACGTTGTATTTATAGATTCTATTTATGAAATTGTTGGAGTTCTGAGATTTTAAGTTGTATTTAGTGGTTCTGCATATTGTTTGACTTACCTAATGTTAGAGACTAGGTGTCGTTATGATATTTTACGTAGATAATTTGGGGTTGTGACAAAGGCAGACAAATTCTAGTAGTGATTAGGGTAGGAATGTACATAAAGTAATAAGGGATTATAGTCAGAAAAGTATTAAAAAGTGCCAATTTTATAAGAAGCTTACTATGAGTCTTCACTTTCCATCCAACTTTCTTGAAGATGAACTTTCACGTTCTCTGTGCCATGGGAGCAGAGGACAACATCGTTGAAACCCAACCATGAATATCCGAAACTTCTACGAACACTTCTACGATGGCTGCATGCAAAAAAAAACTCATTATAGAAAATTTATACAATTACAAAAATGGAAGAAAGGTAATTTAAAAGAGCGGGAGAAAACTTACGGGTGTAATTCCAATTCTATGAAAATGAGCGATTACCAAGTTTAACCAATTCGCGGGTAGGAATAGCCATGAATTGATCATCCTCGGGGTCAATTATTACTTGTTTGCTACAAATACTGAGAGTAAAAATACCAGCACGAAAACTTTTTGATGAATATAAATGAAGAAGATAGAAAAGAGTAAAATTTACCAAAAATAAATTTTCTAAGTAACGCAGACAAAATACTACTCTCCCAACTATCATGCCTATTTGAACTAGGAAGATATTGAAGTGGCGGCAGAACTCTTCAATCACCAGGTTTATAGTAGGTTGGAACCCAAGAGTGAATGGGTAAGTATACACGAACGAATAATCTTCGAGGTAAGTAGGTATTTATTCGTATTCATACGGAGCTTCAGCTGGAAAATTCAGTCTCTAACGAAAATCATTCCTAACAAGAAAGAGATGGCCAAATTTGATAAGGAAAGAGTAAGTATCAGCTGGGTCATTACAACCACACTTTAGGTTAACTTTTTTGTTTCACTCGGTGCAATCGGCTTTGAAGTTTAATTAATAGGGTATAGATTCATAAACTAAAAGTTCGGCTAAAGGTTCTGAGATATCTTCTATTTTGCTTTTTTTCTTGCTCTTAGAAGACGTTTTGGTGGTGGAAGAAGTTTTGGCTGTGGAGGAACTTTCCTTGGTGGAAGTAGCACAACCTCTTTTTGCCGTAGAGCCAAGGCTGCAGAGTCTTCCCCCTCTTCTCCTAGACCAGAGGGCCTTTGCGTTCGACAATTCATTTACTATAACAGCACAATGAGGAGATGTTGCAGGGTTAGAGAAGTACAAGATTGAAAAGTTTGAGAAGCCATTATAGTGCTGAGGAAATAACGAGTAGCGGAGAGTGGAGAGAATACAAAGAAGAAGTTGAAGTCAAAGAAAGTAGAAGAAAGTTGGAGGGTTATTAATTTCATATTTATAGAAGAAGATTACGTCTTCACAATCGTCGTCATGGGAATATCACTTTAAACTCACAGAGCAGTCAGTGCCTAGAAAATCGCTGCAAATCTTAGTTACAATCATATTGTGCCACATGTTTGAGCATTAAATGAATGAGGCACATTTCCTTTCACTTCTGCATCACGTCATTAAAGCCTTGGGGAGGGGAAATAAACTTTTTCGTCATAAATTCTTACCACTTCTCAAATAATCAACATAGATTATCTAGAAAATGGGGTTGGGGGCGGGGGGGGGGGGGGGAAGAGGAGGCTATCGAAACTTAATAAAATAGATTTGTCATTTAGACCAGTAAAGCTTCAACACGTGTTAAGCAAGTTACGCAGAAAGTGGAAAATGAAATGGAGAGTAATGAACACTCGTCACCGATCATAATGGCACGATGACTATTAGTACCGCAACTGGATGTAATAGAAATGCACAAAATCTGGTAAGAAGAATCGATGATAATTATGAGTGAGGAGATAATCAATTAATCCCAAATTATACAAAATTTGTCATTATTATGCAACATTTATGATTCAATCATGTAGCATAGAATAAATGAAAGTAATGATTGTAATGGTAGAATGTGAAGACCAGCTACGAATGGGTCAATGGGATTACTATTTAAATCCTTATTTCTTACACTGTATCCCAATCTAAAAATTATTTACCTATTCTCGCAATTACAATACCCTATTTCTAACATTTCAACAATCTAATAGACAGTATAGACGAGGAGCTATTCATGTCAATAAGAATTCTCTTTCTTTTTATCTATTTATCATTTCGTTTATTTTTTTCATTTTTTTATGGGTTAAACAACACATCCATCCAATTTTCTAGGTCGATATAGGAAAGATAATTAAACCAACCAGCTACAACCAAAGGCAGCACGGGGGAGAGCTTTACTAATAAAGCTTTTGTTGTCAAAAATGTCACGACTCTAGTTCTCCCTCCGTGAACTATCGCGACGACACATATTCCCCTATGACTAGGTAAGCCTAACCAATGGCGGAAAAAGGAAATAAAATACAAACTGGCAAATTTCGAGTGAAAGCATAAATAAAGAGTTTAGAAATGTCGCTCAGCATAAACAATAGGTGCTCGCAATACTGAAACAACTTTCCAAAACCCGGAATCTCATGAAACCACAAGTTGTAAAAATACTACAAGTGTTCTAACTCCAAAATGTCTAAACAAAAGTAAATACGGGAGAACTAAAACTAGAGGGGAGAATAGAGAGGGACTCCTCGGTCTGCGGACGCAGCAGATATACCTCGAAGTCTCTGGAGATCGCCTCGCCTCACTGATAGTATGGCTGAGCCGAAGAACCTGGATCTGCTCACGAAAAACATGTGCAGGAAAGAGCATGAGTACACTAAAGCGGTACCCAATAAGTGCCTAGCCTAACCTCGGTCGAGTAGTGACGAGGAAGGTCAGGGCCCTACTAATTAAAGATTAAAAATAAGGTAAGCAATATAGAATACGACAATATAATTAAAATGCTAGCAATCTATAACGAATAAAATCACAGAAAGAATCTAACTCAATACACAGAAATAACAACAGGGGATCTCCCGGAATATCGTCCCATAGTCCCAAACGTAAATGTCTAGAGGATCTCCCGAAATATCGTCCCGTAGTCCGAATCATAACTATGTAGGGGAAGCTCCCGGAATACCAATCTGTATTCCCAAAATAAATATCATGTACGGGTGATCCACCGGGTGCTGTCCCGTAGTCCCAATTATAAATGTGCATGGAGATCTACCGGAATACCGATTCGTAGTTCCAAAGTAAACAATCAGGGGGGATCTCCCAGAATATCGTCCCGTAATCCCAAAGTTAACACAAAACCATTTTAGAAGAATATACAGTTCTATTCAAGAATCAAATATGAATTTCTAATCTGACATGCTGCACAGAGTACAAGTAGGCTATTAAAGCAAGTAAGACAATTAAGTCACGTAAGCATGCTTTTCATTATCTAAACAAGAGGCTTCAAGTATAAGTATTTGCTAAATTACAAGAAAACATAGGTATAAGCGTAATGAAAACGGGATTTTCAACAATTAGCACGTGTACGCACTCGTCACCTCACGTACACGGCACTCATATAACAACAATACCAAATCCTAAGGGGAGTTCCCCCACACAAGGTTAGGAAAATCACTTACCTCGAACCAGCTCAATCAACTCGAATTCACGTTCTTGCCACGAGTATCCGACTCCAAATGGACCAAATCTATTGAAAGTAACTGCATAATGTAAATATAACTTCAAGTAACTAATTTAACTAATCAATTCAAAGCTAACACGTGAAATTAAGAAAATTGCCCAAAAAGTCCCTCGGGCCCATGTCTTGGAATTGGATAAAATTTACAAATTCACAACCCCCGATCACTCACGAACATACTCGAACAAAAATCTCACTCAAATCCTGGATTTTCAATTGGGGAGCTTTTCTCCCATTTCACAACTTTTACCCCCAAATTCCTTAATTAGAACAGAAAAACAACAATTGATTAATGTTATAGGATAAAAATCAAGATAGAAATCATTACCCAATGCTTCCCTTCAAAACCCCTCCAGAAATCGCCCTCAACCGAGCTCCAAATCGTTTTCCAAGTTTTGAGTTCAAATCCTTGTTCTTCCCTTTTTTTGACCAGCGATATCCGTTTTTGCGGCCGGTGCAGTCCTGCTTCTGCGGCAAATGGACCGCACCTACGTCTATTCATTAAAGCCCAACTTCCAAATTCCGCTTTCGATCAAAACATCTATCAAACCTCGTCCGAATGACTTGAAATTTTGCACACATGTCCCAAATGACACCACGGACCTACTCCAATTTCCGGAATTCCATTCCGACCCCTATATCAAAATCTCACTATCGAACCGAAAACTTCAAAAATTCAACCTTCGGCATTTCAAGCCTAAATAAGCTACGGATCTCCAAAACACAATTCGAACACACCCCTAAGCCTGAAATCACCAATGAAACTAACGAAACAAGTGGAATTCTATTCCAAGGCCGTCTTCACACTGCTCCGACTACGGTCCAAATTCTAAAGATTAAACTCTCATTTAGGGACTAAGTGTCCCAAAAAACTTCGAAACTCCAAACGAATTCTCCCGGAAATGCATAATAGTAGAAATAAACATGGGAAAAGCAGTTAATAGGGGATCGGGGGCGTTAATTCTTAAAATGACTTGTTGGGTCGTTACATCCTCCCCCTCTTAAAACATTCATTCGTCCTTGAACGAGCATAGAGACATACCTAAAGTAGTGAAATGATGAGGGTAATGGCTGCGTATATCCTGCTCAGTCTCCCAGGTCGCCTCCCCGATAGGCTGACTCTATCACTGAACCTTCACTGATACAATATTCTTTGACCTCAGATTTTGAACCTGCCTGTCCAATATTGCCACTGGCTCCTCAACATAAGATAGATCCTTGTCCAACTGGACTGAACTGAAATCCAGCACGTGCGATGGATCACCGTGATACTTCCAGAGCATCGAAACATGAAATACCAGATGAACTCCTGCCAAGCTGGGAGGTAGGGCAAGCTTATAAGCAACCTCCCCAACACGTCTCAATATCTCAAAAGGACCAATAAACCTCGAACTCAATTTCTCCTTCTTCCCAAATCTCTTAACGCCCTATATAGGTGAAACCCGAAGCAAGACCCACTCTCAAACCATAGAGGAAACATCATGAACCTTCCGGTCCACATAACTCTTCTATCTGGACTGGGGTGTGTGAAGTCTATCCCGAATCACCTTAACCTTCTCCAAGGCATCCTGAACCAAGTATGTGCCCAATAATCTAGCCTCACCCGACTCAAACCAACCCACCGGGGATCTACACCGCCTACTATACAAAGCCTCATACGGCGCCATATGAATGCTGGACTGATAACTATTGTTGTAGGCAAACATCACCAATGGAAAGGACTGATCCCAAGAACCTCCAAACTCCATCACACACGCACGAAGCATATCCTCAAGAATTTGAATAGTGCGCTCGGACTACCCGTCTGTCTGGGGGTGAAATGCTATACTGAACTCCACCCGAGTACCCAACTCATGTTGTACGGCCCTCCAGAATCGTGATGTTAACTGAGTACTTCTATCTGAAATGATGAAAACTGGAATACCATGCAGACGAACAATCTCCCGGATATAAATCTCCGCCAACCACTCTGAAGAATAGGTAGTACACACAGGAATGAAATGCACGAACTTGGTCAGCCGATCCACAATCACCCAAATGGCATTGAACTTCCTCAAAGTCCGTGGGAGTCCAACTACGAAGTCCAAGGAGTGATCCTTTCCCACTTCTACTCCGGAATATCTATCTGCTGAAGCAACCCACCCGGTCTCTGGTGCCCATACTTCACCTGCTGACAATTGAGGCACTGAGCTACAAACCAAACGGTATCTTTCGTCATCCGCCTCCACCAATAGTGTCGTCTCAAATGTTGGTACATCTTCGCGGCTCCCGGGTGGATGGAATACCGCGAACTATAGGCCTCTTCTAGAATCAACTCCCGAAGCCCATTAATATTGGGTACACAAATCCGACCCTGCATCCTCAATACCCCATCATCACCAATGGTCACATCTCTAGCATCGCCATGCAGAACCCTATCCTTGAGGACAAGCAAGTGAGGGTCATCATACTGACGTTCTCTGATATGATCAAACAAGGAAGACCGAGAAATCACATAAACTAGAACCCGACTCGGCTCCGAAAGATCCAATCTCACAAACTGGCTGGCTAAGGCCTGAACATCCATCACCACGGGCCTCTCCGCTGCTGGTAAATAAGCCAAACTCTCCAAACTCTCCGTCCGGTGACTCAAAGCATCGGCCACCATATTGGCCTTGCCCGGGTGATACAAGATATTGATATCATAGTCCTTCAGCAGCTCTAACCACTTCCTCTAGCGCAAATTAAGATCCTTCTGCTTGAACAAATGTTGAAAGCTCCAGTGATCAGTATATATCTCAGAAGGAACACCGTACAAGTAATGATGCCAGATCTTCAAGGCATGAACGATAGCATCTAACTCGAGATCATGGACAAGATAATTCTTCTCATGTACCTTCAATTTTATGGACGCGTACGCAATCACCCTACCTTCCTGCATCAATACTACTCCAAGGCCAATCCTCGAGGCATCACAATAGATAGTATAAGACCCCGAACCTATTGGCAATATCAACACTGGGGCTGTAGTCAAAGCTGTCTTAAGCTTCTGGAAGTTCGCCTCACACTCTTCCATCCACTGGAACGAAGCACCCTTCTGGGTTAGCCTAGTCATAGATGCTGCAATAGATGAAACGCCTCAACAAATCAACAGTAATAACCTACCAAGCCAAGAAAGTTGCGGATCTCTATAGCTAAGGATGGTCTGGGCCATCTCTGCACTACTTCCACTTTCTTCGGATCCACCTTTATCCCCTCACTCGATACCACATGACCCAAGAATGCCACGAAATCCAACCAAAACTCATATTTCGAGAACTTTGCATATAACTTCTTTTCTCTCAAAGTCTGAAGCACTGTCCTCAGGTGCTGCTCATGATCTTCTCGACTTCAGGAGAATACCAGAATATCATCAATAAAGACAATGACGAACGAGTCAAGATATGGTCGAAAAACACTGTGCATCAAATGTATGAAGGTTGTTGGGGCATTGATCAGCCCAAATGACATAACAAGGAACTCATAATGACCACCGAGTCCTGAAAACAGTCTTCGAGATATATGGCTCCCGAATCTTCAATTGATGGTAACCCGAACGCAAGTCAATCTTAGAAAACACTCGTGCACCCTGTAGTTGGTCAAACAAATCATCAATACGAGGCAAAGGATACAGATTTTTCACTGTAACTTTTTTCAACTGGCGATAATCAATGCACATACGCATGGATCCATCCTTTTTCTTCACAATCAAGACAGGAGCACCCCAAGGTGTACACTAGGCCGAATAAAACCCTTATTAAGCAATTCTTGTAACTGATCGTTCAACTCCTTCAAATTAGGAGGAGCTATACGATAAGGAGGAATCGAAATGGACTGAGTGCCCGACAACAAATCAATGCCAAAATAAATATCTCTATCGGGCGGCATGCCCAAATGATCAGCTGGAAACACATCAGAGAAATCCTGTACTACTGGGACTGAATCAACTGTAGGGGTATCAATACTGACATCTCTCACATAGGATAGATATGTTTCATACCCTTTCTCAACCATTCGCTGAGCCTTAAGGAAAGAAATAACTCTACTGGGAGTGTGATCTAAGGTACCCCTCCACTCTACTCATGGTAAACCTGGCATAGCTAGCATCACAGTTTTGGCATGACAATCAAGAATAGCATAATGGGGCGACAACCAGTCCATGCCAAAAATAACATAAAAATCTACTATGCTGAGCAATAATAAATCGGCTCTAGTCTCAAAACCACTAAGAGCAATCAACACGACCGAAAAACACGGTCCACAACAAGAGAATCTCCCACATGAGTAGAAACTTAAACATGGGAACCCAAAGAATCCTGAGGTACGCCCAAATGCGGGGAAAAATAGGAGGACACATAAGGATAAGTGGAGTCTGGATCGAATAGAACCAATGCATCTTTATGAAAAACCAGGACAATACCTGTGATGACAGAATCAAAGGCGATAGCCTCGGTACTGGCCTCCCCCTCTAGGGCGACCTCTACCTCCTCGATCTCTACCTCTAGCTGGCTGAGCATGTGGGGTAGCAACTGGTGCTGTAATCATAGCCTGTGAACTCTGCGGGGCATATTGTGGCTAAGAAGTCTGTGGAGGTGCACCCCTCCTAAGTCTGGGGCAATCCCTCACCATGCGGCTATGACTGGCTCGGGCCAGGTCTGCTGGACTGACCACTAAAAGCACCCCGTGCAGGAGGCGCACTAGATACTGGAGGTGCATAATAAGGCTCCTGAGGTCTATGAGGAGCTGAAATACCACTGGCTACTGGGAGAGCTGAATGAACGAGGCGACTCATATAACCCCTACCATGACAAACTATAGCTGGGGCACGGGCACCATAATAATGGCCTGACTCTCGATACCTCTTAGCCTCCCTCTCCTCTCTATCCTGAGCATGCACACCCTCTACTCTCCTAGCAATGCTCACCACCTGCTAATAAGAAATGTCCATCTCTAACTCTCGAGCCATGATAGACCTGATGCTGGGAATGAACCCCTCAATAAACCGGTGAACTCTCTCACAAACTGTAGAAACCAAGGCAGGTGCATGCCTAGCCAAGTCGGTGAAATGGACAGCATACTCCGAAATAATCATAGTGCCCTAGCACAAATGCTCAAACTCTGCACGCCATGTTTCCCTGAGGCTCTAAGGGACAAACTATCTCAAGAATATATCTGAAAACTAAGTCCAAGTAAGGGAGGCTGCCTTAGCTGGACTGTCCAACTCAAAAGCACGCCACCACTGATAGGTTGCTCCTCAAAGCTGGAAGGCAGTGAAAGAAACCCACTCGATCCTGATATACCCATAGTGCGGATGATACAGTAGCATTCCTCCAGAAATTCTAGAGCATCATCTGATGCTAGACCACTGAATACAGGAGGTTTGTCCTTCTTGAACTTTTCAAGCCTATGTTGCTCATCCTCGGAAGTCGCTGCCCTGTCCTCGGGCTGAACTGGGGCTACAGGCGGTACCGGTATAACCTCTGGGATCTGATCAACCTGGACTCGCTGCTTAAGAGTGCGGGCGGTGGGAGTCTGTGCTCGTCCCCCGGCCTAGGATGTGGCTGCATCAAGGGGAATCAATCCTGCCTGAGCCAGAGTAGTGTACATGCTCATGAACTGTGCAAGAGTCTTCTGAAGAGCTGGAGTAGTACTAGCAGTAGGCGTATCAGGTGCCTGGACTCCGACTGGAGCTGCTGGTGGCTCCTCTGTGGTAGCTCGTGCGGGTGCTCTAGATGCACCACGGGCGTGTCCTCGACCTCTACCCCGACCCCGACCTCTGATGGCTCTAGCAAGGGGAACGGGTGCCTGGTCATCTCCGGTAGCACGTGTCCTCACCATCTGTGAGAGAATAGAAGACAGAAGTTTAGAATTGTGATATCAAAAATCTCGCACGACAAGGAAATCAAATGAAGTGAATTTTTTCTAACAGTTACAAAGCCTCTCGCAGATAAGTACAGACGTCTCTATACCGATCTGCGAGACTCTAATAAATCGGCTTGTGATTCATGACTCCTATGAACCTAGAGCTCTGATACCAACTTGTCACGACCCTAGTTCTCTCTCCGTGAACTGTCGTGACGGCACCTAGTCCCCTGCGACTAGGTAGCCTAACCAATTGCGGAAAAAGAAAATAAAATACAAACTTTCAAATTTTGAGTAAAAACATAAATAAAGAGTTTAAAAATGCCGCTCGGCATATACAATAGGTGCTCACAATGCTGAAAATAACTTCCCAAAACCCCGAATCTCATGAAACCACAAGCCGTAGAAATACTATAAGTGTTCTAACTCCAGATTGTCTAAACAAAAGTAAATACGGGAGAACTAAAACAAGAGGGGAGAATAGAGAGGGACTCCTATGTCTGCGAACGCGGCAGATATATCTCGAAGTCTTTGGAGATCGCCTCCCTCACTGATAGTATGGCTGAACCGAAGAACTTGGATCTACACAAAAAAAACATATGCAGGAAAGGGTATGCGTACACCACAACAGTACCCAGTAATGCCAAGCCTAACCTCGCTCGAGTAGTGAAAAGGAAGGTCAGGGCCCTACTTGTTAAAGATTAAAAACAAGGTAAGTAGTATAGAATGCGACAATATAATTAAAATGCTAACAGTCTATAACGAATAAAATCACAGAAAGAATCTAAGTTAGTACACGAAAATAGCAACAGGGGATCTCCCGGATATCATCCCGTAGTCCCAAACGTAAATGTCCAGGGATCTCCCGGGATATCGTCTCATAGTCCGAATCATATCTATGTAGGGGAGGCTCCCGAAATACCAATTTGTAGTCCCAACGTAAATATCCAGTACGAGGGATCTACCAGGTGTTGTTCTGTAGTCCCAATATAAATGTGCAGGGGGATCTACCGGAATACTGATCCGTAGTCCCAAAGTAAACAAGCAGGGGGATCTCCCGGGATATCGTCCCATAGTCCCAAAGTAAACACACAACCATCTCAGAAGAATATACAGTTCTATTCAAGAATCAAACATGAATTTCTACTCTAACATGTTGCACAGAGTACAAATAGGCAATTAAAGCAGGTAAGATGATTAAGTCACGTAAGCATGCTTTTCCTAATCTAAACAAGAGGTTTCAAGTACAAATATGTGCTAAATTATAAGAAAACATAGGTATAAGCTTAATGAAAATGGGATTTTCAACAATTAGTATGTGTACACACTCGTCACCTCACATACACGACACTCATATAACAACAATACCAAATCCTAAGGGAGTTCCCCCACACAAGGTTAGGCAAGCCACTTACCTCAAACCAGCTCAATCAACTCGAATTCACGTTCTTGCCATGAGTACCCGACTCCAAATGGACCAAATCTATTGAAAGTAATTGCATAATGTAAATATAACTTCAAGTAACTAATTTAACTAATCAATTCGAAGCTAACACGCGAAATTAAGAAAATTGCCAAAAAGATCCCCCGGGCCCACGTCCCAGAATTGGATAAAATTTACAAATTCAGAACCCCGATAACTCACGAACATACTTGAACCAAAATCACCAAAATCCGACGTCAAAATCTCTCTCAAATCCTAGATTTTAAATTGGGGAACTTTTCTCCCATTTCACAACTTTTATCCCAAAATTCCTTAATTAGAAGAGAAAAACAACAATGGATTAATGTTCTAGGATAAAAATCAAGATAGAAATCGTTACCCAATGCTTCTCCTTCAAAACCCCTCGAGAAATCGCCCTTAACCGAGCTCCAAATCGTTTCCATGTTTTGAGTTCAAACCCTCGTTCTTCCCTTTTTCTGACCAGCGATATTCGTTTTTGCGACCATGGGACGCATCTACATCTTTTCATTAAAGCCCAACTTCCACACCTATGACCTCTTACCCGCAGATGCGGTGCCACTTCTGCGATACCTGGGCCGCATCTATGACCAATTTCAATATTTCCTCAAACCGCACCTGCGACCTCTTACCCGCTTTTGTGGTGCCGCACCTGCGGTCCCATACACGCATGTGCGATTATGACTGGTTCAGCCAACTTCAGATTTTTTTCAAGTCCAATTCAACTTCCGTTAAGCACCCGAAACTCGCCCGAGGCCCCCGAGACTTCAACCAAATATGCCAACCCATCCTAAAACATCATACGAACTTATTCCAGCCCTCGAATCACATCAAATAATGCTAAAAGCACAAATCACTCTCCAATCCAAGCCTAAGGATTCAAAAATTTCCAAATTCCGCTTTCGATAAAAAAAGTCTATCAAACCTCGTCCGAATAACCTAAAATTTTGCACACACGTCCTAAATGACACCACAGACCTACTCTAATTTCCGGAATTCCATTCCGACCTCTATATTAAAATCTCACTATCGAACCGGAAACTATCAAAAATTCAACCTTCGGTATTTCAAGGTCGTTACACAAAATTTCTAATAGTGAATTTTATTATTTTATTTTTGCTTTAAAAATATTAAAGTTTGTAGAAAAAATTATGAATTATTTACTATAAAGGAAAGAAAGAAAGAAACGACTACTTCCTTTTTAATAGTGAAAATATTTTAGAACTTTAAATAAATTACTCAAATTTAAGTGTTCATAAATAAAGTTTTCTACAACAAGATCGAAGGTAATGTATTGCTAACGTATAGATAACATCTTATTCACTTAAATTAATTCTTGTCCATATAAATAATAATATTAACAAATGATTGTTATGAATCTTAACCGCAACACTTTTATAGTCCTTGCTACAGGAATTCCCTAACTAGTTGATCGCTCTATTTGGTAGGATTTTGCGGATAGAAAAAATGATTGGGTCTGCTATAATGAGCAAGCAATTGTTTAATTATGTCAAACTCGAAAATAAGTTAAAACTACGATTATGTAGAGTGAGTCTATCAAACATCAACTCTCATTGTACTAATTAAGTGGGTTTCCTAAACTAAAGTAGAGACATTTGAAAAAGCAAATTTCCTTTTTTGGAATGACCTAGCCTAGCTAGGAAAGTATCAACATTTCCATAAAAGGAAAAAAGGCTGCAGATGTCGCATTTACGAATAAAACTTCGCATTTGCGAATAAATAGTGTTTTCGCAATTGCAATAAAAGGTTGAAAATTGCAGATAAACAGGATTTTCGCAATTTCCATAAAATGTTCGCAATTACGAATGAATAATGTTCTCACAATTGCCGTAAAAGGTTCGCAATTGCGAATGAATAGTGTTGTTTACCGTGAAAATGGTAACAATAATTAAATTTGTAAATGGAATTCTAAAAATATGTGATCTATTTTTATGCTAGTTGTTAGGGCAGTTGATGCTAAGAATATGAAGTTTACCGAAGAGATTCAAGTTAAAACGGGGCAGTAATCAAACCGAAGGGCTTACAGCCCGAGCCTCAGACTTGTCGATGGGGGACCTCGAGGTCGATATCTTGGTTCGATCTCGAGCTATCGGGGGTATCGGGAATGGGGCAACAGTTAAAATATGATCAAGCAAGGCTCTTTATGGCCAATACCAAGTAATAAATGAAGAACAAGCAAGAAAGTAGTAAATGCTAAGAGTGGCCTCGAGCTAATAAGAACGAGCAAGTTAGAGAGAAGAGAGGGAGAGAGAGATTATTGATCTAGTGGAGAATAATTAGAGCAACATCAGCTCATTACAAAGTAGTATGGGTTCCCTTTATATAGGAGGGGAGTCTAGTTATAGCACAACATACATTAATTGTAAAGTATAGAGATGGGATGGCTAGATGTGACGCTTCGACAGAGGCTCCGGATAGGCTAGCTCTGTCAGACTGAGCTGCGTACTTTGGGAATTTCCCTTCTGCTCTGGCCTCGACCTTTGTCTTCTTTGAGTCGGGCCCCGATGAGCCCCGAGGGAAGGGACTCGGTCGCAGCTCCACATCCTCGGGGTCTTGAGGTATTCTTCCGAAATGGCTTGATAGCGAGAAATTGAGTCCTCTAATTTCACCGCATACAGATAGTCTCCGCGTTTCCCAGAACGAAGTGATGGGAAATGATTCCAACACCTAACTCCACAAGCTTCTTACGGTGACGTCATAACAATGATGCAACCTGTGGTGTGAGCTTTTGTGCCAATCGGGGTGTCCCATGATTTTGACATCATTCAAGGCACTATCGATTCCCGTTCTCCAAGGTGAATGTACCGCCGTCGATCTAGTTCTTCAAGAATGCAGTAATTGCATCTGCCGGTCAATCTTCCAAAGCCCCGATGACCATGTCATTACCCCTATAAATGGGGGTGCCTTGGCATTGTTTTTTTATCCCAGCACCTTCGTTGGCTCATTTGCCCATTTCTTCTTATCATCTTCCTCTATCCTTGAACATTATGTTTGGGGCTCATGGCTTCAAGGCCATTCGACAGAGCTCCCGTAGGCTGTGTTGTGGCCTTTTACCGGAGCTTCCCTTTGTCAAGCATGACCATGTTGTCATGTCGTTGCTGTGGTCATTATTATGTTTGCCATTGCTGCTGTCGTTGACCCGAGACAATGCCGGACGGGGAGTCGGTTCTCCCCTTTTGTAGACAGTCATTCGGACTATGCATTGCTGCTGACACTCCTACCTAGGCCTGGTGTGGCACTTCATCCCTTGGATTTTTCCTTTCCCAAGGGATAAAATGGCACTACCGGCCGTTTAGGCTAGGGCCCATCGAATCTTCAACCTTTGGCTTTGGCGGGCCATGTCTCTTTTATCTACCTCCTCTGCATCCCCTACTTTTCATCTTCTTCATCTTTTCCCTCGGCGGGGACCCCTCGGGGGATTGAGCTGGGAACCTAGAGGAGGTGGCGGTCGAAGGAATCGCCCTCGAAGGGGCAGCGCTCAAGGATGCTGATACCGGAGACACCCCTTCAAGGATGGACCGGGTTCTCGGGTTTCATCACATGTACATCCTTCCATTCCTCCATTTTTGTGTAGAGATCCTCTGTAGGCTTTTGTAATTGTATGTAAGGACCCTTCGAGGGCTGTTGTACATGGATATTTATGAATACAAAAATATTTCCTTGATTTCTGTTTTCAATTTTTGCCCTATTGTTGTATGTTCTTGTGTGATTCGAGACCTTTGAATATTTTCCTTTGTTGTTGGCCGCTGACATCTAACTTGGATACGAGCATTCTTTCCGATCCTCTACCAACTGACATGGCTCTTTTTCGCGCCCTTTGTCGTACCTCAGATCAAGCCTTAATTGATCTAATAGACTCGAGCTGTTGAGTCCTTCGAGTTGCATGGAGATAGCACGCTATGTTTTGGAGCTTTCGAGAGTGGTATCCTGAGCGAAGTTCAGCTTCGGGTACCCGGGGGTCCGCTTTGAACTTGATGCAAATAACTTTTTAAAGCGTAGTGAATAGACTTCCGTTGAGGGGTTGCCAATACTTAGGCGATGCCTCGAGCCCTCATAGAGCCTTCATGATTGGAGCTTCGCGTGCTTATTTTTCTTTATAGAAAGGAAAACCATGAGATCGGGTCCCGCCTCGAGTTCTATGATGGCGTTGAAGGCTTCTTAAAGCCTAACTTCTTTTTTGGCAGAGATCCTCGAGATTGGGCATTACCTCAAGACTGGAGACAATATAATTGATTCCTTGAGGCCTAACTTCTTGTCGATGGATGCCTCTGGGGTCGGGTACCACCTCGAGATCTGTACCGAGGCTATTGGCCTCCCGGGGCTTACACTGGATAGGAGAATCGTCGATGTTTCCCCCATATATGTGGGGTGGCTTTTGCTTCTTTGGGATATCTCTTTACTTTGGATAGCTATCCCTCCGCCTTGGCATCGGGTCCTTCATCTCTTCAGGCATAAAAGCGTTGGCGCACATCCTTGCTTTAGTCTATCAATTCTACCATAGCCATGGCAGCTACTTCGGGGCCGGCCCTGCAGGGGGGGAGAGTTCCACTCCCAGCATTCAGGATCCGCGGGAGTTCACTTTGAAGACCGTGTCTTTGATAAGAGAGGAACATCTGGAGATGGTGAGGAGATACTGCATATGGATCGAGGGGATGGCGCTGCAGGTGCTTTCCCCAGATGAGAGTATTACGGACTCTGCTGATGGATTTTTGAACGTATACCTATATCCCTTCGCATTTGGCCCCCTTGATAGGGTCGTGCTTGATTTCTGCTTGAAGTGTCAGGTTACTTTGGCGTAGATACATCCGTCGTTCTGGCGAGTGGTAATGATGATGAAGTTCTTTGCGGAGAAGGCTGGGCTTGAATTCACGCTCAGCCACCTCGTCAGGCTGTACCGGCCCTTTCATCACCGAGTCCTGTTAACCTTGTGGTGTCGTTCGTCCATGCCCTTTGTTGTCGATGATGAAGAATATGGGGACCAAGAGTGGGTTATTCGATTCGTCTGGGTTTGGACGACTGATATTATCCCCGTGGAGCTCATGCCATTTCCCGAGGGATGGAATTATGCACGAGTGGAGTGTCTTGTACTCCCTTAGATTTGCTTATAGTGAAAACCAGTTGAGTAATTGTGTCACCTCCCTTTTTGCAGCAACTTCATAGACGAAGGGTGAAGTTCTCGATCTGCCCGGTTGGTTCCGGAAGTTGGCGACCCATTCAACTTGCGATGAGCGTAGGTGGCGAGCTGTGTCCCGCGACAGATGGGAAGCGAAATACCAGGGTATGCGCATACGCTGCTCCTACCTTAGTCTTCATATATTTGAGATGACATTTCCATCTTTCTTTTGTACCGGCTTTGCCGTTTCAGGTATCGAGCAGTTCCTTGGGGTGAGGCTGTGCTCCTCCGGAGAGGGGAAGGAGTTGATGGCCTCCGGGCTGAGGGATGATGGTGATAAACAAGATTTGCACCCGCAGTGTGATGGAGCTTTAAATGGGGCTTAATAAGCCCGTGTCTTCGAGGAGAGGACGTTGCCCGAGCCTGCTATTCTCGGAGTGTTTGATTCCAGAATGGTGGTTCCTCAAAATGAATACGCTTTGCCCGAGGTGGTTCATCCAAGGCCAAAAGGGCCAGATCAACAGGAGTGTGCTCCCCCTTCGAGGAAGTCCGCCGGTTTCACTTCATGGTGAGTTTCGGCACAGACCTTCTATTTTCACGTCTTCCTTTCTTTATCGAGTTTTTCTTTTGCAGGCCTTCGATAGGCTCAGGTGTGAGCTGCTCCGTCATGGGGCCAGGCTTCGGAAAGCTCTAGACGAAGGTGTGTCCTTTAGGGTCCTTAGCAAGGAGAAGGAGGTTGAGTTGCTGTACTAGCGATCGCGCCTTTTGCATTGCTTTCGACCAGGCAGGCTGGTTTCGGTGTCTGGCGGGAGCCCTGTGGATCCGGAGCTTACTAGATAGGCCTAGAGGCTCTTAAGTGCAATTTCTGATGTGAGTAGGCGTCAGGGCCTTTGTGCTTTGCCCAACCATTTAGGCCTAGTATCCGAGTCAGGCCCTGATTCGAGCTTACCTAACCTCCAATCTCCCGTACCTGCATGGGCGGATGATAAATGTTCTTATTCCTTTCCCTTGGGCATTCGTGTTTCAACTATTTTGGGTTCAGGAGACTCAAGCTTTAATTGACCCTCATGTTTTTTAGTGCCTGCATGGATGGATGACCATGGCTCTTGCGCTTCGGGTTGAAGTGACCTTTTAAGTGCGTGGCCCGGAGGCTTGTTTGGTTGGCGACAATGGTACTTATGTTGTGCCCTTAGGCATTTGTAGTTAACTATTTTGGATCCAGTCTCTGAATCAGGTTACAACTTGAGCTCATTTTAATCCTCAAGTTTTCAATTTTCAAGCTGGCGAGTGGCTCTTACGCTATTTGGTCGTTGAGACCTTTTAGTGTGCGGCCTAGAGGCTCGTTTGGCTGGCGACAATGGCTCTTACGCTTTTGCCTGTGGGCATTTTGTAAGCTTTATTTTCCTCTCGTTAAGGTCTTTTTGAAATGATTTTTCCTGACCCGTCATCGGTTTTGGAAGAACCTCGATTTCAAGTCATTCGCGGCGATGTTCTAGCACCTTGGAAGGTTCTTAGCTCGTAGGCCGAGTAGCTCGAAGCCTTGTGATTTGGAGCTGACATGGTCGAAGCCCGTTTGCCTATTTAGGGAAGCCTATTTTAACCGGTTCTTTTCGAAGTATATTCGAAGTAATGACCTGCGATTTTGTTAGCGACAATCAGGCATCCTCGTGTCATGTTAATTTGGCTGGTGTAGCCATTTTGACCATAGTCATATGTATTTGGCCGGAGCCATTTTTGATCCCAAGTGATAGTTTAGGCGTCTACATCGAGGGTATGCCTTTCGAGATTCTTACAAATGCGGCGTATAGCCTAAACTTCGGGATTGAGTTTTATGCATGTATAAAGGTCTTACAAAATTTTCATGCCTGTTGGGGCCTTACAGTTTGTCATGCCTGTTGAGGTCTTACAGTTCGTCATGCCTTTTAAGGTCTTACTGTTTTGTCATGCCTATTGAGGTCTTACAGTTTTTGTTGCTATGTATAATAGATCTGGTTATATCGAATCTGCCCACTCGGGTCTTACAACCTCGGGTTTTCCAATATACGGCGATTAGAGACAGTCTCCGAGTCATCGAGTTTGCTTAGGCTTGAAGGCCGCTATTCGTGAGCTCAGAGTTACCTTACTGGGGCTTCATGAGCCCGGAGTTCCGACCCTGTGGTCGTGCAGGTGCCGAATTATTGTCGTTAAGTCTCGAGTACTTCGGGACGCGTTTGGTGGAGGGATCCCTACCGACAGTATGCTGAAATTTCCTTTTTTGGAGTGTGAGATGCTAAAAGATATTCTTTTATTGCTTGGCATAAATACATATCGTTTCATTGTTGTGAGCTCGGCCCGCACTGGCACGACTCCTTGGATCATTTGGTCCGGTACATTGCTTTCCTCTAGGACCCCTGTTTGGCATTTCAAAACCTTTTTGAGCGGGTAGCTTTCTTGCGGAATACTCCTCATCGTTCAAAAGTTGTCTACACAAGAAGTTTTGAGCATTTTGCGGAGTTTTCCTTAGGTAGCTCGCAGATGTTGCCTAGTTAAAAACCTTGCCGTTAAAACCCTTCTTTTGGGACAAAAACTCGGTCGAAGGAAAAGAGTGCAAAGGGTGCGTTTTTAGAGCCTTGAGGTCTTCAGGTAGGGCTAGCGTTATGATAGCTCCGGTCGCTACATAAGGGTTAGTTCTAAATTCGAAACAAAAAAGGAGATGGTCGTACCTTGAAGTGAGATATGCTGGTGATGCCCCAGGATTGATTCGTTATAATTGCTTGGGGAAAAAACACGGTATGGATTTCTACTTTGTTTTGTCAGGTTCGATCGAGGGTGAGGCCTAATTCGCCTTTTTTACTCGGGGGCGGAGGTACGAGCATTGGTACCACATCGTATATTGCAAACATTTCCCTTTCCGCGTGTTATTCATCATAGACGATTTTAATTCCGTCATTTGTTGGGAATTTTATCATCTGGTGAAGGGTGGATGGAACTGCTTTCATGCAGTGTATTCACGACCGCCCAAATAAGGCGTTATACCTAATGTCTCTCTCGATGACATGGAATTTGGTGTCTTAGGTCGTGCTGGCCACGGTAACCGGAAGGATGATTTCTCCTTTCGTCGCTTCGCTTTCCATGTTGAATCCGTTGAGGACCCGAGTGGCGGGTATGATTTGGTTGAGTAGTCCGAGCTGTTCTATTACCCTCGAACTGACAATATTGGCCGAGCTACCTGGATACACGAGTACACGTTTTATCTGAAAAGAATTTACAAGGAAGGAAATTACCAGGGCGTCATTGTGGGGTTAAGACAAGGTCTCGATGTCCTCTTCACTGAATGTGAGGGCGCCTTCAGGGATATATCCCTGAGTTTGCTTTTCTCTAGTGATGGATATTTTCGTCCTTCTCATTATGGGTTCCTGCGTGGCATCAGCGCCACCCATAATTATGGGGATGACGTGTTGCGACTCGTTTGCCTCGTTCTGATTGGTTGCCTCCCTTTTTCGGAACTGATTTTGGCTCGATCGCTAAGGAATTCTTGGATATGTCCTTTGTTAAGTAGCCGAGCTACCTCCTCTCGTAGTTGCTGACAATCCTCGGTCCTATGGTCATGCGTGTTGTGAAACTCGCGTACTAAGTTGTAATTCCTCTGCGAAGGATCTGACTGTATCGGTTTGGGCCATTTGGCATCTCTGATCTTACTAATAGCGAACATGATGTCTGACACATTGACGTTGAAGTTGTATTCTGACAGGTGGGTTGCACCTGTTGGCACTACGTTTCGATCAAACCTGGTTCTATTGATGAGCCCTCGAAGATCTGTCCTCGATCCACACTACGATCATTGCGGTGTACATTGCGCCTCGGGGCGTTCCTCCTATCCTTGAGGTATTGCTGATACCTTTCTTTGTTTGGCTTTGGTTCCTTTGCCAGGAGCCTGTTTGGGTACACTGAGCCCGAAGGGGCTCCCAATTGGTCCTCCTCGGCTCTGATATTTGACTGGTACCGATTGTGGATGTCCGACCAGGTCACGGCTGGATACTCGATCAGGTTTTGCTTCAGCTGTTTTGAAGCCACCGAGCTTCGTCCGTTCAGTCCTTGGGTGAAGGCCTGTACTGCTCAGTCATTAGAGACTGGCGGTATCTCCATCCATTCCATCTAAAAGCGGGACACGAATTCCCGTAACATCTCGTTCTCTCTTTGCTTGATTTTGAAAATGTCAGACTTCCTTGTTGCTACCTTGATGGCTCAAGCATGCGCCTTTACGAAGGAGTCTGCTAGCATGATGAATGAATTTATGGAATCAGGAGCCAAGTTGTGGTACCACATCATGGCCCCCTTCGAGAGTGTTTCCCCGAATCTTTTCAGTAGTACGGACTCGATCTCGTCATTCTTTATATCATTGCCTTTTACTGCGCAGGTGTAGGCAGTAACGTATTTTTTAAGGTCGGTGGTGCTGTTTTACTTAGGGAGTTCTGACATTCTAAACTTCTTTGGAATGGGTTTTGGGGCCGCTTCCTCGGGGAACGACCTTTGTATGAACTTCTACGAATCCACGCCTTTGAGGACCGGGGGTGTACCCAGGATCTGATCGACCCTATAGTTGTAGGTCTTGACTTTCTTATCGTTGGCTGCTATCATTTTCTCACCTGATTCGATCCTTTTGGTGAGGTCCTATAGCATTTTTACTATGGCAGGGTCGACTACCGATCCGTTATTGCTTGATCTCTCGGGTACTTGTTCAGTAGGGGGAGCTGTTTCTGGCACTGCTGCGCTGGGAGTCTTCGGATGGCTTTGTAACTGAACGATGGCCAACTGTTGTGCCTGCAACATTTTAAAAATAACATGAAGATTAACTTCATGTTCTTCTCGGGCCGGGGTTTTTTGGGCTTCCTGTCGGTTGCTATGCCGTATGCTTCTGTCGGTGTGTGAGGTTTCGTTGACCTGTTGCGCATCCTGTGAATCCGCATCCACTATAATTGGTCCGGGTGCGTTACCAGGATTCTGTGGTTGCATTCCGATAGTCGGAACAACCACGCCGTTTTCCCCATAGTTTTCGAGGTTGTCATTCTCGACTCTATTTACTGAGCCAGACATTTCGATCGGAAATCAAGAGATCTTGGACAAGAAAAAGTATGAAAGATAACTTGCGTTTTTGTAATGAAACCAACAAGAAAATAATCACTATTATTTTTATCCCCACGGTGAGCGCCAAACTGTTTACCGTGAAAATGGTAACAACAATTAAATTTGTAAATGAGATTCTAAAAATACGTGATCTATTTTTATGCTGGTTGTTAGGGTAGTTGATACTAAGAATATGAAGTTTAACGAAGAGATTCAAGCTAAAACGGGGCAATAATCAAACCGAGGGGCTTACAGCCCGAGCCTCAGACTGGTCGTTGGGAGACCTCGAGGCTGATATCTTGGCTCGATCTCGAGCTATCGGGGGTAGTCGGGAATGGGGCAACATTTAAAATATGATCAAGTAAGGCTCTTTATGGTCAATACCAAGCAATAAATATAATGAAAAACAAGCAAGAAAGTAGTAAATGCTAAGAGTGGCCTCGAGCTAATAAGAACGAGCAAGTTAGAGAGGAGAGAGAGAGAGAGATTATTGATCTGGTGGAGAATAGTTGGAGCAATATTAGCCCCTTACAAAGTAGTGTGGGTTCCCTTTATATAGGAGGGGAATCTGGTTATAGTACAACATACATTAATTGTAAAGTATGGAGATGAGACGGTTAGACGTGACAATTCGACAGAGGCTCCGGATAGGTCGACTCTGTCAGACTGAGCCGCGTGCTTTGGAAATTTCCCCTTCTGCTTTGGCCTCAACCTTCGTCTTTTTTGAGTCAGGCCCCGACGAGCCCCGAGGGAGGGGACTCGTTCGCAGCTCCATGTCCTCGGGGTCTCGAGGTATTCTTCCAAAATGGCTTGATAGCGAGAAATTAAGTCCTCTGATTTCGCTGCATATAAGTGTTACACCAGAAACCAACAAAACCCAAACTTCTCCGAAATCATCTGAAACCACCCCGAAACTCATCAGGAACCTCCCGGACACAAACCATATATGAATTTCAATCATAAAATACGCTACGGACCTGTTCGTGCACTCAAAACACTGAATAGAGGGCATCTTAACCCGATATTGACCGTGGTCAAACTCTCAAATTTCTTAACTTTACTAGTCTCTCAATCAATGATCCAAAAATACACTCAAGTCCCTCGGGACTCCAAATCAAAAGTGCACACCAGTGTAAAAACATCATACGAACTAGCTCGCACGATCAAATCACCAAAATAACACCTAGAACTATGAATTGGACACCAAATCAAATGAAATTTTTAAGAAAGCTTTGAAATCTCTATTTTTACCACCGGACATCCGAATCAAGTCAAACCAACTCTGTTTCCCACCAAATTTCATAGATAAGTCAAAAATATTATATTGGACATGTACCGGGCTCTAGAACCAAAATATGGACCCGGTATCAACAATGCCAAACATTCAATCAATTCTTAAAAACATTAGGTTTTTCAGATTTTTAATTTTCAATAAAAATTCATAACTCAAGCTAGGGACCTCAGAATTCGATTCCGGGCATATGCCCAGATCCCATATTTCAATATGGACCTACCGGGACCGTCAAAACACGAGTCCAAGTCCATTTACTCAAAACATTGACCAAAATCAATTAAAATTAACTTTTTAGGCAAAAATTTCTTGTTTTTATCAGTTTATTATTTTTTTTAGCAAATAAGTCTCTCGGGTTAATACCCGAACTGCGCATGTTAATAAAGGAAGGCTAGAATGAGGCTCTAAAGTCTTGAAAACACAGAGTTTGGTTCTAATCACCGAGCGAAGTGCAGATACTCAAAACAACTAGTCGGGTCGTTACAGTTCCTTGTCACTACTCCACTGAGATTAATCTTGATACTTATTGGGCACCGATATGGTGCGCTCATTCTACACTTCTGTACATTTTTTTTACAGATCCAGGTATTTGATCGTCAGTGGCTGTACGGATCGTTGTTGTGGAGACTCAAGGTAAACTTGCTGCGTTCGCAGGCCTCGGAGTCACCTTCTATTGTATTTATTTCCATTGTTTCCTTTTGTTCTGGAACAGTGATGTATTCATTATGTATAACTACTCCTAGAAAGCCTTATGACTTATACTACTGATTTTGGGATTGTTAATTGTGAAGAGATTTCTATCTCGAAATTGTTCGAGTTAGTAAATATTATCGTTATTCTGTTAATATTAGGGTTACCTAGTTTTAGAGGCTAGGTGTCATCACGTCAGAGGGATTTTGCATCGTGACAGTAATGATGTTAGTGGTCACACATCCGTTTGATTAATATGTTACTTTATTTAAGATACACATATTGATTTGAGTAATTGAAGAGACTAAACATTTATCCCTGGAAGTTTTCATTAGTTATTATGACAAGGTAGACGAGTAATCTTATAATAGGTGTCAACTATGATGCCGCACGAAATAGAAAGTTAGTAAAATTTACAGAATATTAGTATTGTTAATTTTATAATTTATTCTCTTGAGATTTTCTAGCTATGTATCTTACCGTTGCTTTCAGTGTCTTCCTGCATAGAAATGGGACACTACTTGAAGAAGTTGAGAGGTTCGATTCAAGAATTTAAGGAGTTTCTAGCTTCAAAACTGTGTTTATCCTTTTAGCTAATTTTGGATTCAATATGCAATCACGTTTGTGAGTGATATTTATTTCTTATAATTGAATGCTCATGTATCGTAATTGCTCATCCAAGAATGTTTATAATTTTAAAATTATCGAAAAATTATTTATAATTATGTTTTATTTATGAATTGAACTTTTCTATATTATTTTTTTATTCAAAAACTAGAACTAAAAATGATAATGTAATAAAAATTTATAAACTAAATAGTAAAAAACATATAATTTTCAATGTGTGGAGTTTGGACATAAATTAATAGATATTTAAAAAAAGTATAAATTCAAAATGCATGCATTGGTAACTTCTGTGTTACATATCAACATATAATTGAATTAGAAATTAAAACATATGTAATACATCACTTATCACATAAGTCGTTATTAACACTTTGTTCATATAAGTAACAAATTAAAAAGTATAATAATTTAAAAATATACTGGTATGGATTAGATAAAAGAGTGGGTTAGTTAATATGAACGTTTCATGAAATTAACGTACTTTTCTGGTTACAACTATTCACATATCCTACATTATCTTTTAGTTGCATATGTTATTGAAGACTTCTAATATCTACTCTCTTATGTTAGCATTCTAATTTTTCATCTTTTTATTCTCATTGCTAAAGTATTATGTGCGACACACGCACATAGAAACTAGTCTATACCTATACTATATTAAAAGCACGAAAACCCTTAGCGAAATATCGTTCGCTTTTTTTACCCTTCATAAGTGCACTCTATAATGAATTACATTGTAAATAAACATATAATACTCTTTTGAAAAAAACAAAATTGTCGTACATATAGTTAAGAAAAGAAGAAGAAGTAAACTCTTTCTTTAATTAGAATCCCTAATTTTACTCTAGCAAAGAGTGTAGAAACGGTCCCTTCATATCATAGCTTAGCGGAAAATTCTATATTTCCGTAGGTTAAAAAGGAACAAATTAGGACTATATAATTAGAAAACTCATTATTTAATATCTTATTAAAGAGGTCAAAATTTCCATACTTCAAAGAGAAAAAGGAATAAAACAATAAATAGGAAACTCATTATTTTATTTTTATTAAAGAGGTCAAAATTTTCGTACATTAAAATGGAAAAAGGAAACATACAACACATAGGAATTTCATTCTTTAATATGCCTATGAAAGTGTGTAAAACAAAATCCCTTAATATCCCAATTTTTTATTTTTTCAGGACACTTTTTATTAATTTTCTGCTTGGTCAATGCTGGCAGACATAAATGAAGAAAGGCACAAATTAAAAAAGAAAAAGAGTTTTTTACTTATTTATACTAATTTTAAAACTTATTTACCTTCACTATTGAGGTTTTAACTCAATTATAAGTGCATATACAGATTAAGAATTTTATATAAAATAATGTGTTATATTCTAATCTTCCAGACTTTCTCTTCCTCTTTCACCCCAAAGCTAAACTTATAAATTAACAGATCAATATTTGGCCTCTTTCTCCTCAACTTCAGCCATACTTTAACTAGAACAAAGAGATTTGGCATCAAGCAATTCTATTATGTTTTCTCTTTCTTTTTATTTTCTGTTTTTTTTATGTTAACAATATTATCACTTTTGAATGAGAGAAGATCGTTATTTCTTTTAGCTTTTTGGAATCAATAAACAAAATAGTATTAATTGGAAGCAAGCAGATTGAATTGGAAACTAAGTTAATCCATTAGAAAGCGCGGAAGCTTTGAATTCGGAAAACGAAATTTGCAAAATTACTTTTTGATTGAATTAAGTGCTATTATAAATGATTGGGAATATCCTTTGGAGTTTATATGTCAATTTTGAGAGAATTTGGTGAAGATTCGAGGTGGTTTTTGTTGAAATTTCATATTAAAACTAGAAAAAGAAGACATAAACAAATTGTATATATTTTATATGTCGAGTATAGAAACGATATACAAAATAACTACAACTTACATAATTGTATATAAGTTGTATGTAAATTGTAGTTTTAATACAAAAAATATGTATTTAATTTGTATATAAATTATAAATTTTGACCGGATTTGTATATATTATGTAAAAAAATTAGTTACTTTATATAAATATAAAAACTTAGACAAAATCGGATAAATAAGTTTAAAATCTCATAAGGGTAGCCTAAATCTAATAATTATAGACATAAATGAAAAAATATATGAAAAAAGAAATTGACAAAAGATTAGAAAGTAAAATATTAATTATTTAGTGCCACCTCTTTAGTATTACGCTCGTTAGCTGGGAAAAATGTGCCCTTAAACCCTTAATGCGGATATTGAAGCGCTTGCTAAGCAAGACGAAGCGCTCAATATATTTTTGCTCCAAGCTTCAGGGCTTAAGCGTGGTTTTGACTACTGTATGCTCAACACCCCCATCAGTCTAATACGAGCCTATTTGACCAAATTCTAAACAAAAAAAGATGAGTTGGTTTATGCTGCCATAGTATTTCTTATTGATTATTAAAGAAATAAAATCATTTATATTTTGCTTGCGAGAAAAACTTGTGAAACTGTAGTAACGAAAGTATATATCTCGAATAAATTTTAAGTTAAAAATATCGACTAAGATGGTTGAGGACTTCTATTATTATTGCTTTTTCTTTAATTGAGTTAGCTAAATGGGATAAACAAGTATCATTTCTTTGGAACTTATACTTTTTCTTTGGCTTTTATTTATAACTCAAACACAAATTTTTAATGTAATATTTATGTGATTTTTAAAATTATGTACTTACTAAGATATAGTACACGCGTAACACACGTACTCTAAAACTAGCAAAATAATATATTAAGGGCACAAAGCCCTTAGCGAAATGTCGTTCGTCTTTTTTACCCTTTAAAAATAAGTATCATATTGGATAAATATGTAATTTAAGTTACTTTCCTAATAAAATCAAGTAAAATTTTAATTATTACCTAATATTTAGGAGTTCAAAATCAACAAAATGAGGATAAAATATATTAAGAAAAAAGAAGAGAATATAAAAAAGTAAAGGGTAAGTTTCTTTTCAACCAAGGACAAAAAATATTGTATAATTTTTGTGTAAAATTTTGGTGAAAATTTTTATCGATCAATTTTGATGATCCTTTATTTAACTTGTCATACGAAAATATTTTCTTGGTTGTTTAAGATATATTTTATTAAATTGTTTCACAACTATAATTAATTCACGTGTTAATTTTCCTAAAATTTACTTATTTAGAACTTTAAAGTCAATTGTATTTATCGAATATGCATTATTTGAACCATATCAGAAGTCTTAATATATAAAATTTAAAATCAATAAAAAAATTATTATCTTTTACTAATTATTTTCTTAAGTAAATATTTAATTTATTTTGATATAAATTGCCCTTTTCCAATAATTTATTTTTCTTTTATATATATATATATATATATATATATATATATATATATATATATATATATATATTGACGTAGATTATCGTTGAAAGAGGCGACACTAAAAATAGTTATTATAAAAGTAGCCCTAAAATATTAACTTAATATAAGTTATTTTGGTAAAAGAAAATACTATAAATGGGGTTCTAATAAAATACGGTCTTGATTTTTGTGTCTAAACAATACAATCCTCTTGATTAGAAAAGTACATCTATTCATTAGAGAATTTCAGCAATTGACCGAAAAGAAGAAAAACCTCTTATAGATAACACCGATGCACCCGTCATCAGTTTTGTAACACTAATATATACGTGCGAATTTGCATGGGATTGATCTAATCCCTGTCGAGTTCCAACTTTATGCACTATGGATATTGGGTTCAAAACCATACCAATTTCACAAGGATACGGACATATTGAACCATCACTTATCAATTACCAATACATGAAGGGTTTTGTTAGATTATACAACTAAAGCTAGGGACTCATGGATTGTAATGACCCAACTGGTTGTTTTGAACAATAGTGTCCGGTTCGGCAGTTCAAGGTCACGAATAGCTTCACATTATGTATATCGACTTGTGTGCATGGTTGGATTCAGTTTCCGGATGAATCAGAGCCGAATTGGAAAGAAGGAATATAGTTCTAGAAGCTTTAAGCGGAGAGAACTTGACCGGAATTTGACCTTTGAGTAAACGGCTCCAGAATGAGTTTTGGATGATGTCAGTAGCTTTGTATGGTGATTTTGGACTTGGGCGTGTGTTTGGATTTGGATCTGGAGGCCCGTAGGTTAATTTGAGGCATTTCAGTGAAAGTTGGAAAAGTTGAAGTTTGGAAAATGGAGAGGTTTGACTCATAGTTGACTTTTGTGTTATCGAGGTCGAAATGCGATTCTGAAAGTTGGAACAACTCTATTATGTCATCTGCGACTTGCCTGCAAAATTTGGTGTCGTTTGGAGTTGATTTGATGTGGTTCAGACGCTTGATTGCAATTCTAGAGGTTCTTGATGTTCATAGTGATATTCATGCGTTTGAGCATCTGATTCGTGGTTTTAGCGTTGTTTAACGTGATTTGAGAGTGGGGCTAAGTTCGTCTGATGTTATAAGATGTGTTGGTACATTTGGTTGAGGTTCCGGGGGCCTCGGATGAGTTTCGGGTGAGTTTTGAGCGAGTCCGGACATTACGGAACGTAGAAAATGGTTATGATGCTTAAATCTTTGCTGGGGGCAGAAGTCTTACCTCTGAGGAGGAAGTTTTTCCACTGAGGCGGTAGGATTACCGCTGAGGCGGAAAATGGTCCGCGGCGAGGAAGAATCCGCAGGTTCACTGGTCTGAATTCGAAAGCCTATATTTTTTGATCTACAAGGAATTTTGAGATGATTTAAAAACAAAAGTTGTATCCCTTCGTGTCTAGTTTTCAGAAAGCTAAAGAAATCATAATTTGATCATCTGTAGAGAAAGTTATGGCCAAAATACTAAAGCATGTCACTGCAGTTAACATTTTCCGTTGTAGCGGTGGATTTACCGAGGTCAGCGGTGGTTTTACCGCGATCCACGGTGATGGGGATCCAAAAGGTGCACTATAAAAACGAGATTTAGGGTTTTATTTTATATTTTTACCTAGAGAGCTCGGATCTTGGCAATTTTTCGAAAGTTTTTCAAGAAGTTCATCGGGGTAAGTGATTCTAACTCGGATTTCGCTAAAATACATTAATTTATCATCGAATTCATCATTTGATTCGTGATTTGGGATGAGATTTGAAAAAATTGTGAAATCTTTCAAAAATGTAAAATGACGATTTGAAGGACCAAATGGTATTGGAATTGGATAATTTTTGTATGGGTGAACTCGTATCGGAATGTGTATTCAGTTTTTGTATATTTTGTCGGGTTTCGAGGTGCATGCCCGAAGAGTTGACTTTTGTTGACTTTTTGCAAATTGTATAAGAATCATTGTTTTGTTAATTGATATTATTTTCCCTTGCATTGTTAGATATATTCAAGTCATTTTTCGCTAGATTGAGCCGAGCGTTGAAGAATTGGTAAAGGAAAAGCTAATTTGAGAATTGAATTGGCCGGATTGAGGTAAGTATCTTGCCTAACCTTGTGTGGAGGACTTCCCCTTAGGGTTTGATTCTTCTATGCTAATTGTAGTCCGTGCACGCAAGGTGACGAGTGTGTGCTCGGACTTATTTGTGGGAAATTTGCCTCTAGGGGTTCTTAGGTCCTTATGTTCATTATGTGTAAAGTATTCCGTCATGCTTGAGTTTCTAATTGCTTAATTTACCTCTATATGCTCCAAATGATATTGCTAGCTTTCCTCTAATCCTTATGTTCATATTGTTTCCCTTGCTGGGATGTTATTGCTTATGATATTGTTTCCCTTGTCAGGATATTGTTATTATACTATTGTTCCCTTGCCAGGATTCTATTGTAATTTTATTGATTCTTTTGCCCGAATTGCTTTGTGATTGTTGCTTGGGTAAGAAGAGTGTAAAAGCATGAAGGGTGATGTCGAGCCATGATATGAGTGATAATGCACGAAGGATAATGTCGTGCCATGATTATGTGAGGTAAAAGCACGAAGGGTAATGTCGTGCCGAATATACTGATTCTTATGGTGAAAACGAGAGTAAAAGCACGAAGGGTGATGCCGTGCACTTTTTGTTTGTAATGTTTATTTGTTGTTATTAATTCAAGTGTTTTAACTGTTTAGATTCTTTTATTGCTATGATCTTTTGTGTTGGAATTCATAGTGTTTTCAATACCTCGCCGTATTTATATATACATATTTCAATACTTCAAATTTTCAAAATTTATCATATTTTTAATTCAATTAGTTACTCAATTAAATTTCCTTAGACCGACTGAGGTTGTATTTACTTAAAAATGGAATTTCCACTAAGTTAATTTATTAAACCCCTTGTTAAAGGTGATAATTCATTTGATGTTGTATTTTAATTGAAAATGACACTTTCTTTACCCAAATGATTTCTAAAAATAACTTCATCTTTCTTGCTGAGTTGCTAATTAGCTTAGAAGCTGTACTCTACTTTATGTTATGTAAATGAGACTCTTTGAACATCTTAATTGCATTGGTTTTGGACCCTATGAACTGAGTAACATGAGAACGTTGTTGTGCAAAGTGAGATAGAAATATGTGGGCACAAGGTGTTGGGTGTGCTAAAGGTTGAGTAATTGAGATTATGATATGAGATATCGAGTTTGACATCAACAAGGAAATTCCTAGAAACATGATTTCTAATGCACACATGTAGGTTTGAAGACATGATTATCGATGCAAAATTGAGTATGTCACGACCCCAACCCAGGCCGTGATGGCGCCCAACATAATGCTAGGCAAGCCCGACCAATTAACATCTCACAATCTCTTTCTTTATAATTCAATACCAATTTTCGGGATTTAATACCAATTTAATATAAATAGAAGTATGAATTTAATGGATGAAATGTACGGAAACCATAATCACGAAAAATCTCTGTAAAACAGCCCACTGATCCGGTGTCACAAGTCTGAGCCTCTAATACTAGGTTTCAACAATCTAATACAGAAATATGTCTGAAATGCGGAATAATAAGTGGAGATAGAAGGAGAAATCAGGTCTGCGAACGCCATGCAGCTACCTCGATAACTCCGATGAAAACAGAACGACAGGAAAGCTCGCTCTATGCCTCAGGAATACTTGTACCTGCACACATGGTGCAGGGAGTAATGTGAGTACTCCGACCCAGTGAGTAATAACAATAAATAATGGTTGACAGTATGAAATCACGTAAAGGCACTAAGCAGTTCTATACCAAAATAGTAGAATCGTTTAAGCAGCAGTGAATGAGGAAATCATGTGAAATTCTTTAAACCAGGTAAACAAATATAATTAGTATAAATCAGCTCCTCAAGCATTTCAGTTCATTTATTCGTTCTTATCCTCAGTTCTCAATTCATATACTTCTCACGATAACCGAATCAATAAATATATATATCGCTGCAGCGTGCAGCCTGATCCGTATATTGCTATGGCGTATAGCCCGATCCATAATAATAATAGTCGACTACACTCACTGGGGGTGTGCAGACTCCGGAGGGGCTCCTTCAGCCCAAACGCTATATAATTGCTGCGGCGTGTAGCCCGATCCATATAAGTAATTGTTGCGGCGTGCAACCCGATCCATAATATGTATAATATATATATATGCTGTGGCTCGCAGCTCGATCCATATCATATAAAATATATATCTGCTGCGGCGCGCAGCCCTTTCCATATCATATAAAATATCATCACTATTGGGTCCTCGACCCCTCTCAATCAATTAAAAATCACAGAATGTCACGACCCCAACCCCGGCCATAATGGCGCCCAACACAATGCTAGGCAAGCCCGACCAATTAACATCTCACAATCTCTTTCTTTATAATTCAATACCAATTTTCGGGATTTAATACCAATTTAATATAAATAGAAGTATGAATTTAACGGATGAAATGTGTGAAAACCATAATCACGAAAAATCTCTGTAAAACAGCCCACTGATCCGGTGTCACAAGTCTGAGCCTCTAATACAAGGTTTCAACAATCTAATACAGAAATATGTCTGAAATACGGAATAATAAGTGGAGATAGAAGGATAAATCGGGTCTGCGAATGCCATGCAGCTACCTCGATAACTCCGATGAAAACAGAACGACAGGAAAGCTCGCTCTATGCCTCAGGAATACTTGTACCTGCACACATGGTGCAGGGAGTAATGTGAGTACTCCGACCCAGTGAGTAATAACAATAAATAATGGCTGACAGTATGAAATCACGTAAAGGCACTAAGCAGTTCTATACCAAAACAGTAGAATTGTTTAAGCAGCAGTGAATGAGGAAATCATGTGAAATTCTTTAAACCAAGTAAAACAGATATAATCAGTATAAATCGGCTCCTCAAGCATTTCAGTTCATTTATTCGTTCTTATCCTCAGTTCTCAATTCATATACTTCTCACGATAACCGAATCAATAAATATATATACCGCTGCAGCGTGCAGCCCGATCCGTATATTGCTATGACGTATATCCCGATCCATAATAATAATAGCCGACTACGCTCACTGGGGGTGTGCAGACTCCGGAGGGGCTCCTTCAGCCCAAACGCTATATAATTGCTCCAGCGTGTAGCCCGATCCATATAAGTAATTGTTGCGGCGTGCAGCCCGATCCATAATATGTATAATATATATATCTGTTGCGGCGCGCAGCTCGATCCATATCATATAAAATATATATCTGCTGCGGCGCGCAGCCCGATCCATATCATATAAAATATCCTCACTATCGGGTCCTCGACCCCTCTCAATCAATTAAAAATCACAGCCTCTCGGGCATAATGTCAACCCCGATCGTGATGGCGCCCAACACAATGCTAGGCAAGCCCGACCAGTTAACATCTCACAATCTCTTTCTTTATAATTCAATACCAATTTTCAGGATTTATTACCAATTTAATATAAATAGAAGTATGAATTTAACAGATGAAATGTACGGAAACCATAATCACGAAAAATCTCTGTAAAATAGCCCATTGATCCGGTGTCACAAGTTTGAGCCTCTAATACAAGGTTTCAACAATCTAATACAGAAATATGTATGAAATGCGGAATAATAAGTGGAGATAGAAGGAGAAATCGGGTCCGCGAACGCCATGCAGCTACCTCGATAACTCCGATGAAAATAGAATGGCAGGAAAGCTCGCTCTATGCCTCAGGAATACCTGTACCTGCACACATGGTGCAGGGAGTAATGTGAGTGCTCCGACCCAGTGAGTAATAACAATAAATAATGGCTGGCAGCATGAAATCACGTAAAGGCACTAAGCAGTTCTATACCAAAACAGTAGAATCGTTTAAGCAGCAGCGAATGAGGAAATCATGTGAAATTCTTTAAACCAGGTAAAACAGATATAATCAGTATAAATCGGCTCCTCAAGCATTTCAGTTCATTTATTCGTTCTTATCCTCAGTTCTCAATTCATATACTTCTCACGTTAACCGAATCAATAATATATATACCGCTGCAGCGTGCAACCCGATCCGTATATCGCTGTGGCGTACAGCCCGATCCATAATAATAATAGTCGACTACGCTCACTGGGGACGTGTAGACTCCAGAGGGGCTCCTTCAGCCCAAGCGCTATATAATTGCTGCGGCGTGTAGCCCGATCCATATAAGTAATTGTTGCGGCGTGCAGCCCGATCCATAATATGTATAATATATATATATCTGTTGCGGCGCGCAGCTCGATCCATATCATATAAAATATATATCTACTGCGGCACGCAGCCCGATCCATATCATATAAAATATCCTCACTATCGGGTCCTCGACCCCTCTCAGTTAATTAAAAATCATAACCTCTCGGGCATAATGCCAACCCCGGCCGTGATGGGGCCCAACACAATGCTATTCAAGCCCGACCAATTAACACCTCACAATCTCTTTCTTTAAAATTCAATACCAATTTTCGGGATTTATTACCAATTTAATATAAATAGAAGTATGAATTTAACGGATGAAATGTACGTAAACCATAATCACGAAAAATCTTTGTAAAATAGCCCACTGATCCGGTGTCACACGTCTGAGCCTCTAATACAAGGTTTCAACAATCTAATACAGAAATATGTATGAAATGCGGAATAATAAGTGGAGATTCAAGGAGAAATCGGGTCTCCGAACGCCATGCAGCTACCTCGATAACTCCGATGAAAACAGAACGACAGGAACGCTCGCTCTATGCCTCAGGAATACTTGTACATGCACACATGGTGCAGGGAGTAATGTGAGTATTCCGACCCAGTGAGTAATAACAATAAATAATGGCTGACAGTATGAAATCACGTAAAGGCACTAAGCAGTTCTATACCAAAACAGTAGAATCGTTTAAGCAACAGTGAATGAGGAAATCATGTGAAATTCTTTAAACCAGGTAAAACAGATATAATCAGTATAAATCAGCTCCTCAAGCATTTCAGTTCATTTATTCGTTCTTATCCTCAGTTCTCAATTCATATACTTCTCACGATAACCGAATCAATAAATATATATACCGCTACGGCGTGCAGCCCGATCCGTATATCGCTGTGGCGTACAGCCCGATCCATAGTAATAATAGTCGACTGCGCTCACTGGGGGTGTGCAGACTCCGGAGGGGCTCCTTCAGCCCAAGCGCTATATAATTGCTGCGACGTGCATCCCGATCCATATAAGTGATGCGACGTGCATCCCGATCCATAATATGTATAATATATATTTGCTGCGACGCGCAGCCCGATCTATATCATATAAAATATATATCTGCTGCAGCGCGCAGCCCAATCCATATCATATAAAATATCCTCACTATCGGGTCCTAGACCCCTCTCAGTCATTTAAAAATTACAGTCTCTCGAGCATAATGTACGGTCGGGATATCAGCCCTCATATCTCTTTCTATTTATGATTAACATTTCAAAAATCTGGTTCATATCATTCTTAAGCAATTGGAAACATGACTGAGGATATATAACAAAATAAGTGAGGAAAACTAGTCAAAAATCCCCTAAGGGTTCTACAGGTTGGCACAAGGCCCCAAGCATGGTAACTAGCCCAATTCACAATAATAACGTATATATGTCTCAATCAAAAATATAGTAAAATATCGTTCGGGATGGACCAAGTCACAATCCCCATAGCATTGAACCTCACGCTCGTCACACAACGTGTATCTCAACTTAGTATAGCACTATGTTGTGCAAATCCGGAGTTTCAAGCTCTCAGGACATCATTTAAAATTATTACTCACCTCAAACTGGCCAAAGCTCTAGCTCGCTATGCCCTTGCCTCTCAAATTGGCCTCCACGCACGTCGAATCTATCCAAAATCAAAATGAATAAGTTACAATATGCTAAGGGAACATAGCCCAAGCGAAAACATTCGAAAAATATCAAAAATCTCGAAATTAACTAAACCCGAGCCCCGGGACCACATCTCAGAATCGGGTAAAATTTACATTTTCAGAATCCTCATACCCTCACGAGTCTAACCATACCAAAATTATCCAATTCCGATACCATTTGGTCCTTCAAATCACCATTTTACATTTTTGAAAGGTTTCACAATTTTCTTCCCAAATTCCATCCCAAATCACGAATTAAATGATGAATTCAATGATAGATTCATGTGTTCTAGCCAAATATGAGTTAAAATCACTTACCCCGATGAATTTCTTGAAAAACCTTCGAAAAATCGCCAAAATCCGAGCTCTCTAGGTCAAAATATTGAATAAAACTCAAAACCTCATATTAATAGGTACCCCTCAGATTTCAGCTACCGCGGGCCGCACCAAAACGACTGCGGTCCGCGCAAGCCAGTGCGGTCCGCGCAAACACAACCGCGGCCGCACAGGCCTTCTTCTGCATTGATAGACTTAAGTATTTTAGCCATAACATTTTATACACATGTCTAAATTGCGATATCTTTACCTTTCTGGAAACTAGACATGAAGGACTACAACATTCGTTTTTGAATTACCTCAAAATTCCTTGTAGATCAAAAGATATGAACATTCGAAGTTGGACCAGCGGGAAGGTTCTTCACCGCGGCTGCACCCACTTTTGTGCGGTCCGCACGACGCCTACCGCGGCCGCGCCCGCTTTTGTGCGATCGGCACAGCATTTACCGCGGCGCACTCATTTTTAAGCGGACCGCGTGGGTGAGTTCTGGGGCCTGCAACCCTCCTGGACCTGCTGCAACTATGATTTTCGGCCTAAAACATCCCGGAACCTACCCGGGACCCCCGAAACTTCAAACTAATTGTATCAACACATCCCATGACATCGTTCAAACTTGTTCAACATTTTGGAATGCTTCCAACAACATCAAATCACCAATTTAACATAGGATTCAAGCCTAAGAACTCCAAGAACTCTTAAATTATGCTTTCGATCAAAAGGTCTATCAAATCTTGTCTGAATGACCTGAAATTTTGCACACACATCCCAAATGACACAACGAAGCTACTGCAACTCTCGGAATTCCATTCCGACCCCTATATCAAAATCTCGCCTATCAACCAGAATTTGCCAAAATATCAATTTCGCCAATTCAAGCCTAAATCTTCTCTACAACTCCAAAACCCATTCCGATCGCGCTCCTAAGTCACAAATCACCTCCCGAAGCTAACCGAACCATTGGAACTCACTTCCGAGCCTTCTAACACATAAGTCAACATCCGGTTGACTTTTCCAACTTAAACCTTCTTAAAAGAGAGTAAGTGTCTCATTTCTTACCAAATCCTCTTCGAACTCGAACTAATCAACCCGATCACATAAAACACGGATAACGAAGCGTAAAGAAGCTGAAATGGGGGAAACAGAGCGATAACTCATGAGACAACTGGCCGGGTCATCGCATCCTCCCCAACTTAAACAAATGTTCGTCCTCGAACGAGTCAAGAAACATACCTGAAGCTTCAAACAGATGAGGATATCTGCTCCGTATCTCCCGCTCGGTCTCCCAGGTAGCCTCCTCCACGGGCCGACCTCTCCACTGCATTTTCACTGAAGTTATATCCTCTGACCTCAACTTCCGACCCTGGCGACCCGAAATAGATACTGGCTCCATATCAAAGATCAAACCATCATCCAACTGAACCGTGCTGAAGTCCAAAACATGAGACGGATCCCCAATATACTTCCGGAGCATAGAAACATGAAATACTGGATGCACACTCGACAGGCTGGGTGGCAAAGCAAGCTCATAATCCACCTCCCCAATCCTCCGAAGCACGTCAAAAGGCCCAATGAACCGCAGACTCAACTTGCCTTTCTTCCCAAACCTCATAACACCCTTCATGGGCGAAACCTTCAGCAAGACCTTCTCACCAACCATATAGGACACATCTCGAACCTTCCGGTCCGCATAACTCTTCTGACATGACTGCGCTGTACGAAGTCTTTCCTGAATCACCTTCACTTTCTCTAAGGCATCCTGAACCAAGTCTGTTCCCAACATCCTAGCCTCGCCAGGCTCGAACCAACCAACTGGAGATCTACACCGTCTCCCATAAAAGGCCTCATATGGTGCCATCTGAATGCTGGACTGATAGCTGTTGTTATAGGCAAACTCTGCAAGCGGCAGAAACTCATCCTAAGAACCTCCGAAATCAATAACACAGGCGCACAACATATTCTCCAGTATCTGAATAGTGCACTTGGATTGTCCGTCCGTATGAGGATGAAACGATGTGCTCAACTCTACCTGAGTACCCAACTCTCTCTGCACGGCTCTCCAAAACTGCAAAGTAAACTGAGTACCTCCATCTGAGATGATGGAAACTGGAACACCATGCAACCGAACAATCTCCCGGATATAAATCCCTGCCAACCGCTCTGAAGAATAGGTAGTACACACAGGAATGAAGTGTGAGGACTTGGTCAGCCGATCCACAATCACCCAAATAGCATCAAACTTCTTCAAAGTCCGAGGAAGTCCAACCACAAAGTCCATAGTGATCCTTTCTCACTTCCACTCGGGAATAACCATCTGTTGAAGCAAGCCACCCGGTCTCTGATGCTCATATTTCACCTGCTGACAATTGAGACACCGAGATACAAATACCACAATATCTTTCTTCATTCTTCTCCACCTAGTGCTGCCTCAAATCCTGATACATCTTCGCGACACCCGGATGGATAGAATACCGCGAGCTATGGGCCTCTTCCAGAATCAACGCTCTAAGCCCATCCACATTGGGCACACAAATCCGGCCCTACATCCTCAACACACCATCATCACCGATGGTCACATCTCTGGCATCACCATGCTGAACTCTATCCTTAAGGACAAGCAAATGCGGATCATCATACTGGCGCTCTTTGATGCGATCATATAAGGAAGACCGAGAAACCACACAAGCCAACGCCCGACTGGGCTCTGAAATATCCAATCTCACAAATCGATTGGCCAAGGCCTGAACATTAACTGCAAAGGGTCTCTCCCCAACTGGAATATATGCCAAACTCCCCATACTCACTGCCTTTCGGCTCAAAGCATCGACCACTACATTGGCCTTTCCCGGATGATACAAAATAGTGATATCATAATCCTTAAGCAACTCCAACCATATCTGCTTCCTCAAATTAAGATCCTTTTTCTTGAACAAATGCTGAAGACTGCGATGATCAGTGAACACCTCACATGATACGCCATACAAGTAATGCCTCCAACTCTTCAATGCATGAACTATGGCAGCCAACTCCAAATCATGAATGGGATAGTTCTTCTCATGGGGCTTCAACTGACGAGAAGCATAAGCAATAACTCTACCCTCCTGCATCAACACACAACCAATCCCAACTCTCGAAGCATCATAATTCACAGTATATGAACCTGAAGCTGATGACAAAACCAATACTAGAGCTGTGGTTAAGGCTGTCTTGAGCTTCTGAAAGCTCTCCTCACACTCGTCCGACCATACAAATGGAGCACCCTTCTGAGTCAACTTTGTCAAGGGCGATGCAATGGATGAAAATCCCTGAACAAACCGGCGATAATAGCCTGCTAACCCAACAAAGCTACGAATTTTTATGGCTGAGGACGGTCTAGGCCAACTCTGAACCGCCTCTATCTTCTTTAGGTCAACCTGAATACCCTCACTGGACACCACGTGTCCCAAGAAAGCCACTGTACTGAGCCAAAACTCACACTTGGAGAACTTTGCATAAAGCTTCTCCTCCCTCAATCTCTGCAACACAACTCTCAAATGCTCCGCGTGCTCCTCCTGACTACGCGAGTACACCAGGATATCATCAATGAATACTATAACGAACAAATCAAGATAAGGCCGGAACACGCTGTTCATCAAATGCATGAATGCTGCTAGGGCATTGGTTAGCCCGAAAGACATAACAAGAAACTCATAATGACCATATCTGGTCCTGAAAGCAGTCTTAAGAATATCTGAATCCCTGATCTTCAACTGGTGATAGCTCGAACGGAGATCAATCTTGGAGAACACACTCGCTCCCTGAAGCTGATCAAATAAATCATCAATGTAAGGCAAAGGATACTTGTTCTTAATTGTTACTTTGTTCAATTGCCTATAATCGATGCACATTCTCATTGTGCCATCCTTCTTATTCACAAATAGAACGGGTGCACCTCAAGGTGACACACTAGGCCAAATGAATCCCTTATCTAGGAGTTCCTAAAGTTGTTCTTTCAATTCCTTCAACTCTGCTGGTGCTATACGATACAGCGGAATAGAAATGGGTTGAGTGCCCGGCACCAGGTCAATACCAAAATCAATATCCCTATCCAGTGGCATGCCCGACAAGTCTACAGGAAAAACATCGGGAAAATCCCTCACAATTGGAACAGAATCAATACTAGGAGTCTCGGCTCCAACATCCCTCACAAATGCTAGATATGAAAGGCAACCCTTCCCAACCATACGTTGGGCCTTTAAGAAGGATATCACTATACTAGGAACATAATCAGTCACACCACGCCCCTCGATCTGCGGTACACCCGGCATAGCCAAAGTGACTGTCTTAGCATGACAATCTAGAATAGCACGACACAAGGATAGCCAATCGATGCCTAAAATGACATCAAAATCCACCATGCTCAATAGCAATATATCTACTCAGGTCTCCAGACCCCCAATAGTCACCACACATGACTAGTACACACGGTCTACAACAACAGTATCGCCCACCGGGGTAGATACATGAACATGTAAAGCAAGAAACTCATGGGGTGTACCCAAATAATGAGGAAAGTATGATGACACATAAGAAAAGGTGGAACCAGTATCAAATAATGCAAAGGCATCTCTGTGGCATGCTGAAACAATACATGTAATGACAGCATCCGAAGCAATGGCATCGGGTCTGCCTGGGAGTGCATAGAAATGGGCCTGACCGCCCCCTGATCGACCTCCCCCTCTAGGGCGACCCCTAGCTGCCTGACCTCCACCCCTAGCTAGCTGGGAGGGTGGTGAAGTAACTAGAGCAGAAGTCGAGGGCTGACCCCTTTAACTGACCATCGCGAAGTCGAGGACACTGCCTCCTCATATACCCAAACTCTCCGTACTCGTAACAACTACCCGGTGCTAGAGATGAGGACTAAGGGAAACCCCTGGCACCAGAATGGCTAGAAGAAGGACCTGCAATGGAAGAACCCCGGAATGATGGGGCACGAGATGAACTCTGAGCTGGAAGGGTGCTGAGTGATGACTGGCCCTGCTTCAACCCATGATAACCACGACATGAGGATGCCCCACGATACTCTAGACGGGCCGACTGAGCGAGCCTAAAAGAACGACCTCTACCCTGCTGGAACTGGCCCCTCGAAGGAGCACCACTGAAACTTCTAGAGCCTCGAGGCCTCTTGGCCTCCCTCTCCTCTTTATCCTGACGGCTAACCATCTCAATCTCCCGAGCAATATCAACCACCTCCTCAAATGTAGCACCCAATACCCTCTCTTTAGTCATCAAGATATGGAGATAGTAGTTAGGCCATCCACAAATCTCCTGATCCTCTCCCGATCGGTTGGAACCATCCAAACGACATGACGAGCCAACTCGGAATACCTCGCCTCATATTGTGACACAGTCATATATCCCTGATTTAGCCACTTAAACTAGCTACACAGCTCCCCCCTACAAGATTGCGGTACATACTTCTCCAAGAAGAGAGTGGAGAACTCCTACCAAGTCAGGGGCGCTGCACCAACTGGCCTACGCCTCTCATACGCCTCCCACCAAGTGAAGGAAGCCCCAGTAAACTAAAAGGTGGTAAATGCCACACAACTAGTCTCAAGAATCCCTATTGTACGGAGCATCCGCTGACACTTATCAAGAAAACCCTGGGCATCCTCGCCATTGGCACCACTAAATGATGGAGGTTGGAGTGTACCAAACCTCTCAAGACGATGCTGCTCATCGTCCGGCATGACTGGAACAACAAACTTCTGATATGGTTCAACCGGCTGAGCTGGAGGTGCCCCCGGTGTCTGTAGTCCCTGCACTACCTGCTCAGGTATGCGAGCAGCGGGGGTCTGATTGCCTCCCCCGGCCTGTGAAGTAGCTACTGATGTGGTGGCTGAAACTACCTGAGCCAGGCCTGTGCAAACTGTCAAGATTTGTGCCAAAGCCTCTTGTAGACCCAGAATCACGATGTGCACTGCTGGTTCCTAAACGGGTGCTGTTGCTGGAGCCTGATACGGAGTTGTGGTAGCGGTGGATCAATAGGTGCTGCCCTCGCTACTCTACCTCTACCACGCCCACGACTGTGCCCACGGCCTCTGATGACCTTAGTGGGTGGTACTGGTGGTTGTCCACCTCGTCCGGTAGCGTGAGTCCTCGCCATCCGCGAGAGAATAGAATAACAGAAGTTTAGCACTCGGATCAACAAATTCGCACGACAAGAGTTTCAAGGATATGAAGTTTTCCTAAAGGTTCTGCAGCCTTTCGAGGATAAATACAAACGTCTCCATACCGATCCGCGAGACTCTACTAAATCGGCTCATGACTCACGAGACCAAGTAACCTAGGCTCTGATACCAACTTGTCACGACCCCAACCCCGGCCGTGATGGCGCCCAACACAATGCTAGGCAAGCCCGACCAATTAACATCTCACAATCTCTTTCTTTATAATTCAATACCAATTTTCAGGATTTAATACCAATTTAATATAAATAGAAGTATGAATTTAACGGATGAAATGTACGGAAACCATAATCACGAAAAATCTCTGTAAAATAGCCCACTGATCCGGTGTCACAAGTATGAGCCTCTAATACAAGGTTTCAACAATCTAATATAGAAATATGTCTAAAATGCGGAATAATAAGTGGAGATAGAAGGAGAAATCGGGTCTGCGAACGCCATGAAGCTACCTTGATAACTCCGATGAAAACAGAACGGCAGGAAAGCTCGCTTTATGCCTCAGGAATACCTGTACCTGCACACATGGTGCAGGGAGTAATGTGAGTACTCCGACCCAGTGAGTAATAACAATAAATAATGGCTGACAGTATGAAATCACGTAAAGGTACTAAGCAGTTCTATACAAAAACAGTAGAATCGTTTAAGTAGCAGTGAATGAGGAAATCATGTGAAATTCTTTAAACCAGGTAAAACAGATATAATCAGTATAAATCGGCTGCTCAAGCATTTCAGTTCATTTATTCGTTCTTATCCTCAGTTCTCAATTCATATACTTCTCACGATAACCGAATCAATAAATATATATACCACTGCGGTGTGCATCCCGATCCATATATCGTTGTGGCGTACAGCCCGATCCATAATAATAATAGTAGACTGCGCTCACTGGGGGTGTGCAGACTCCGGAGGGGCTCCTTCAGCCCAAGCGCTATATAATTGTTGCGGCGTACAGCCCGATCCATATAAGTAATTGCTGCGGCATGCAGCCCGATCCATAATATGTATAATATATATATCTGTTGTGGCGCGCAACCCGATCCGTATCATATAAAATATATATCTGCTGCAGCGCGCAGCCCGATCCATATCATATAAAATATCCTCACTATCGGGTCCTCGACCCCTCTCAGTCATTTAAAAATCACAGCCTCTCGGGCATAATGTACGGTCGGGATCTCAGCCCTCATATCTCTTTCTATTTATGATTAACATTTAAAAAATCTGGTTCATATCATTCTTAAGCAGTTGGAAACATGACTTAGGATATAAATTCTTTAACAAAATAAGTGAGGAAAACCAGTCAAAATCCCCTAAGGGTTCTACAGATCGGCACAAGGCCCCAAGCATGGAAACTAGCCCAATTCACAATAATAACGTATATATGTCTCAATCAAAAATGTAGTAAAGTAGCGTTTGGGATGGACCAAGTCACAATCCCCATAGCATTGAACCTCACGCTCGTCACACAGCGTGTATCTCAACTTAGTATAGCACTACGTTGTGCAAATCCGGGGTTTCAAACCCTCAGGATATCATTTAAAATCATTACTCACCTCAAACTGGCCAAAACTCTAGCTCACTATGCCCTTGCCTCTCAAATTGGCCTCCACGCGCGTCGAATCTATCCAAAATCAGAACGAATAGGTCACAATATGCTAAGGGAACATAGCCCAAGCAAAAACATTCGAAAAATAACAAAAATCTCAAAATTAGCAAAACCCAAGCCCCAGGCCCACGTTTCGGAATCGGGTAAAATTTACATTTTCAGAATCCTCATACCCTCTTGAGTCTAACCATACCAAAATTATCCAATTCCGATACCATTTGGTCGTTCAAATCATCATTTTACATTTTTGAAAGGTTTCACAATTTTCTTCCCAAATCACGAATTAAATGATGAATTCAGTGATAGATTCATGTGTTCTAGCCAAATCTGAGTTAAAATCACTTACCCCGATGAATTTCTTGAAAAACCTTCGAAAAATCGCAAAAATCCGAGCTCTCTAGGTCAGAATATTAAATAAAACCCAAAACCTCGTATTTATAGGTACCCCCTCAGATTTCAGCTACCGCGGGCTGCACAAAAATGACCACGGTTCGCGCAAGCCAGTGCGGTCCGCGCAAACACAACCGCGGCCGCACAGGCCTTCCTCTACAGTGACAGGCTTTATTATCTTGGCCATAACATTTTCTACAGATGTCCAAATTGTGATATCTTTACCTTTCTGGAACCTAGACACGAAGGCCTACAACTTTTGTTTTTCAATCACCTCAAAATTTCTTGTAGATCAAAAGATATGAGCTTCCAAAGTTGTACCAGCGGGAAGGTTCTTCACCGCGGCCGCGCCCACTTTTGTGCGGTCCGCGCGATGCCTACCGCGGCCGCGCCCGCTTTTGTGCGGTCCGCACTGCACTCACCGCGGGCGCACTTCATTTTGTACGGACCATGTGGGTGAGTTCTAGGGCCTGCAACCCTCCTGGACCTACTACAACTATGATTTTCGGCCTAAAACATCCCGGAACCTACCCGGGACCCCCGAAACTTCAAACTAATTATACCAACACATCCCATGACATCGTTCAACTTGTTCAACATTTCGGAATGCTTCCAACAACATCAAATCACCAATTTAACATAGGATTCAAGCCTAAGAACTCCAAGAACTCTTAAATTATGCTTTCGATCAAAAGGTCTATCAAATCTTGTCCGAATGACCTGAAATTTTGCACACACATCCAAAATGACACAACGAAGCTACTGAAATTCTCGGAATTCCATTCCGACCCCTATATCAAAATCTCGCCTATCAACTGGAATTTACCAAAATATCAATTTCCCCAATTCAAGCCTAAATCTTCTCTACAACTCCAAAACCAATTCCGATCGCTCTCCTAAGTCACAAATTACCTCCCAAAGCTAACCGAACCATCGGAACTCGCTTCCGAGCCTTCTAACATATAAGTCAACATCCGGTTGACTTTTCCAACTTAAACCTTCTTAAAAGAGAGTAAGTGTCTCATTTCTTACCAAATCCTCTCCGAACTCGAACTAATCAACCCGATCACATAAAACACGGATAACGAAGTGTAAAGAAGCTGAAATGGGGGAAACGGAGCGGTAACTCATGAGATGACTGGCCGGGTCGTCACACTGTGTTGGTGTTAATTACTTGGTTACCTTTCATTTTCATCTATGCTTCCCTTATTATTTCTACTAATTGTAGTTGTTCTTTCCCTGCTGTTGATATTACATTGTCATCTTTAGGTTGATAGTTTATTATCATATCCTGTTCAATTATTTGACCAGTAGGTGTATGGACTGTCCCTCGTCACTACCCTACTGAGGTTAGTCTTGATACTTACTGGGCACCGCTGTGGTGTGCTCATACTACACTTCTGTACATTTTGTGTACATATCCAGGTATTTGATTGGTAGTAGCCGTGCGGGTTGTTGCGGTGGAGACTCAAGGTAAACCTCCTGCAGCGTTCGCAGGCCTCAGAGTCACCTTCATTTATACTTATTTCCCCTTTTGTTTTGGAATAATGACGTATTTATTTTGTATAACTACTCTTAGAAAAGCTTGTGACTTGTAACACCAGTTTTGGGAATTGAAATTTGTTAGGAGTTATTTAATTTAAAGTTAGCAAATATCAATATTATCTCAGTTAATGTTAGGCTTACCTAGTTTAGAGACTAGGTGCCATCACGACTCCTTCGAAGGGATTTTTGGGTCGTGACATGGATAAGCTTTGAAGTCTTATATATTAGGACCTATGTAATTAGCTGAGGTACAAATTAAAGTTCATTAAAGAATTAAGTTTATAGGTAATACTCAAAGCACGTGTAATCACTCTTCACGTTATTATGTATTATCGTGGATGTGGAATAGGTAGTGAATCTGTTTCTTATTATTAATCCTCTTATTCTGAGAACTAATTTTGTTTCAAATTATACTTTTTCTTAGGAAATGTTTTCTTTGTGTTTACCTCGAAAATACAAATAACAATTAAATTTGATTTGAGGTTTTAAATATATGTGATTTAGTTTAATACCAATTAATAATTAAGAAGTATCGGGGTTAGGGTCGTGACAATAAGTGAATCAAACTAGTGTTACCAAGCAGTATCGGCCTCGAGCTTAGTGACCTCGAGATGAACCAAGAATAATAAATTAAGAAGAGTAAAGAGAAAAGACAAATCTGATGAGCAATGAGCAACGATTTGATCTTTGATGCTCCGATGCCTTGATCCTGATGTCAATCTCATGATGTCAGCAGCTGAAGTGACTGAAAGGCCGTTTTCGTGCAGTTCCCAAAAGTCATTAATTGGGGGCAACTGACGGTCGGCTATTTGGCTTCCCCAATACGCTTAAGATACTTCTATAAATAGGCCAATTTCACAATTTTACAAACTTTACTTCTCAAATCGTTCTCAAAATCTCATTAACTCCATCATCTTCTCTAAGTCCACCCTTCTCTCAATTTGTTCTTACTTCATCATCACCTTTTTCTCTTCTTTTGAATTTCCAAACCATAACGACTAAAACACCTAATTTTGTTCCCCAAAAAGAAAAAGCCTCTTCATCATCGCGACCGGCTAGAAGTAAAATGGTGGTACCACCTTGTATCGAGGAATGTATTCCCTCGCAATGTGAAACAACATCCGATTTCAAAATCGAAAAACCTGCATCAACACCATGCCGATGTGAGTCCATGTCCCGATATATTTGTTTGATAATCAAAGACGAGCTCTAGCTGGTGAAAATAAACTGCAACTGGGAGAAAAAATATGTAGTGATCTCTTCCCCTAAAGAGGATATCACTACTCATAAAGCAGGGTACTTAAGCATGTATACCTACCCATTCACATTGGGCCATGCCGATCCAACTATGGGTCCCATTGATCTAGTTATTCTTGACTTTTGACAATAATACCAAGTGACGCTTGGCCGGATCTTCCCTTCATTCTGGCGAATCGTCAATCTGATCAGTTACTTCTCGAGCCAGGTCGAGGGGATACCTTTTACCCTCGACCATCTGGTCAGGCTATATAGCCCTCGTCTTTATTGAGGTGGACTGATAAAGTTGCAATACCGATCTACAAAATATCTCTTCTCCATCATTGATGAGGACAAATAACGAGGATGGATGAGCCGGTTTGTTCGAGTCAGGGCCTCTGACCTGATTCCTGTTGAGAGGATGCCATTCCCCGAGGAATGGAACATGAAAAGTAAGTACATGCTTATCGATAGTGACTTTATACTCTACTTTCTTTTCTTTCTGGACCTCATCTTTTTTCTAGGGTCTAACCCCTTTCCGATGGTATAACTCTTGCTTGGTTTCCTGGTGCGGTCCCAGACCTCGAAGGTTGGGTTCGGAAAATGGGCTCTACTTCCTTGTACACGGAGCGCAGTTGGCGTGACCTGGCCAAAGGTTGATGGGAGGCTAAAAATCATGGTGACTTTTTTTGTTTGCTTGCTTGTGTTTCTCAGTGAAATACTTACTTTGTCTTTATGCAGGCCTCAGAGATGTCGTTGCTATGCGGTCGCCCCTTCCTGATGAAGAAGAGATCCCAAAGCCTTCCAAAGAAAATAAAATAAAGAGGGGGTCGCCTACAAATTCCCCCAAGCCAAGAAAAGCAAGGCTCGAAAGCCTAAGGCCGATATTGTTGCCCTATCTCCAAGAACGGCCCAACACCTTCGAGATGAGGAGGAAGAGGGGGAAGATGACGACTGCCTGTTGGTAGTTAGAAAAAGAGGCAGAACTGACGCTCCGAAGTCGGTCGAACGAATGGTGGCTGATGCAGTTCATTCTAGGATCTCCGAGGGGAGTTCGAACAAAGTCCCCAAGCCATCGGGCAACAAAAGAACACCTCGTCTTGGAGGTCATTTGGAGGGTGAGGCCGAGGGGCCATGTCCCGAGACCCTTCAAAGAGAAGAGAATGCCCCGAGTGGATCACTTGGGGTGATTAACGTGGATGAATTATCGCCTGGTCCTGAGTTCTCCGAGGGACAATTCCGAGATGCTCGAAATATGTGAACTCCTGATATGGGGATGAGCCACGAAGGGCACGATATCTTTCGAGAGTGCCCTGCATGGATCGAAGATGGTCCCGACCCAAATAATTCTTTTATTTTTGATGAGGCCTATCAGCTCTTTAAACAAGTAAGTTTCTACCCTTAGGATCACGCCTGCGTTTTACCCTTGTTGTTCTGAGTCTAACTTTTCCTTTTTGTGAAGGCTATGACGCTCCATCGAGAAGTGTTTTCCAAGTCTCGAGCTGAGCTTGCTCGATGCGAGGCCGAGCTCAAGAATCTCTCGGAATAGAGAGATGGCCTTAAGATTCTCTATGTCAAAAAGAAGGGAGAGATTAGCGATCTTCGAGCCGAGCTAGAGAAGGCTTGCCAAGAACAGACCAAGCTTATCAAAATGGTAGTATAGCCTTTGAAGTTTTGTTATGCATTTGCACGATCGGTCGGCTAATACTTAAACTTTGCAGGCTCAACAAAAGGGTGAGCTGGTGGAGCAGCTCCTAGAGGAGCTCAAGATGAAGGAGTCTGAGACCCTAGGGTGGAGACAAGGCATGGATCATCTTGCTTCGGAGAAAGATACTCTTCGGGAACAGCTGGCTTTGTCGTGCCCACTTTTTCCTCACGGAGTCCGGGTTTCGGCATTCCTTTGGGACAACTAATTTCCTTTTGGGAATTGGGTATGCAATTTGAAGAGTCTTCACCTAACAGATTTAAGGTGCGTTAGGGCACCTAAAACAAATAACTCATAAACCGGTTTCCATTATCAGAGATTGGGTAAGGGCTCGAAATAACCTTGAGGGGAAGGTGTTAGTCACCTCTCGAGGTCCACAACGGTGGGTTCCGGCCAAACTCGAATTAGGTGAATTAGTCTTATAAGCAAACAAAGCAATTTAGACAAATAGATATTACGCTTAAAACAAGGGTAAAAAGGGGTCCTAGGTTTTTTAGCCTATAGGATCACTTCTGTGCAATACTTGGTAATCGTCCCCAAGTTAGGGTGCTACACATAGCATTAGCGCACAGGTCATCATATCCTTAACTATCCGATTACCCTCCCCTTAATCATTGTTTCCTAAGTGCTCTAATAGTATCCAGAATGTGCCTTATGCGTGCATTACCTGTCCCTTGCCTGTGGCCTTGGAGGTGTTTAGGACCTCTATTTAAGGAAGTTCTAGACTCACCTATGTTGTTTAAAAAGGAGAAAACCAAGCGACAAACAAAAGTCAGATAGGGCTATCAAATAAAAATGCAATTAAAGGCTCATATTTACCTCCATAAATAGACAAACAATTGTATGCCTTAAACAAATAGTTTTAAACAATTTAAAAGTCCTATAGCAGGATATCTAGATGAGCACAACATATGCAGCAGTTTTATTAAAGCGGGGCAGCAAATACCTAATTAGTTTGCCTACTGATTTTATTACTTCTTGAATCTGGGCAGTTTTAAATAGTAGGAAAATAACAGTTTTAAACCTAGAACTCAAGCAACTTACAAGATTACTTAAATGATAAACGGATAGGATTTTTATAAACCAGATGTCTAAGCTGTAAACTAATTACTGATTTTAGCGCCTGATTTTATCTTAAACCCTGTAGGCATGATTTCTATGTGCTGAAACATGTTGTAATCCTATTGAAATGAGTTCTAAGTGTAGAATTTAATTTTAAAACTTAAAGGCATAGTATCTAAATGCAAGAACTGATTTAAACCTTATAGACATGGTATCTAAATGCAGAAACTGATTTAAACCTTTTAGACATGGTATCTAAATGTAGAAACTGATTTAGACCTTATAGGCATGGTATCTAAATGCATGAACTGATTTAAAACCTTATAGTCATTCTATCTAAATGTAGGATTTGGTTTAAAACCTTATAGGCATGGTATCGAAATCCAGGAACTAATTTAAACCTTATAGGCATGATATCTAAATGTAGGAACTGATTTAAAACCTTATAGGCATGGTTTCTAGGCGAGTAAAGCATCAATCAATTTCCAAGCAGACATCAACAAGTAAATTCCCAGGAACATGATTGCTAATGCACACATGAAGGTTTGAAGACATGATTATCGATGCGAAATTGAGTCACGACTTAGAAGCAGGTTTTTTAATGATGAAAATTCAGGATTCAAGGAAGTAGATGAGTCTTATAGGCATGGTTTCTAATGCACATAAGTAAAAAAACATTGCAGCAACCTATAAGCATGATTTCTACCCATTCCCAACACAATATATATAAGAATCCCTCCCTCCCATTTTACTAATAACCCCAATATCTATTTTACAAGGAATTATTATTACAAACCAAATATAAATGAATTACAGAATGGAACTACTATACTATAAGGAACCCGGATAGGCCCAAAAGTAATCCTGGAAGCCAGGCCTTCAACCAAGTCTGAAATATGCCACTATTCTTATAGTACACCCAATGATTTTCTATTGCATCAACGTTCCCAAGGGCCTCAGGGACCCCGGACAATGCTCACACCAAAAAACTTTTAAAGAAACATTTTTTGTGAGCAAGTTTTAGAGATCCATCCCCAATGTGTCAAAGTTCAGAGGAGTTTCATGGACTCCTAGGCAATGCTCACACTGGAGGGGCAGGACCCTAGATGTCCTAAGAGTATGAGTTGAATACAGTTTGGATTTTCTGTGGTAAATTGGAACAAACAGAGTCATTTCAGCACTTGGGATTCAAACAGAGATTCCAGCAATCAAACAGTAGACAACAACAGGATCACAATTACCTCAAGCAAAGTTTCACATTCCCTAGATTCAATTTAGTTTAATAGTAGTTACTAGATGGGTATGTGGACATGTATTAAACCAAGAAATGACATGCCGGGATCAGATTACCAATCAGACAATCATATATGAAGGGCAACAGGGGTTGAGAGCATGAAAATCATTAATCAAAAGTTTGTTAGGGGTGAATACTTAAACATGATAGAAAGAATGTGCTAGTTGAGAAATAAGTAGATATAGGTCTAATTTACATATAAGCAAACATGTAGACATGCTGAAAGCAGGAAGCACATAGGTCTAATTAAAACAGACGTAAATATGCTGAAAGCAGGAAACACGTAGGTTTAATTAAACAGAAGTAGACATGCTGATTACAGGAAACACATATGTCTAATTAAACAGGAAAAGACATGCTGATTATAAGGAGCACACAGATTTGATCACATAGAAGTTTGAATTGATAGCAGTAGTGGAGGCATACTGGTTAATAGATAACAATAGAAGAGTGAAGCAAGCAGGGTCCAAAGGTTTAGCCTTGGCTTCCAGCCGACTAGAAAGTACAACAAATAAAGAGTAGGAAGATTGTGATGGGGGATAAGAGCAAGAACTTGTTTGTGTCTTTCTATGTCTGTGTGTGTTTTTTTTAACTATGTTCGTGTCTTGAAGAATCGGTAATGAGATTATATATAACACTTAGTGAGGTAAAACAAATAAGGTAAAGAGGAAATCACAGTTCGTAAAACAAGGGTAATAAAATAAAATCAATCAACTAATTAGGGAATCAATTCCTATAGAGAAATCCGGAAGAGACCCCTTAAATTGGGAAGGGTCAATTAACGGTACTGAACTAGGGCTCAAATAAGGCAAGAAATCAATCTCATACCATATAGAAGTCAATCAGATCCCCAAACTATACTAATAGTTTAATTAAGGCAAGTATAACTAATGAAGGTCACAAATAAGGAAATAGGTAAAATCACAGAAAACACTGATTTTAATAGGAAAATATGAATTGAATCCCTAATAAAAATCAATAAGTATATTGGATTGACAGAAATAAACAAATAACGTGAAGAAAATTGAAGAAATCAGTGCAATAACAGAACAAGACCTAGGGTTTAAAGAACATACACAAAATTAACCAAACGAGTAAAGAATAATCAGATTAAACACTTGAAAGTTTGAAAAAGAAACCTTTTGAAGAAACTTGGGTTGAAAACCATAATTTTAGAGAAGCACTGAAACCGGAAAAGTAATAACAAAAGTATAAGATTTTTGAGGAAAATAACAAATAGTACTTAAAACCTTCCAGATCTACAAGGATCTGGACACACCCAAGTAGTTATAAGACTAGGGTTTTTGAAAATAGAAGAGATGAGAGAAACTCGGTCCAAAACAATAGATTCAAACCAAAATAGACACGAAACAGTACTCACAAACAAGAATGGCCAAAGACAGGCCTGTGAGACAGATTTTGACAAAACCCAGTTGAATCGCTTTGAGATTCTCTCTAAAATCAATGAAGTCGAACAACCCAAATATGTAACAGGACAAGGGCCAGAAAATACACAAAAACCCCAGGGTGGGGAGTTTTACTAGTGAAGGTTCTAGGGTTAGGGATAGTTTCAGGGAGAATGGAGAAGAAGAGGGATTCAAGGGCCGCGGTCTTTGACGAATGGGTAGGGTATGGGGGGTCGTTTGAATTTAAAAAAGAAAGGAGGAGTGTGGACCGTTGATCTCGGAGATCAATGGCCACGATTATAGAAGGTTTGGGTCGGGTAGGGGTTATTTAATTTGGGCTGGGGTGGATTAGGCTAAGGTTAATTTGAATTGAGCTGGGGGGTCCGAATTTTGATATAATTAAAGGGCATATTTTTTAAATACCCAATTTATTAATAAAATAGTTTGTAAAAATAGTTAATTAAGTGATAAAATGATTTTTATGCATAAAGATAATTTAAAATAATTACTTAACATTATAAAAAGTCATTTTCTATATAGATAATGTAGTTATGCATATGTATGGGCTATTTTTATAAAATATGCAATTATAGTCTTAAAAATGCAAATGTAATTGTAAAAATGCAAATAAGATATTTGAACACTTATATTCCTGTTTGAAGAATGATCACCTCCTAGATTCCCTACAAAACCCAAACTATGATGCATGCAAGTATATAGATTACTGCAGGAATTTAAACGTGATGCAAATTCCCTTTGGACCATGAAAGATTATCTTTGGACAGTGCAGATGACGTCCTTAGACTATGATGTCCTGGGCCATGAATTATGAGATAGGAGATTCACAGGCCATGAAATGATGTTCTCGGGCCATTAGAATGGTGCCTCTGAACCATGACGCTTTTGAGTAATGATATGCAAGTTTGAGGCATCCTCAGGCCATGGCATGGTGTCTTCAGGCTATGAGGATGATTACTTCGGACTACGACGCCTTTGGATAGATTGGCTATATGTCATCCCCTGAAGTGCAGAGATATGATACCAAAAGTTATAGCAAGACAAAGCTTAGTCTTGTGCGGTATTTGGGGGTAGAGCTTAGCCCGAGGTAATAAGATAGTGCCAAGTTTAGAATAGAGCAACATTTATGCAGGGAGGGACAATGTTTAGTCCCATGAGAAGGCAATGCTTAGCCTTACGTAAATACGGAGGCAGAACTTAGCCTCGTGCAAGACTTGAGACAGGGCTTAGTATCATGTAGATAGAGAGGCAGGGATTAGCCTCATGCAAGATTGGAAATGGGGCTTAGTCTCATGCAAAGGGAGGACAACGCTTAGCCATATGCAAATATGGAGGCAGGGCTTAGCCTCATGCAAGATTTGAGACAAGGCTTTGTCTCATGCAAAGAGAAGGCAGTGCTTAGCCTTATGCAAATGTGGAGGCAGGGCTTAGCCTCATGCAAGATTTGAGACAAGGCTTAGTCTCATGCAAAGAGAAGGCAGTGCTTAGCCTTATGCAAATGTGGAGGCAATGCTTAGCCTCATGCAAAATTTGAGACAAGGCTTAGTCTCATGCACGGAGAAGGCAGTGCTTAACCTTATAAAAATGTAGAGGCATGGCTTATCCTCATGAAAGATTTGAGACAAGGCTTAGTCTCATGCAAAGAGAAGGCAGTGCATAGCCTTATGCAAATGTGGAGGCAGGGCTTAGTCTCATGTAAGATTTGAGACAAGGCTTAGTCTCATACAAAGAGAAGGCAGTGCTTAGCCTTATGCAAATATGGAGTCAAGGCTTAGCCTCATGCAAGATATGAGATAAGGGTTAGTCTCATGCAAAGAGAAGGCCATGCTTAGCCTTATGTAGTGTACAAGTAGCAAATAGGAGTAGAATGTGTTGTCGCTGGGGATATATTTGTGTTTGGTGGCCCAATTGATATTGATTTTACTCGTGTATATTTGCGAATGCTCCTGTTATGTCCACTGTGCCTGCACCCAAAGAAAAGTCATGATTTTTGTAAGGGGAGGTTGGTTCGTGCCTTTATCTGTTGGTTGTACTTTGCTCCATTGTAGAGGCCCTATTTAAGTTGCCCTGGGTAACACTTGGCTATCACGGAAATAGAGTTTTCCAAAAATATGCACTTATTGATGAAAATAGAGTTATTTTAGAAAACAAAGTGAAATATCAAGTAATTTTAGGTGAACTAATGACTGTAACACATTTCAGAGACATTGCAACTTTCTTGTATTAGAATTTTGAGGGTCCTCCTAAAAATTCTGCCCCAGTTTGGTAAATGATCCTTCGGCCGTTTTGCGTGCGATGAAACTTGCTGAACCTTCTTCGAAATTTTGAGAATCTTTCTCAAAATTCTGCCCCAATTTCTTAACCAATTTCTGACTGTCTGGCATATGATGGCGTTGGCTAGACTTTCTCCAAAATTTTGAGGGTCCTCCTCAAAATTCTGCCCTAGTTTCTGGTGCTAGGGACATGAAGATTTTATTAAGATATGACTGAACCCACAGGGCTGCCTATGTATCCCCTCTTAAATGGAAATCAGGTCAAGCGTAGTTCCGTTACATCATATGAATGAATGCAAACAATCTAAACATAGTACCTCTTGACTGCGTCTGAATTGATTGGTTTTGTTCAAAATTCTCCGTCCATTTCTGCTAGTGTGAGTGCTCCTCCTGTTAGCACCCGGTGAACCATGTAAGCACCTTGCCAGTTGGGAGAGAATTTCCCTTTGGCTTCATCTTGATGTAGGAAGATCTTCTTCAACACCAACTATCCCGGTGCGAATTATCTTGGTTTGACCCTTTTGTTGAAAGCTCTGGACATTCTTCTCTGATAAAGCTGACCATGACATATTGTGTTCATTCTTTTTCCGTCTATAAGGGCCAGTTGCTCATAGTGACTCCTTATCTATTCTGCATCACTGAGTTCAGCTTCTTGTATGATCTTTGAATAGAGAATTTCTACCTCAGCTGGAATGACAGCTTCAGTACATAAACCAGTAAATATGGGGTTGCTCGGTTGATGTGCGGACCGTAGTGCGGTACCCCAATAGGGCAAAGGGTAACTTCTCGTTCCATTGTTTGTGATTTTCTACCATCTTCCTTAGTATCTTCTTGATCTTTTTATTGGCAGCTTCCACAACTCTATTTATTTGAGGCCTGTATGCTGTATAGTTTTTGTGCTTGATTTTGAAGGTTTCACACATGGCTTTTATTAGGTCACTGTTGAGATTGGCAGCATTATCAGTGATAATATACTCAGGAACTCCGAATCGGCAAAAAATACGGTCCTTGACAAAGTCCGCAACACTTTCTTGATTACAGCTTTGAAAGATGCAGCCTCTACCTATTTTGTGAAATAGTCGATGGCCACTAAAATGAACCGGTGCCTGTTAGAAGTGGTGGGCTCGATTGGACCAATGACATCCATTCCCCAAGCAGCAAAAGGCCAAGGTGAACTTGTTGCATTCAACTTATTTGGTAGTACCCTTATCATGTCTGCATGTACCTAGCATTGGTGGCATTTCTGAACATACCGGATGCAATCCGTCATCCAAAAATATCCATCTCTAAGTATTTTCTTGGCTAGAACAAAACCGTTCAGATGTGGTCCACAAGTTCCGCCATGTATCTCCTCGAGCAATCTGGAAACCTCCCTTGCGTCAACACACCTTAACAACCCCAGATCAGGAGTTCTTCTGTACAAGGTCCGTCCGCTTTGGAAGAAGTGATTGGATAGCCTCCGCAGAGTGTATTTCTGAGTATGGTTTGCCTATTATTGATATTCTCCTTTTGCCAAATATTCTTTGATGTCGTGGAACCAAGATTTTCCATTCGTTTCTTCTTCAACATGAGCACAGTAAATCGGTTGATTATGGATCCTCATTGGGATGGGATCGATGAAATTCTTATCTGGATGTTGTATCATTGATGATAAGGTGGCTAGTGCGTCTGTGGACTCATTTTGAATTCTAGGCACATGTTTAAATTCTATCTTTGTGAATCTCTTCATCAACTCCTACACATGATACAAGTATGGAAGCATCTTGGTGTTCTTCGTAGCCCATTCTCCTTGAACCTGATGTACCAGAAGATCCGAATCACAAATTACTATTAGCTCTTGTATATTCATATCGATGGCCAAATTGAGCCCCATGATGCAAGCCTCGTATTCTGCCATGTTGTTGGTGCATGGAAACCTAAGCTTTGCAGACACAGGGTAATGTTGACTTGTTTTTGATACCAAAACTGCTCTGATGCCTACTCCTTTGAAATTTGAAGCCCCATCGAAGAACATTCTTCAACCATCATAAGCTTCAGCAATGTCCTCTCCTACAAATGATACTTCTTCATAAGAAAAATACGTTTTCAAGGGTTTGTATTCTCCTCCCATAGTATTTTCAGTAAGATGGTCCGCAAATGCTTGTCCTTTGACCGCCTTCTGAGTTATATAGATGATATTAAACTCACTTAACAGTATCTGCCACTTGGCTAACTTCCCGGTTAGCATGGGTTTCTGAAAGATGTACTTCAGAGGGTCCATCATGGATATGAGGTACATGGTATTGGCACAGAAGTAGTGCCTCAATTTCTGAGCTATCTAGGTCAAAGCGCAACAAGTGTGTTCCAGCAGAGAATATCGTGCTTTGTAAGGTGTGAACTTCTTATTCAAGTAGTATATGGCTTGCTCCTTTCCTCCTGTCTCATCATGTTGCCCCAAAACATATCCGAAAGCTCCATCTAATATAGACAGATAGAGTAGCAATGGTCTCCAAGTTCCGATGGGACTAGGAGTGGTGGTGTGGACATGTATTCCTTGATTTTGTTAAAAGCCTTCTAACAATCTTAGGTCCAACTCGTTTCAGCATCTTTTCTCAACACTTTGAAGATGAGTTCATATATAATTGTGGACTGCGCTATGAAGCGGCTGATGTAGTTAAGGCATCCTAGGAAGCTCATCATGTCTTTTTTGCTCTTTGGTGGTGGTAAATTTTGGATAGCCTTATCTTTGGACGGTCCAACTCGATTCCTCGGTGGCTGACAATGAATCCCAACAGCTTTCTTGCAGAAACCCCGAATGCACATTTTGTGGGGTTTAATTTTAGATTGTACCTCCTTAGCCTGTCAAAGAACTTTCTCAAATCCGCTATGTGATCTACGGCCTCTTGGACTTGATGATGACGTTGTCAACATACGCCTCTATTTCCTTGTGTATCATATCATGAAGTATGGTTGCCATGGCTCTCATGTAAGTAGCCCCACTATTCTTTAGACTGAATGGCATCATCTTGTAGTAGTACACTCCCCACGGTGTAATGAAAGTTGTTTTCTCTGCATCTTCTTCATCCTTCCAGATCTGATGATAACCCGCAAAACAATCTACAAAGTATTGGAGTTCATTCTTGACACAATTGTCGATCAGGATGTGTATATTTGGCAGTGGAAAATCGTCCTTGGGACTTGCTCTATTTAAATCTCGATAGTCAACACACACCCTGACTTTCCCATCTTTCTTCAAAACTGGTACAATGTTGGCTAACCAGGTTGGGTACTCAACTACCTTGAGGACTTTGGCTTTGATCTGCTTAGTGACCTCCTCCTTGATTTTCAGGCTCATATCTGGTTTGAACTTTCTGAGTTTCTGCTTTACCGGTGGACACATTGGATTGGTAGGCAACTTATGAGCCACCATGGATGTGCTCAGACCGGTCATGTCATCATATGACCATGCAAAGATATCCTCATATTCCTTCAGGAAATGAATGTACTCTTCCTTCTTTGATGGTGATAAGTGAATGCTTACGCGAGTTTACTTGATGGTTTCGGCATCTCCCAAATTTATTGCTTCGGTCTCGTCCAGGTTGGACTTAGGTTTATTCTCAAAGTTCTCAACCTCCATGAAAATTTCTTCAGGTATTTCATCCTCTTATTCTGAGTCACTATCCTTATGTTGCATTATCTCATTACATGTAAAAGTCATCGGGTCATCAGGAAAAGTAATAATAACGATGTAAAAAGAAAATATGAAAGATAATAATGAATAATAAATAGCAATGCATTGATTAAAATTTTAAAATATCCAAAACAAGTATGGCTCGATGAATCGAGCAATTATTTTGAAACAAAATGCGTCTTTGAAACAAAATTACTGAAAACAACTGATATGCCTAGCATGGCTACAAAAATAAATTAGGCTAAATGCCAAGCTACCCAGGGACTCCGCGGCCCCGAGATGGTGTGGAAGTTAAATTCCTGAGAATAGATCCCTTCTCCACAATCTGAAATTCCTGAGAATAGATCCCTTCTCCACAATCTGAATGGTGAGGTCTTCTTCCTCCTTCTCCTCAATTATCGCAATGCAATCCATATCCTCATCGTCTAGAAACAAATTCCTCAGCCCAACTAAAGCTTCTTTCTCTACAGTTCCCCATATTGTATCGGTCTGATGAAAAGTCTGACCCAGATGTGGCACGGGTTGCTCGAGAGGGTAATAGGGACCACACCATGGTGGCGACCAGTCATTATACTCATGAGATGTGTATGGGTATCCTGAGCCCGAAGGTAGTACCGTGACGCTTCAACTGTATCGGCTTAGTAATACCCTGGAGATTCTTTCCAAGCCCTTTGCCGGGTTCATACCCAGACCATGCTAGTATGCTTTCTATTTTGTTACTCCACCATTTGTCTTCTCAACTGCATTGACATGTTCAATGTGGTGATACGTTTCCCCTCATAGCCTTCTTTTATTCTCGATAACTGGGATAGTTTAACTGCTGTAAATGGGGTTACTTCCATCTCCATGAATGATCACCTCCTGATGGTTCCATTCGAACTTTACGGCGTGGTGTAGCATGGAAGCCACGGCCCCAACGGCATGTATCCAAGGTTGACCCAATAAAAGATTGTATGTAGCCGATATGTCAAGCACTTGGAATTCAACATCAAACCAAGTTGGCCCCATCTGCAGGAAAAGGTTAATCTCCCCAATCGTGGCCCTTTGAGACCCATCAAAGGCTTTTACGTTCATACTTTCCGCCCGTATCTCGTGTAAATCATTGCCCAATCTTTTTATAGTAGTCAACGGACAAATATTGATGCTTGAATCCCCATCTATTAAGACCCTGTCAATGAATTTGTCTTCAAAGTGTACCGTGATATACAGTGCCCGGTTGTGACTTAACCCTTCAGGCGGTAACTTTCCCTCGTGGAAGGTGATCTTATGACCCTCCAGCACTTGCCCTACCATGTTGGCCATTTCTCCGCAGGTGATACTGTTGGGCATATAAGCTTCATTTAACACCTTCATCAAAGCATTCTTATGCGCTTTTGAATTTTGCAATAGTGACAGGATGGATATTTGGGCGGGGGTCTTGTTTAAATGATCGACGACAGAGTATTACCTCGTATGTACTTTCCTCCAAAGATCATCTAGTCCCATTTCAATGATAGGTTGTTTAGTAGCGGCTTCATTTAACACCTTCATCAAATGTTTGCTTTTCCCTTTCGCCTAGCTTCGGCAACGTAATCCCAAGGTAAGGAATTGGAGTTGAAGGAAGTGTGGTTGCTACTGTCACTATGAAAGGTGTGGCCACTTCTACCTCAAGTGGAACAGGTGTGGCTGCAGGTGGAGCTACCTCTACCTCAAATGGAACCGATGTGGGTACCTTAACTTCGATTGATGACTGTATCTGTATCACAATAGGGTTGAGTGTGACTGGGGATTTAAAGTCATCGCCTTCCTAAATAAGTCTGATTGACCCATTAGGATCCCATTCTTCTTCCATCTCTATCATATACCCCATCACCTCGATGATTCGGGAGAGGATTGTTGCGAACGTTGGGCGCAACTTCCTTTGCCTGTATGACCTTGTTATTAATCAATGTTTGGATTTTATCTTTCAATGTTCAGCACACATCAATGATATGCCCTTTATACCAATATTATATGCACAGGTTTTGTTTGGGTTGACCCATAGAGATGAGTTATCCATTGCCACAACAGGAATATAGGTGACATAACCAGCGGCGTTCAATCTTTCATACAGCTGGTCGATGGGTTTAGCAATAACAGTGCATTATCTGGGTGGTTTGCAATCAAAGTTAGGTCGGGGTTTCTGGTAATTTGGATGAGTTGGTGGTGAATGATAGTAGGCTGGCTGGGTGTTATAAGTGTGATAGGCGGTGGCGGGTTGAGAATATCTGGGAGATAAGGGTTGGTATGTGAGTGGTATGTGGGTGGAGGTGTTTGGTATGTAAGCAGAGATTTTGTGCCTTGGGATACCATTACTTCCCCACGTCTTTCTTATTTGATATTCCACCTGATTGCAATGCTTTGTTTGTGGCCTGTATTGCCTCAAAATTTGTCACCATCCCATTTTTGATACCCTCTTCATTCCTTTCTCCGAGTTTGATGATATCGAAGAACTTGTGATTCTCAATGACCATTAGCCTTTCATAATATTGTAGGTCCTGTGCCCTGACAAAGAACTTGTTCATCTATTCCTCGTCTAATGCTGGTCTGACATTGGCTGCTTCCGACCTCCACCGAGTAGCATACTCACGGAAAGTCTCAGTTGGCTTCTTCTTTAGGTTCTGGATATAGAAGACATCTGCTGCGTTTTCTGTCATCAACATGAACCGGTCCATAAATTCTGATGCCATGCTCACCCAATTGGCCCACTTCTTAAGGTTCTGGCTTATGTACCAGAACAGGGCATCTCCGGTAAGATTTCTCATGAAGAGCTTCATTTGGATCCTTTCATCTTTTCCGCCCCCACGAGTTTGTCACAGTAAGTTCTCAAATGAACCTTGGGATCACCTGTTCTGTCAAACATTTCTAACTTAGGAGGTTTGTAACCCTCCGGTAGTTCCATATTTGGTTGTATGCACAAATCCTCATAATTCAGACCTTCTATCCATTTACCTCCTTCAACACCCTGAACTGGACTTGTCAATTTATTGAGTTCCTCGGCCATGTTTTTTATGAGCAGGTCCTTCTCAGTGGATTCTAGTGTATAGGAGATTGGTTGAGTGGAGTGAGGTATGATTGCCATGTATATGGGGTTATTTTGGTGAGTGCCAGGGATTTGGGTGTAGTGGTGGTTGTTGGTTGAGTTTTGAGGATCGATAATGGGTTGTAGTATGTTTTGAGGAGTGTGATAGGTAGTGGTTTGTGGGTACTGGGTTGGTTGATGATGCTGTTATGGAGGTGCTGGTATCGGTAAAGGATTGGGGTTTTGAGGTAGAGCTGCATATTGATGGGTGTGGGAGGATTTTATGGACGTTGGTTTGCCTTATTTTGAGGAGGTGCTGGGTTTTGAGCATTTTGTTGGTTAACGTCTAGGACGTTTAGAGTGAGGGAGAGGTTTGCTAAGTTGCGCACCTGCTCAAGTTCTCCTTGTAACTCCAGTATCTTTTGTTCCAATCACAAAACCAAGTCATTCTGGGCTGGAGTACTCCGACCGTCTGAAGTTTCAATGTTCTCAACGTTCTCTTCTCGAATACCGCTCAAGTCATCCATCTTAGCTTTTTCTCTACTTTTCGTATTACTTGGAGGGGGAGGAGGTGGAGGGCCTCTAGATCTGGTGTGATATGCTGATGATGCCAGTATGTGCGAAACAACCTTAGGGGATGGGAATAATAATAAAAATAAAGAAAGACAAAAGGTAAACAAGTTAGTAAGGATTTTGAAATGTTTGTGGTATTTAAACACATATTGCGGGAATGTAAATTCGTGTCCTAATTTGGGAGCCTCGTTGTGCCCGAGGTAGGCCTAGCGACAAATATATTTGGATAATTTCAGTGTCAATAATTGCCTCATTTCATTAATGTAAAAATAGACAATCCCAAAACGACACTAAATAAGATATGTCACTAATGGAACTTGGCCTTATTACATTTAAAAAGCAAGTAAACCTAATCTACTTGGTCGTAGAAGGACCATCTCCAGGCTGGATGCTCTTGTCGATCGGATCTCCCAGTTCGCGCAGGTTCAACAGTGAGAATGCCCTTGCTAAATGTCCTCCTTCGCTTCCTTCGGCGTTCTGGCAATTGGTGACTCTCTTCCTCATTTTCCCTTGCAATTCCATCAGACTGTACTCTATATATTCCAAACTTTTGCTTGATTTAATAGCCCTCTCCCTCCCTCCATTAATTAGTTCTATGTCGGTCTTGTGTCGCTCCATGTGCTCGACTTCGGACTCGTGCACCATTTTGCGTAGTTTGTTGTACTTCACTTGTGCCTTGGCAACTTCATCTATAACTCTATGTCATGGACCAACCTTTGGATCGAACATTCCTGATATGTTATCATCTAACAATGAGGGGTAGAAGTACGCATGACCAACATGATATCGACCTGGCTCGATGGTATCCTTTTCCACGATAATCTTCAAGTGCCACATATGTTGTGCTTCACTTTGTATAGAATGGCGTTGCCCTGAAAATCGGCTATGAAATGACTCATTTTAGTAACTCGCGGTATGACCTGCTTCCTGCCTGCCTGTCTCATAACCCTGAGGGGAGCATAAGGGTATATGCCCCTTAACCCAATCAGTACCAAGTGTGGAACATCCCTGGATCTGATGATGAACTCGACGGTAGGGAACCACTCAAACATCCATTGAACCTGGTCCTCGGTCAAAATGTTGAAAAACTGCACCCATCCTACAACATCCTCTGGTTGAGCAAACCTATTTAGGATATAGGTCATTTTCTTAGGATGATGGAAGGCTATATGATCATTCCACGGCCTTCGTGGAAACTCTTAACGGTATTGACATTTTTGGAGATGATCTAACAAACAAACCTATAGCAACAAATTGCAACCCTCAAAGTATTTGTACCCCTTCTGACAACGCTTCAGGGCCCGATACATATCTGCAATGATCATAGGGACAATGGTATATGTCTGCCCTTCGATCCCTTCCATCAAGGTTTTGGTTACTATGGCTAGTCTGGTATGGATTCTATCCCCTTGGATCGGGAATACTAATATTCCCAAGAAATAGACGATGAACACAAAAACCCTGCAGTGAATCCAACCCAAGTATTGATGAAGAATTCATTATTGAAAATACGGTAAGACCTACTGTGACCGTATTGTTCATAGAGGAAGTTGAAGGGTATGTAGGAGTTTTTCAGGCACTCCAAGTCATCATTCTTCTTTAACCCCATCATCTTTAGAAAACCCCTAGTAGTGCAATTTTCCGGTGTCAATAAACCAGGACTATCCCAAGGTAGCCCAGCAAATCCCCCTATTTCTTCCAAGAGAGGGGTTAGTTCTATGTCTCCAAAGCGGAACACGGCTCTTTCTTTGTCCCAGAACATTGTAGCAACTTTTATTAAAATGTTATTTGGCTAAAGGTTCAATAAAGAAGGCAAATTTCCCAAGACCCTTTTCACATGATTCTTATCACTTGACGGAAGGTTTCTATAGAGGTATAGACCATGATGTTATTTGGCTAGGTTTGACCATGATGCATGTACAAATAATCAGAGTAAGGTTTCTATAGAGGTATAGACTGGTACCTTCAAGTGGACAACTTCAGGGGGAAAGCCACGGAACCGTAGACTGCACCGCAGATCGACTAGTTTTACTGCAACTATGCCTTTCCGAATTTAAAGGGTGATATATAGGAAGAGCGCAAATAGTCATCAAGCTTTGCTATAGGATTGATTACGCACGAGTGGAATATGATGTTGATCATGATTTATGCAACAATAAATAGCATGTTGTCACGTATTTGCACATTAAAAATGATAAATGCGGTATTTAAATAATTAAAAGACAGTTAAGAAAGAAAACAAGGAGACAAGTCAGTTTCAGGAAATAAAGGAAATCATAAATGCTTGAGAAATAGGAAACTAAATCCAAATAGAGGGGAAAGGGAAAGGGTGCACATGTATTAAATGAATAAAGCATGCTTAAGACTAATTCACAAAAACAAGTTCGTTATGGTAAGAGCCTAAAATATCCCCAACAGAGTCGCCATGGTGTCGTGCCTCCTTTTTCCTCGCGGAGTCTCGGTTTCGACATTCCTTTGGGAGAACTCATTTCCTTTTGGGAATTGGGTATAGAATTTGAAGAGTTGCCACCTAACGGATTTAAGGTGCGTTAGGGAACCTAAAGCAAATAACTCATAAATCAGTTTACATTACCAGAGCTTGGGTAAGGGCTCGAAATAACCTTGAGGGAAAAGTGTTAGGCACCCCTCGAGGTCCACAACGATGGGTTCCGGCCAAAGTCGAATTAGGTGAATTAGTCTTATAAGCAAACAAAGCAATTTAGACAAATAGATAATACGTTTAAAACAGGGGTTAAAAATGGGTCATAGGTTTTTTAGCCTATAGAATCACTTCTGTGCAATACTTGGTAATCGTCCCCAAGTTGGAGTTCTACACATAGCATTAGGGCACAGGTCATCATATCCTTTACTACCCAATGACCCTCCCCTTAATCATTGTTTCCTAATAGCTCTAATAGTATCCAATACGTGCCTTATACGTGCATTACTCGTCCCTTGCCTGTGGCCCTGGAGGTGTTTAGGACCTCTATTTAAGGAAGTTTTAGACTCGCCTATGTTGTTTAAAAAGGAAAAAACTAAGAGACAAATAAAAGTCAGATAGGACTAAAGATGCAATTAAAGGCTCATATTTACCTCCACAAATAGACAAACAATTGCATGCCTCAAACAAACAGTTTTAAACAATTTAAAGGTCCTATATCAGGATATTTATATGAGCACAACATATGCAGCAGTTTTATTAAAACGGGGGAGCAAATACCTAATCAGTTTGCCTACTGATTTTATTGCTTCTTGAATCTGGGCAGTTTCAAGCAACAGGAAAATAACAGTTTTAAACCCAGAACTCAAGCAACCTACAAGATAGGCTAAATGATAAACGAATAGGATTTTTATAAATCAGGTGTCTAAGCTGTAAACTGATTACTGATTTTAGCGGATGATTTTATCTTAAACCCTGTAGGCATGATTTCTAAGTGCTAAAACATGTTGTAATCCTATTGGCATGAGTTCTAAGTGCAGAAAATAATTTTAAAACTTATTGACATGGTATCTAAATGCAAGAACGAATTTGAACCTTATAGACATGGTATCTAAATGCATAAACTGATTTAAACTTTATAGACATGGTATCTAAATGCAAAAACTGATTTTAAACCTTATAGGCATTGTATCTAAATGCAGGAACTGATTTAAAACCTTATAGGCATTGTACCTAAATGCAGGATTTGGTTTAAAACCTTATAGGCATGATATCTAAATGAACGAACTGATTTAAAACCTTATAGGCATGGTTTCTAGGCGAGTAAAGCATCAATCAATTGCCAAACAGACATCAACAAGTAAATTCCCAAGAACATGATTGCTAATGCACACATGAAGGTTTGAAGACATGATTATCGATGAAAAATTGAGTCACGACTTAGAAGCAGGTTTTTTAATGATGAAAATTCAGGATTCAAGGAATTAGACGAGTCCTATAGGCATGGTTTCTAATGCACATAAGTAAATAAACATTGCAACAACCTATAGGCATGATTTCTACCCATTCCTAATAAAATATATATAAGAATCCCTCCCATTTTACTAATAAGCCCAATATCTATTTTACAAGGAATAATTATTACATACCAAATACAAATGAATTACAGAATGGAACTGCTACACTATAGGGAGCCTGGATAGGCCCAAATTAATCCTGGAAGCCAGGCCTCAACCAAGTCTGAAATATGCCACTATTCTCATAGTACACCCAATGATTTTCTGGTGTGTCAAAGTTCTCAAGGGCCTCAGGGACTCCGGACAATGCTCACACCAGAAAAACTTTTAAAGAAACAATTTTTGTGAGCAAGTTTTGGAGAGCCAACCCCAGTGTGTCAAAGTTTAGAGGAGTCTCATGGACTCCTAGGCAGTGCTCACACTGGAGGGGTAGAACCCTAGATGTTCTAAGAGTAGGAGTTGAAAACAGTTTGGATTTTCTAGGGCAAATAGGAACAAATAGAGTCATTTCAACACTTGGGATTCAAACAGAGATTCCACAATCAAACAATAGACAACAACAAGATCACAATCACCTCAAGCAAAGTTTCACATTGCGTAGATTCAACTTAGTTTACTAGTTGTTACTAGGTGGGTATATGGATAGGTATTAAATAAAGAAATGCCATGTTGGGATCAAATTATCAATCAGACAGTCATATATGAAGGGCAATAGGGGTTGGGAGCATGGAAATCATTAATCAAAAGTCTGTTAGGGGTGAATACTTAAACAAGACAGAAAGAACGTGCTAGTTGAGAAATAAGTAGATATAGGTCTAATTTACATATAAGCAAACGTGTAGACATGCTAAAAGTAGGAAGCACATAGGTCTGGTTAAAACAGAAGTAAACATGCTAAAAGCAGGAAACATATGTTTAATTAAACAGAAGCAGACATGCTGATTACAGGAAACACATAGGTTTAATTAAACAGGAAAAGACATGCTGATTTTAAGGAGTACACAGATTTGATCACATAGAAGTTTGAATTGATAGTAGAAGTGGAGGCATACCAGTTTAGAGATAGGAATAGAAGAGTGAAGCAAGCAGGGTCCAAAGGTCTAGCCTTGGCTTCCAGCCTGCTAGACAGTGGAACAAACAAAGAGTGGGAAGATTGTGATCAGAGATAAGAGCAAGAACTTTTGTGTGTCTTACTATATTAGTGTGTTGTGTTTTTTAACTATATTCGTGTCTTGAAGAATCAGTAATGAGAGTATATATAGCACTTAGTGAGGTAAAACAAATAAGGTAAAGAGGAAATCATAGTTCGCAAAACAAGGGTAATCAAATAAAATCAATCAGCCAATTAGGGAATCAATTCCTATAGAGAAATCCGGAAGAGACCCCTTAAATTGGGGAGGGTCAATTAACGGTAGAGAACTAGGGCTCAAATAAGGCAAGAAATCAATCTCATACCATATAGGAGTCAATCAGATCCCCAAACCATACTAATAGTTTAATTAAGGCAAGTATAACTGATCAAGGTCACAAATAAGGAAATAGGTAAAATCACTGAAAACACTGATTTTAATAGGAAAATATGATTCGAATCCCTAATAAAAATCAATCAGTATATATGTTTGACAGAAATAAACAAATAATGGGAAGAAAATTAAAGAAATCAGTGCAATAACAGAACAAGACCTAGGGTTTAAAGAACATACACAAAATTAACCAAACGAGTAAAGAATAATCAGATTAAACATGAAAGTTTGAAAAAGAAACCTTTTGAAGAAACTTGGGACAAAAACCCTAATTTAAGAGAAGCACTAAAACTGGAATAGTAATAACATAAATATAAGATTTTTGAGGAAAAATATCAAACAACACTTAAAACCTTCCAGATCTACAAGGATCTGGACACACCAAAGTAGTTATAAGACTAAGGTTTTCGAAAATAGCATAGATGAAAGAAACTAGGTCCAAAACCATAGATTCAAACCAAAATAGGCAAAAAACAATACTCACAAATGAGAATGGCCAAAGATAGGCCTGTGAGACAGATTTTGACAAAATCCGGTTGAATCTCTTGGAGATTCTCTCATAAATCAATGAAGTCGAACAACCAGAAGATGTAACAGGCCAGCAAGGGCCGAAAAATACACAAAAACCCCATGGGCTGGGAGTTTTATAGGTGATGGCACTAAGGTTAGGGATAGTTTCAGAGAGAACGGAGATGAAGATGGATTCAAGGGCAGCGGTCTTTGAGGAATGGGTAGGGTTTGGGGGGTCATTTGAGTTATAAAAAGGAAGTGGGAGTATGGGCTGTTGATCTCATAGATCACCGGCCAGAATAAAGAAGGTTTGGGTCGGGTAGGTGTTGTTTTAATTTGGGCTGGGGCGGATTGGGCTAAGGTTAATTTGAATTGGGCTAGGGGGTCCGAATTTAGATATAATTAAATGAGCTATCTGTTAAATACCCAATTTATTAATAAAATAATTTGTAAAAATAGTTAATTAAGTGATAAAATAATTTGTATGCATGAAGATGATTTAAAATAATTACTTAACATTATAAAAAGTTATTTTCATTATAGATGATGTAGTTATGCATATGTATCGGCTATTTTTGCAAAATATGCAATTATAGTCTTAAAATGCAAATGTAATTGTAAAAATACAAATAAGATATTTGAACACTGATATGAGCATAAGTAATGAATTTAGATGATTAAATCATCATAAAATAATATGAGGGATAATTATTGAATATTTATATAAAAATGCAGAAATAAATTGATTTAAGGCCTTTAAAAATTATAGAAAAGTTGTAAAAACACTTGTGCATGTTTGTAACTGCATGTACAATATTTAAAAATATATGAGGAAAAAATTGGGTATCAACAGGCTTCAATTGAACGCTAGCTTCAGAGTGTAAAGGAGGAAAGCCAGGCTCGAAGCCGCAAAATCGAGGAGCTTGAAGCTAAATCTGCTCTTGCGCTTGCTAAGGCCAAATCTGATGCAGAGGCATTTAAATCTTCATATTAAGCTAATGCTGAAGTCGCTAACACCCGGGAAAAGGAGATCTATGCTGCGGCCAAAGTTCAACTATCATGTGCACTCGACCACGCCAGGCGACAGTCCTGGAGAGAATCTCGAGGAGGTGCATGCTCGTGGCTTCGATCTCTCAGCCGATATTGAAAAGGCAAAGACTTTGGAAAAAGAGGCTGCTGCATTATTTTCTGATGACGAGGGTTCAGCCAGTGGCTTCAAGAGAGGAGGAGACGAAGATGAAGTCCCCGAGGAGGAGGTTCTCGAAGACGCGGCTCCCAAAGATGCAGCTGCCGAAGATGTGGCCCCAGAGTATGTTTAGGTTTCTTTATTTGTGTTATGTTTTTATGCAAGGACCCCTCATGGGTATTGTAAAATATCTCTTGTAAGACCCTTTTATAAATATAAAAGGATCTCTTTGCTTAATCTTCGATTCTGTATTGTCTTTATCTTGCGAAAATATGATAACTTCAATGTCCAAGTGAACCTTGGCTCGGATTCTGAATATAACAACCCTTAGTTTTTTTAGTGATCAGCTTGTGATCCTCGAACTTTGAATAGAATACCTCTTAAGGTTTTTGTTAGTCTTCGAGCTATGCTTAAGTTGATTTGGCGTGAGCTCGGGATAATGGGATTCTTGAGTCCAAGTTGAGTGAGAGCAAGGTCTCGAACCCTATATATTTTGGCCCTTAGGCTCTTTTATATAGGCGCTTAGGCTCTTTTATATTGGCCCTTAGGATCTTTTATATTTGTCCTTAGGCTTTTTAAGTTGGGCCGATTCGTCCTCTAAAGCAGCTATAATTTTTCCCTCTTTTCGGCTAAAAGACTTAGTGAAAATGTATCTATGCCTTAGCATGTGTTTTTTGTACCCGTTGGGTTTTTTAAAGGTTTGAAGTATTGGAACCTTATTAGTAATTTATTTATGTAAACATAATCGAATACCACTTGAGGTTATTTCAAAGGCTAATGTTATCGAAGCCTTTAAATGATTTGAGGGCTGATTTTATCGAATCCCTTTATCTTTTGCTTTTGCCGAGGGTAGCCTGGTTTAACCATTTTTTTCAAAGTGTTTGAAGGCCTTTAATTTATGGTGGAAGACGGACTTCTCCGAGCCGCATTATTTTGGCCGTAGCCTTTTAAAAGAATGTAGTCTTTAATATGGTCGTAGCCTTCGGGTATGTCTCTTGGACTTGTTTCACGATAACCTTTCAAACTTGTCCGAAAGGTTAGTCCCCGAGTATATTGGCCTTGGCCTTTGTATCTATGGGATGCCTCTTTGAGGTCTTATGAGTTCGAGTTTTCGATGACTCGGATGTGCTGACTATCGATAACAGTCTCCGAGTATCTCAGTGGTGCATTTGTGCTCTGGCTCTTGAGCCGTTTCCCGTAGGATTATAAGTGTAGAGCTCGTATAATAGTAGACTTCTTTGTGACACAAAGTGTTTTTGATATAAACAGAATGCTTCTTCAAATAATTGATACATGCGTACATGTTCTGTCGTCGGGGCTCGACTATTCTATATGGACACGATTCATCTGACCGTTTGGCCCATTACAAAGTTCTCCTACAGAGGCCCTCCTTTGCATGAAGTATTTTCCTCGAAGATATAATCTCTGAGGGTGATGACCCCCCAGTATTCAAGGTTGATTAAAAAGAAACCTTGGATACTGTTGAGTTCTCCTTAGGTAGCATATAGTTGTTACCTCGTTAAAAACCTTGCCGGTAAAACCCATTTGAGACAAAATCCGATCTAAGGGAAAAAGAGTGCAACGCATGCTTTAAAACCTAAAGTCTTCATGTAAAGAAGTGCCTTCGATAGCTTCTATCAAACGCCTACAATGAGTTAGTTTTAAATTCAAATGGACAAGAAAGATACATTCATACCTTAGCAATAGTATCATTTGAGTAACGATATGTTCCAATTGTTCGGCAATTGTTCACCTTCCATTATGCTAAGTTTGTAAGATCCTTTACAGACAACTCCTAGGACTTGTGAGCACGTGATTTTTGTTTCGCGCGACAATCGCTCCAAAAGAAATAAAAAATAATAACAATTGGTCCTGCTGTACAATTTTTGGATTTTTACATGGCACTTTGTAAATTATTTACGATTTTTGCCCATTTTATTTTATTAAAACAAAATACAAAAATGTATGTGTCATGCGTAATTTGAACCGTAATCCGGTTGTTAAATAGAAAATCATAAATAGGCATCTTGGTCCGTGATTTTTGTTTTGTTTGATTTTACCTGCTTCAAATATTTTGATATGTGTGTAAATATTTGTATTAAGTGTCTATTTAATTTTAATTTGATTTACTTGGGTTTGTTTTAAAAAATAAAATAAAATATATGTAAGAAAATATAAAAGAGAATGCAGAATTTGTTTAAAAAATCTGCTTGGGCTCATTTTTATTAAATTTGAGGCCCAAATCAAGCCCAGAGAGTGAGCCTGCCCCGGTCCAGACCAGCTGATACCCAGAGCTTCCAAACGACACCGTTTTAACCTGGTCTGATCTGGGCCGTTGATCTCAGATTGATCAACGGCCAAAATCTCACACCCCGTACCCACTAATAGACCCGACCCGTCTCACCCGGACCGACCCCAACCCTTTACCCTTGAAACGACGTCGTTCCCTGTTAGTCGAAGGATCCTGGCCCTTCATCACATCTCATCCAACGGCCAGGATCCACCTACCCACTAACTATATAAACTCATAACCTTACCCTGCCCCCCTATCCGAATCCCAGCCTTCATCGTCTTCACCAGAACCCCAAACCCTAGAGCCGCCTCTGTATTCTTCACCATGAAAGCCGGCGGCATGAACGCCGGTGGCCTTCACCTTAACACCATAGGACCATCTCACCCCCTGAACATGGACCTGTTGACCGTTTAGTTCGAATCATCCTCCAGGTCCTCGAATCTTCATTTGAAGATTCGAGCAAAACTCGATCTACACCGATCTGCCCTAGATTCATACCAGACAACCCCCGAACCCCCCTCGTGACCAAACCATGATTGGTTTGGTCCGATTCTAACCATGGAAGCTCAAGTTCCAAATCTACCTTCCACAAAACCTAAAAAACCCCCAAGCCCAGTCCGTGCCTGTTAAGCCAAGAGGTTAGGGTCTAATGGACCTTAATCGAAGTGTTTCTCATCTGAGAAACCCTTCAATTAAAGTCCGTTCAACCTTAAAAAGGGTCTGTTCAAACACAAGCTAATTTTCTGTTCCTTCTTTCAAAGTTTTTAAGGTAAGTTTGTTTTCTCTTTGTTATTCAGTACGTGTATGGTTTAGAGGTCTGTGCATATTTTGTGTAATTTGTCTCTGAATTTCTTGTGTCAACTGTCAATTGCCCCCTTTGCCCGGACTCCTGTATTCAGTCAAGTCTTTCTTCATAACGTGTGTATATAAACTGTATGTTCAATTGAATTCGTAATTGGTCATTCATTTAGTTCCTAGGGCCTTTCTGTGTTAACATTGCAATATGAACCCCTCGTGTGATACCTTTAAATGTCTGATTTTTGGTTACGATTGTATGTGTTATAACTTGTATAGTCGAGTCGACATATGTAGTCAATTAGTTTCAGTTGTCCGAACAATAACAAATCGACTTACTTCTGCTAAGCATTTGTTTGAATCAATTAGGAACTGAGTTTGCTTATTTATAATTGGTAATTTGAATCAGAAATGCAAAAATCAATGTTCTGTTTAGTCACAGTTTTGAAATTGGAGGGCATGTGCACTTATGCACAACATGTGCATTTTGCGCACAGCCTGTGCCCTGCCTAAGTGCTTTTGAATTAAATAGTTGGACAGCATGTGCTGTCAGACTACATCCTGCTGCCCATATTCTGCTTTAAGTTTCAGAAGTAATAAACATTACTAAAAAGTTTAAGCCTGCCAAGGGAATGTCATGGGTTTAATACTTAAATAGCTAAGTGGAAACTGAAAAGATGATGGCACATGGGAGGGGTGTTCTTTTGGTCTAACAGGCTGTTAAAAGGGCTGAGGTTTAGGCTTATAAAAGAAAAAGGAGACAGACATAAGAGGGAGGAGATCAGATAGATCTGCGAAGAGAGAGCAAAAATACATACATATACACACATAGACACACACACACATATAGACATTGATAATAAAGGGAGGGGAATACACTGATATAAGGGGGATTGATAAGAAAACAGGAAAAGAGAGTTTGTCTGAAAACACACGGACAGAAATAGATAAAGAGAGGCCTAACACAGAAAGAAGAAACTGCATTTTTTTCATCTTTGTCTTGATTCTCAACTAGTCTGGATTTGCCTGTTCCATATCGATTTATCCTGAGTCTTGCTTGAGATTACTAGTTGTGTGTAGTATCAGTTCAGTTCTGGATCCATTCTGGTTAAATTCCGATTCCATATTGCTGGGAATTTGCTACATTATGCCATCTTTCATTGGCTCTAAATTGCATTTTTGCACTGGGAATTTGTCCTGCTGTTGTTCATCTGTTACTGTTGTTCCGCTTGCACTGTTGCTCAACTGACTCCCCTACTTCCTTCATTGTAAGCATTTCCTCAGGTACACATTTTGAATCTGTCTGATGTTGCAATGAAAGTTGAATCGAAAGATCTGAAGGAGTTATAATCATTTGTTGCATTGCCTACGAATTTTTTTTTATATATATAAATGTTGTTAAGATGTGTAAGTTTCTAGTCTGTTAGCCTAATAGAGATACATTAGTAAGGTTGTACTTAATTAAAGTTTATGCCAATCTAAAACTGCGACATTTGACTCGTTTAGTAGTATACAAGATGTAAATACAATTCATGAAATGTGCAGCTATTTAACACGATTGTTAACTTAAACTCGCTCTGTCAGCATGCTTTGAATATGTAAGGGCAAATGGCCGCTTAAATCTAGCTAAAGATAATACAGTTTCATTCTCGAGTTTCAGCTTCATTAGGCAGTTTATAGGATGAGTTTCAAATATCATTAGTCGCATCTTCTAATAAGTGGTTTTAATTAATCTTGTCTAAATAAGTTAAAGTTAAGGAGCTCTTGTAGTAGTCGTAGCATTTCATCAATCTTGTATATAATTCTTCTATCAAATTAAAAGCATGTTTCATGAGGTACAACGTTTCTTCACTCTGTAAATAATTAATCAGATGATTAACCAAAATCTGGATTTGGCCAAAGCATATAATTGAATTAGCATGCATCTTTTCTTCTATTTTTAGAGATAAACACATTAGAAATGTAGTCGCTTTAGGATGTTCCTTCTAAAATAATGAGACGAGCCTCGCCAAATAAAAACGTAAATTGTAGGGCCCTCAATAATTAACCATAATAAATATTTAAAATTCTGGACAAGCCGTTTAGTGAATTTCATGGCCTTCCTCAAAATAATAACGCGTTTAGACTTTTTTTTTTAGGCACGGTTTAAGTAAATTATATTCTTAAATTCGGGTGCACATTGATGTGACCCAAATCCAAATCTCAACGGAGTCAAAATGTGTTGACGATCACGGGCGCATTGATTGTGATGTGGTTCGAGATGCATTTTCACGACGTTGCAATTCTATAAAAATAAGTGATAATGATAAAAGCGGTTTAAACTTAATAAAAGCACGTAAGTCATAACATGTATTTAAATCAGATATTTAGCCATTATAACAATTTAAGCGACCGTGCTAGAACCACAGGATTCGAGGGTGCCTAACACCTTCCCTCGGGTCAACAGAATTCCTTACTTAGAATTTCTGGTTCACAGACTTCATTTGGAAAAGTCAAAAATTTCCTCGATTTGGGATTCAAGATAAACCGGTGACTTGGGACACCAAAAGCCAAACCTTTCCCAAGTGGCGACTCTGAATTAAATAAATAATCCCATTTCGAATATTGTCACTTAAATTGGAAAAACTCCCTCGCGCATTTAACCCTTCGGGGCCGGGCGCGCAAAAAGGAGGTGTGACAGCTCCGGCGACTCTGTTGGGGATGATTAACCCAGAACCACTGGTTCAGGGTTCAAGAATTCGAGCTTAGAATAATTGTTATATTTGGCTTTATTATCTGATCTTTATCACATGTTTTTGCATAACCTGCTAAATGTTGTCTTTTACCGCTTTGATATTATCTGAACTGTATATAAACTGTGCCGAAACCCTTCTCTTCTTACCTCCGGGGAGAAGCTCGCTGGTCGAGACTCCCTATTCTGTTAGTGTCAATACCTGAAATAAGAAAGAGGTCGGACAAGTTACAAAGCCGGACGATCTCGCGGGTCCCCGGTACGTAGCCCCCTCCTCGACTCGAGTTGTCCGCTCGGGTACACAGTCCAGAACAAATACCCAGGTTACGAACCTAGAATAACTTGACTTCATGCCGGATCCCTAGTAGGAACGCTTATCTGCATCATGTCGCATTTGACTTAGGGGACTCAGCACAGGGGTTGGGTCCGTCTAGGACAGGCAACCTGAAATGAAAAGACCACCTTGCTGCATCCTATTTGTTTTGCGCATTTATTTGCCTCGGTTCCGCATGCTGACCGGTTTTGAAAAAAAAGAAGAAAAATAGTGGCATAGGGAGATAATTACTTATTTTGGAAAAATAGAACCAATGTCCGAGTAGTGTCGAAACCTCGCCGGAATTTCTTCTAAAATATGTATATAAAAAAAAGAGATTGTCTTCTAGTTCGATTTAAAAAAAATATATACAAAAATTTTCTTTTTATCATTTTCAAAATAAAAAAAGAAGGTATTTATTTAAAAAGTAAAAAAAAAACGGAAAATTCATAATTCAAAAAAAATGTTGTTTCTTTTGTAGTACCCCTTTTATAAATTCAGACTAATAGTCCAAATATTTCCTAAAAAAAAATAATAATAAATATTTTCTTTAGTCTTTATCTCTTTTCAAAAATAATAAAAATATGTATTCTTTATTTCTAGGTTTATTTGATTTTCTCTATTCATGATATGCCCGAACTACGCCGGTTTGATTCTCACCGGATGTGAGATACGTAGGCCACCCTCGTCGGGTTCAACCCCATTTTGCTAAAATAGCCAAAATCAATAAATAAATAAATAAATAAAAAATGTGTTTCAAACTTTAAAAAGAGTCGTAAATAAATCAGGTGACGCTGTTTTGTCATAAATAGCCGAATGATTCCGAAAAGGGACGCCGGAAGGCTGACTTTGCATAAACAGCCACCTTTGGGTCTTGTTTAGCATTTTTGCCCAGTTGACCCACACAGCCTTAAAATCTTTGTCTCCAAAGTGTTTAAAGGTCGTGTTCAAAACTTGATTCCCTCTGTAAAATATTTTGAGTCAAGTCATTTTTTGTTAAAATTACCTTAATAAATGTGCAGGATGAGCACGATGCAAAATGAACATTTTTCAATAATGACCAAAATCCCTGTCAAGTTACGGCTATGGTGGAATGATCTAGGTGTTGAAGGACAAAATGAGGTTAAGAAATATCTGAAAGGTCTTGTGGGTTTGTTGGAAATCCAGCCTCGGGGAGATATCATAAGAGCTTTGGTTACCTATTGGGACCCGGCGCACAATGTTTTCCATTTCTCTGATTTTGAACTCACCCCGACTTTGGAAGAAATGGCCGGATACATCGGGAATACTGAACTTCCCTTGAGGGAAAAATACTTGGTCGCCCCAAGAGTCGTCACGGTACATCGGTTCCTAGATTCATTGAAGATACCTAGAACAGTCCACAACCCGGATCTGGCAGCCGGATTTTGTACTCCATGCTTCATATATGATAGGTACAGTCATGAGGGGGGATTCAATAATCCAATCAACAAACTGTGCAGCAAAGGAGTTCGTCAGAAGTGGGACAAGCACAGACGGGTAGCGTTCATGATGATGTTCCTGGGCCTTCTGGTATTTCCAAGGAAAGACGGAAACATTGATTTGAAGGTATCCGGGGTCGTCAGCACTTTACTCACGCAAAGTGACAGTACTCTCGCGCCTATGGTGGTATCTGACATCTTTCGAGCTCTTACAGATTGTAAAGCTGGGGGAAGTTTCTTCGAAGGTTGTAACTTGCTCCTACAGATATGGATGACCGAGCACCTCTGCCATCATTCCGAGATTTTGAGCCATGGTTCCCCGGAAAAGACCTGCATAGAAGAATCTTACACGAGAACCAAAGAGATCAGTTTGCCCAAAGGAGTCCTGGCATGGACCTCGTTCTTTCAAGCTCTTACTGCCAGCCAAATACAATGGACGTTGGGATGGTTGCCTGTTGATGAGATCCTATATATGTCTGCAGCTAAAACTCATTTCTTACTAATGGGGCTTAAGAGCATTCAACCTTACGCACCCTGCCGAGTTTTGAGACAGTTCAGAAGATGCCAGACAGTACCTCATGAGGAAGATCTTAGCACTCAAGCAGTTGAAATAAGTCCTAACGGACAATTCCCAGAAGCAAAGATTCGCCAAATCTGGAGTGAGTGTCAATATTTGAAATCAGATACTTGCGTGCGGGATCGAGCCAAAGGAGAGACGGCGCCAGGTTACCTTGTATGGTATAGAAGGGAACTTGAGCATGAAAGGCCAACAAAGAGACCCCACATTCGGAATTTCACCGAATCATCGCAAAGACAGTGGGATTGGTTAGCAAAGGAAATAGGCTATTGCGCCGAAATCAGCAGGTTAAAGCAACAAGTGGGAAGCTTGAAATATGAGCACAACATACAAGTTGCTACCAATCTGGGAGAGCGGAACAGGTTAATTCAGGAAAACGAAATGCTTAGAGCCCAGGTCAAACAGATAAGGGTGGATGCAGATAAACAACCAAGGCGTCGATCAGACGACCAGCTGATAAAAAGGCTAAAAAGTGAAATCAGGGAATGGCAAGATGGTTTGGAGAAATCTGAAAACGTCATAGCAGAGCTCAGGGCACAGTGGGATACAAGAGCAGATGAGCATCACCGATACCTGAATCAATTGGAAGGTGACCACGAGAAGACTATTGCTAAAATGAAGAGAGAGATAGCTACACTTGAGATCAAAGCAGATAATCAGGCCAAGGATTTCCAAATTGAGAGCAGATACTGGTACGACTCAATAGCCCAGATAAAGTTGGAAGTACGGCGACTGAAGCATCAGCATATACAGGATGCTCAAGTATTCAAGATATGTAGCGATCAGATAAAACGCCTACTCGTAGAGAAAAATCAAACCAGAGATAGGATCAAGGCCATTGCCCATGCCATCACCAGACGATGTCTACGATGTGAGAACATGTCCAGCGTTACCGTCCTCTCGGCAGTAATGGGTTATGTCAAGCAGACTATGCATGAGCTGGAGCAACTTGAGAGGGATCTCACGCCTAGGACCGCGGTGAGGCCGAACGATGCCCCGCGGACACCAATTTTCAAAACCATAATGCACTCATAGGTCAAATCTGTATCTTAGCATCTTCTGCTTGTTTTTCCCATCAGGGTGATTTTTAGTCTATTTTGAGTCTAGGTTTATTTTCAAAGTTCGCTTTTTCTTTTGCAAAATGTAGTTTGTAATAGACCATTTCAACAATAAAGAGGTTGCTTCTTTTACGCTCATTTGTGTTTTTCGAACTACGTAATGATCTGATTCACGTAGGCATCGTGATACGTAGGCAATCCTCATCGGATCCGGTCGCATTTCTTTTACTGCAAAATAAAAAAAACATAAAAGAAAAACAAAAAAAAAAAGAAAAAAAGAAAAAAAGAAAAGAAGGGGAAAAACTAATAAGAGGAAAAATGCCGGAATGACGCATGCTCTCGTAGCAAACATATAGTAATCCACTTAACTGTATAGGTGCATCATGCCCAACGTGAGATTAACTATCTGTTATTTGCTGCAAATTAACCGTGCGTTTGTCGATGAGTATTCCAGGGTTTTTGGAAAGACGGTTGGTTTGGTGAAAGTCTGGTCTCGCACTCATACTTCACGAGGTCAAGGAGAAGTGTTCAACTACCTGTTGTTAGGACCAGAAGCAGTACTCACACTTACTTCACCAGGTCAAAAGGAAGTGTGGAAATGTCTTCAGAAATTCCATTGCAAACAATCCCTGTTTCCGAGGAAAGCTCGATCTCAGCCGTCCTCACACCTGAATCCGCAACTGCGGAGGAAAATAGAATCATACGGCTCCGCATGCTGGAAATGCTGGACGATTGGAATAATGGGAAAGAGCCGCCAAGTGTCGTCCCCGGATTCCCTGAATTATTCTCCAGGTCAAGTGGGACTTCTAATGTCCCCATAAATTATCCTGCTACCCCATTCGGGTACCCAGCCACCTCAGCCTTCTCTGCTGGATCGCCTTCTGAGCCTCATCCCCGAATGTCATCCACTGATGCGAGCATGAACATCTTTACTGCATCGCCTTGCCCGATTACGGCACAGCCTACCACGTACAAACCAAGCTTTGACTCATCCTCTTTTACATTCCAAGCACCATCGTTCTCAATAGAACCAACTAGGTTCGCTACCAGCACTAATCCTCTACCGCCTCAGTGCGAACTTGCACCCGGGCAGGATCAGAACCCCAAAATTGCAGAACAAAATGAGATTGCCAAGAGAATGAGAAGCCTTGAACAAAGTTTGAAGAATATGCAAGGATTGAGCAGACAGAAGAGCGTCTCTTACGCCGACCTATGCATGTTCCCTCACGTGCACCTGCCAGCGGGTTTCAAGACCCCGAAGTTTGAGAAATACAATGGGCACGGTGACCCCATTGCACATCTTAAGAAATACTGCAACCAATTGCGGGGAGCCGGCGGAAAAGAAGAACTGCTAATGGCATATTTTGGGGAAAGTCTAGTAGGGATAGCCTCAGAATGGTATATGGACCAGGAAATGTCCCGATGGCATATATGGGATGATCTCGCCAGAGATTTTGTGAAACAATTCCAGTATAACATCGACATTGCGCCAGACCGAAATTCGCTGTCGAATTTGAAGAAGAAACCTTCAGAAAGCTTCAGGGAATATGCTATTAAGTGGCGTGAACAGGCGTCAAGAGTGAAGCCTCCCATGGATGAAGTGGAAATGGTCACTACTTTTCTCCAGGCTCAAGAATCTGACTATTTCCAAAACATGATGTCAGCCATGGGTAAGCCATTCGCGGAAGCGATCAAGATTGGAGAGATGGTAGAAAATGGTCTGAAAACAGGTAGGATTCTGAGTCAAGCAGCCATAAGGGCAACCTCCCAGGCCGTCCAAAGCGGGTCCGGAGGAATGACCAGAGGGAAGAAGAAAGAAGAAACAACTATGGCAGCCTCGGAAGCAAGGGAGTATCGTCATCCCAGGCCCCGTTTCCCGGAAAGAACCCCACAACACTATTTCCCCCACTCCAATTTGGCATATGCTCATCAGCCTTATATGGTCATGAATGCCCAACCTTATGCCCATCCACCACAACAAGCCAACCGAGGCCCAGCTCCACCTCCCAGAAATCAGCCTCCTTACCGCAACCACTATAACCCACAACCCCCGCATAATAACTTTCGCCCTCAGGAGCCACCTCGACGGCGGACTTTCACGCCTATCGGTGAGCAATACTCTACTTTGTTCCCTAAGCTAGTCCAATTGGGTTTCTTGCAACCAATCCCTCAAACAAGGCAAAACCCGACGTCACCTTCTTACAAAGCTGGAGTCAGATGCGCCTATCATTCAGGGGCCGAGGGACATGATACAAATGATTGATGGTCGTTGAAAAGAGTGGTCGAGAATTTGATAGAGCAAGGGAAAATAGTGCTAAGGGACGAAGAGATCCCAAATGTGACTAACAATCTATTGCCTACTCACAATAATGGGCCGCTGATCGGAATGATTTGCGAAGACAAAGAATTTGACCCTGCTTTGAAAGCCATAATTGCCATTGTCGACACGGGGAAGAGGCCCGAAACAGACCAGAAACCAGGAAAGGGGGAGGAGGCCAAGGCTATAAAGAAAGAACTTGAAAAGAAGGTGGAGAAGAAAGTGGTACCGGTAGGGGATGGAGTTCTTTACATACCACGAGGTCGAGCTGAGAAGATGCAGAACTTCGCAATCAAAAAGACAAAACCTATGTACGTGCCGAAAGGGGCCTATGTGGTCTGGGGGACGATTCAACCACCTCGGCTGAACGAGCCAGTGGTTATCGGACGCGCGCCACAAAAGCCAATGACCAACCCATCCACAGTGCCGTGGAATTATCAAAAGACTTTGGTAATGTACAAAGGTAAAGAGGTCATGGGAGAACTTCCAGAAAATACTTTCATTGGAAGGTATTCAAATACCCAAGAACTGAACAACGCCACACAAAGGAGCTTCCCGCCAAAGAAGCCCGTAAGTGTTGAAGAAGCGGAAGTGTTCTTCCAACAAATGAAAATGCCGGATTACGAAGTGATAGATCAACTGCGCAAGTACCCCGAGCAAGTGTCCATGCTATCATTATTGATGAGGTCGGCCGAGCATCAAAAGATCTTACTGAAGACCCTGAATGAAGCATATGTGCCAGTTGAAACCTCGGTTGAACAACTAGAGCGGATGACAGAAAGATTCTTCGCCGTCAACCAAATCTCTTTCAGCAAGAATGATTTACCCCCGGAAGGAGCGACACACAACAAGCCTTTGCATCTAACAGTTAAATGCGAAGACTATTATGTCAAGCGGGTAATGTTGGATGGGGGTTCGGGTGTTGACATTTGCCCGCTCTCCATGCTGCAAAGAATGGAAATTGAGACCGAAAGAATCCGACCCAACAATGTCTCCGTAAGAGCTTTCGACGGCATCAAAAGAGATACCATGGGAGAAATAGACCTGTTGTTGGTCATAGGACCAGTCGAATTTCAAGTAACCTTCCAGGTGCTCGACATGGATACATCCTACAATTTTCTCCTTGGCAGACCTTGGATCCATGCGGCAGGAGCCGTGCCTTCCACTCTTCACCAGATGGTGAAGTTCGAGTATGAAGACAGAGAGATCGTGGTCCATGGGGAAGATGAGCATGCTATTTATCGGGACCCATCCACCCCATATCTGGAACCGAGAGAAGGGAGCGAACATACGGTCTATCAAGCTTTTGAGATTGTACTGGCAGAGCAGCACGAAGAGGGAATACCCTGCCCCCAGCCTTTCTTATCTAACGCCTCGGTTATGGTGGCCAAAGAGATGATCCGGCATGGATTTAGGCCAGGGAAGGGGCTTGGACGAACCCTTCAGGGAATAACAGAACCCATTACTTTGCCAGTCACCAAGAAACCTTTTGGACTAGGTTTCAAACCTACTCCAGCAGACGAAGAATGGGCAAAGAAAAGGAAAAATGAGGTTTGGAAGTTACCTCAACCACTGCCGGATTTATATGCAACTTTCATCAGGCCAAGGTACGTTGAAGAAGAAGATGATGAGGTCTTCACAGCTGAGGAAATCGAGGAGATATGTGGGGCGATGAGGAAAATGCTCTACGAGGTCCACATGGTTCAACCAGGTGAAGGCACAAGCACTGCTGCAATGCTGTACATGGGGCCGAACGCCCAACTTCAAAACTGGGAGGCCACGCCATTCCCGACTAGACGGAAGTCCGGGTAGACCTGTCCTGCCACCTTTCCTGTGTCACAAGTTATCTCCAGGACATAACTTGAGCGTTTTCTTCCTTTCAATTGTTGTTTTGAATTCCTAAGTTGTAAACATTGTTGTCTTCCAACTTTCCAAAGAAAAATAAAAAAAATCATCATTGCTTTCCCATTCTTTCTTTTGTTCTGATTTTTGTTATTTTTCCTTTTACCTTTCTTTTCAGTTATAATAATGCGGCTTTAAATATGACATGCTCGCGGACTTCACGCCCAGGTCACAATGAGCTATTTAACTGCGAATTAATGAACCCAGAATCAGAATATGATGCGGAAGAAGCTTTTAGGGAGATAAACCGAAAGTTGGAATATTTCGAGAATAAACCTAAGCCGAATCTGAATGACACTGAACCGGTAAATTTAGGAACCCCGGAAGAAATCCGAGAGACCAAGATAAGCATTCACACGGACAAGAAAACGCGAGAGGCGATAATTCAACTTCTTTTTGAATTTAAAGACGTGTTTGCTTGGTCATATGATGACATGCCGGGACTAGGTGTTGACCTAGTGGTTCATAAATTGCCGATTCATCCTGATTGTCCTCCAGTTCAACAAAAGCAACGAAAATTCAAAACTGAGGTCAGTGACAAGATTAAAGAGGAGATCACCAAACAACTGAAAACGGGAGTGATTCGGGTAGTCCAATATACAACATGGTTGGCGAATGTGGTTCCAGTACCAAAAAAGGGACGGGAAAACTCGGGTATGTGTAGATTACCGAGATCTGAACAGAGCAAGTCCTAAAGATAATTTCCCGCTGCCCAACATCCACATCATCGTTGATAATTGTGCCAAACACGAGATACAGTCTTTCATAGATTGTTACGCTGGGTATCATCAGGTATTGATGGATGAAGAGGACGCCGAGAAGACTGCCTTCACCACGCCTTGGGGCACCTACTGTTACCGGGTCATGCCATTTGGTTTGAAGAATGCTGGGGCTACTTACATGAGGGCCATGACTGCCATTTTCCATGACATGATGCATCAGGAAATAGAGGTGTACGTGGACGATGTGATAGTCAAGTCCAGGACGCAGGATAATCACATCCAAGACTTGAGGAAATTCTTTGAGAGATTAAGGAAGTATGACTTGAAGCTGAACCCAGCCAAATGCGCTTTCGGAGTTCCGTCAGGCAAACTTTTGGGCTTCATCATAAGCAGGAGAGGAATCGAGCTAGATCCAACTAAGATAAAATCCATCAGAGATCTACCTCCCCCGAGAACAAAGAAAGACGTGATGAGTCTGTTGGGCAGGTTGAATTACATCAGTCGGTTTATTGCCCAGCTGACAAGCACGTGTGAGCCCATATTCAAGCTGTTAAGGAAAGATGCAGCGATTAAATGGACCACTGAATGTCAAGAAGCGTTTGACAAAGTCAAAGAATACCTTTCGAATCCCCCGGTCTTGGTCCCTCCAGAATCGGGAAGGCCACTTTTCTTGTATCTAACAGTCTTGGAGAACTCTTTCGGTTGCGTCCTCGGGCAACACGACGTAACCGGAAAGAAGGAGCAAGCAATCTACTACTTGAGCAAGAAATTCACTGGCTACGAAGCCAAATACACTCTGCTAGAGAGGACATGCTGCGCTCTCACGTGGGTTGCTCAAAAGCTGAGACATTATCTCCAAGCCCACACTACGTTCCTCATAAGCAGGTTGGATCCTCTGAAGTATATATTTCAGAAACCAATGCCTACTGGGAGACTGGCTAAATGGCAAATCTTGCTTACGGAATTCGACATAGTCTATGTCACTCGCGCCGCAATGAAAGCCCAGGCGCTAGCAGATCATTTGGCCGAAAATACGGTCGATGAGGAATACCAGCCATTGAGTACCTACTTTCCAGATGAAGAAGTAAACACCGTAGAAGTGGTCTCGGAGGACGCTCATGTCTGGAAGATGTTCTTTGATGGAGCCGTGAACGCCAAGGGTGTAGGGATTGGGGCAATTTTGATCTCGCCTTCTGGTCAGCATTATCCCGCCACAGCTAGACTTCGTTTCTTTTGCACAAATAATACAGCTGAGTATGAAGCCTGCATCATGGGCATGCATATGGCAATCGATCAGGATGTCAAAGACTTACTGATTATGAGAGATTCTGACTTGATTATCCGGCAAGCCCAAGGCGAATGGGAAACTCGGGATGTCAAACTTATCCCTTACCGACAGCATGTGGAGGACCCCAGCAAGCGCTTTACATCAATAGAGTTCAGGTATATCCCGAGGTGTCACAATGAACTGGCAGATGCACTTGCTACTTTGGCTTCAATGCTACCCTAACCGGGCAACGCCCACGTCGATCCTTTGGAAATCCAAATCAAGGAAAGACACGGTTACTGCAATGTAATCGAGGTGGGATCAAATACGCAGCCTTGGTACCATGACATCAAAAGGTTCCTAAAGACACAAGAATACCCCGAGCACGCTACTGGAGATCAAAAGAGGACCATTAGGCGACATGTAAGTGGTTTCTTTCTAAGCGGTGAATTGTTGTATAAGAGGACCCCGGACCTCAATCTTCTAAGATGTGTCGATATCGAGGAGGCAAGAAAGATCATGCACGAAGTACACGCAGGTGTGTGCGGACCTCACATGAACGGGTATGTCTTAGCAAAGAAAATCCTTCGAGCAGGTTATTACTGGATGACCATGGAAAAGGATTGCTTTAGCTTTGTTCGGAAGTGTCATCAATGTCAGGTGCACGGTGATTTGATTCATGCACCTCCCACGGAGCTGCATCCCATGTCTGCACCTTGGCCATTTGTCGCCTGGGGCATGGACGTCATTGGACCAATCGAACCAAAGGCTTCGAATGGACACAGGTTTATACTGGTTGCCATCGATTACTTCACAAAATGGGTAGAAGCTGTCACTCTCAAGTCAGTCACTAAAAAAGCTGTAGTGGATTTTGTACACTCAAATCTTATCTGTCGTTTCGGTATTCCTGTGACTATCATTACAGATAATGAAGCAAACTTGAACAGTCACTTGATAGGAGATGTATGCGAGCAGTTCAAGATAACGCATAGGAATTCTACTCCTTATCGGCCGAAAGCCAATGGTGCTGTGGAAGCGGCAAACAAAAACATCAAGAAGATTTTGAGGAAAACGATCCAAAGTTCCCGACAGTGGCATGAGCAGTTACCTTTTGCATTATTGGGGTATCGCACTACGGTACGCACATCAGTAGGAGCGACTCCTTATCTTTTGGTTTATGGGACCGAGGCTGTAATACCGGCAGAGGTAGAAATTCCTTCGCTTCGAACCATTGTCGAAGCAGAAATCGAAGACAGCGAGTGGGTCAAGACTCGGTTAGAGCAATTGACTTTGATTGATGAAAAGCGAATGGCCGCGGTTTGTCACGGACAGTTGTACCAACGAAGGATGGCCCGTGCTTACAACAAAAAAGTCCGACCCAGGAATTTCGAAATAGGTCAGTTGGTACTGAGGCGTATTCTGCCGCATCATGAGGAAGCAAAAGGGAAGTTTGCTCCAAATTGGAAAGGCCCATACATCATAAGGAAGATATTGCCGAGAGGAGCATTGTATTTAGGTGATATCGAAGGAAATGACCCCGACACAGCAGTAAATGCGGATGCAGTCAAGAGATACTACGTCTGAATTATACTCCAGTAGTCTTGACGCATTTGAAATGACGAAGGTTTTATTCCCCACTACTCCCCAAACACTACCCAATTCTCTCTACAAACTTTTGATCCGCTTACAAAAAAAAACATTGATAAAGGGTCTGAACTACGTTTGACTTGATTCCGAAAGGATACGTAGGCAGCCTCTCCCTGAGGTTCAGTCACACCAACAATAAAATCCCATTCACCCTGAAATTGAAATCGGGGCACGTCGAGCAGTTTGGAAGTTAGTATCATATGCCTCTCTTTACCAAGCACAAGCTTTCAGATCAATTACCAAAGATAGTGGGAAACCAATAAGCATCGCAAATGGAGACCGGCACACTCTGAATCGAGAGATAAAATGAGAGAGTCTCGTCGGTGAAAACCTTCGGGCACCACGAGGCGACGGGAGTAGAGAAACCAAAATGAGAGAGCTTGTTTAGTAAAAACTCACAAAGAGTGCTATCAAGCGATGACAGGAAGAGAAATGAGAGAGGTCAACCAGCGAAAACCCACAAAGGGCATTGTTGGCCGAAAAGAATGACTCCACCCCAAGGAGGTCTCGGCAAAGTTCCACCGGTTTGGAATCACAGATCCGTTCTGGTTCGGAGAAACGCAAGTTCATGGAAGGTCAGGCGTCCAGTCCAAAGAGCATGTCATGTCATTTAAAGCCAGCGTTGTCTTCCTCAGATAAGTCTTTCTCGTCCCGAAAGGGACACTCCCTTCCTGAAATTTGTTTTCTCCTTTCTTTGTTTCTCTTCGAATCCCTTTTTATGTTTTAACCCCAAGTTCAGGATATACCGGAGAGGGCAGGTGGCAGGTTTGTTTTCACGGAATTCCGTTTCATGAAGGAAAACACCCCGTTTCGTTGGTACGTCTGTCCAAACCTGATAAATCATGGTGTTTGATGGCGTTCGAAGTAAAGAGGAAAAAGAGAAATTTCCCCCAGCAAGTCCGCCTTCGGACGAATCCCCACAGAGTCTCCCCTTGTACAATCCCCACAGAGTCTCCCCAATCAAAAAAAAATGGAATCTCCCCAGCACATCCCAGCGAGTCCCTTTATAAAAATTCCCCAACAAGCTTACCCCAACAAGTCCTAGAAAAACCGCTTTGAAACAAATATCCAGCATGCCCCATTGTACAAAAATCCACACAAAGAATCCACTTTGTAAATATTCCCCCACAGAGCTTCCTTTTGTACAAATCCCCACAGAATACCTCCAATAAAATCCCCGTTGAGAACCTCCAAGCAAAACGGGACACAAAAAAGAGAGAGAAAAGAAAAGACCCTTACGAGGCAAATCATCACAGAATCTGGAAATACAAGCCTGAGAAATCGAAAGAGTTTCCCCATTTGAATCAAATCAATGGCAGGATTTCGCAATAGGAATGAGGACGCAACAAAGCAACTGGGAACGATCAAGGTCACCGAACCGACCGTCATTTCCAAACTAACGATTGTTCTTTGTCTGAAAAGTTGAAACATGTATAATCCAAGACAACCGTGCAAGAAGCAGGTGTCGCCCAAAGAAGAAGGTACATGGGTACACGAAATATCTTGGCAATAAGGAACTCACTCGAAAGGTAAGTTTCCGCGAAACTCTCTTTTGTTTTTACTAAAACAAGAAAATTCAAAAAAAGGGGTCAGTTGTTTGTTCTCGAATTTTGCCACCAGCTAGTC